>NC_136522.1:6389233-6399233 GCF_053919585.1 Euprymna scolopes
TTTTAAAAATTATTTCTGTAATGGAGCAGCAATTTTTTTTTTTTAATTATTTCTGTAATGAAGAAGCAATATTTTTTTAAATTATTTCTGTAATGAAGAAGCAATATTTTTTTTTTTAATTATTTCTGTAATGAAGAAGCAATATTTTTTTTTTTTAATTATTTCTGTAATGAAGAAGCAATATTTTTTTTTTAATTATTTCTGTAATGAAGAAGCAATATTTTTTTTTTTAATTATTTCTGTAATGAAGAAGCAATATTTTTTTTAATTATTTCTGTAATGAAGAAGCAATATTTTTTTTTTTTAATTACTCCTTACAAACGGATACTATTAGTGGCCCGGCATTCTTGGATTCGGATGTAAAAGTTCTCCATGACTTTTTGCAGCATATTTACCGGTATTGCCTCAATCTTGTTCGCAATGCGTTCTTTAAGAGCCGAAACTGTTCTGGGTTGCTCACTTTCGGACACTTTCCTTTTAAGATAGGGCCATTAAAATTAGTCACAAGCACTCAAATCGGGTGAACGATGGGGCCAAAAGATATTTCCGTTGTGAGAAATGACACGACCTGGAAATAAAGCATTAAGGTCATCGATGGAAATTCTTGCCGTGGGACTTGTTTGAAAAGCGTTTGTTCATCCACTGCAACACGAGCAAGCTGAAGAGTAGAACGGTTATTCATCATCTAAACATAGTGCTAAGCAAATGATGCTGGTGACTGCATCACCAGCATCATTTAAAAAAAAAAAAAAAAAAAGAAAAAGAAAAAGAAAATTAAAACTAAGTTGAACTTTACAATCAAAATTTATTGTCCGATTGAATACTCGAAAAAACAATTTACAAATTCCTTAGAATAGAATTCTTTGAAACTCCGCAGAATAAGGATATATTGAAAACGAAGAGCCGAATACTTTTGTAAAGGTTTTATTCACAAAAGAAAGCAAGTCACAAATAGCGTTAATTACGCAGCATTTTTAGTTAACGGAAGAGTTCATTCAAGGGATGAGGGGTTAGGGATATTACACTTTCACCTTCAAGTTTTTTTTTTTTCGTTATTTTTTTTTTTTTCATTATTTTTTTTTTTTTTTGCCTATAATTTAAACTTTTTTTTTTTTGCCTATAATTTAAACTTTTTTTTTTGCCTATAATTTAAACTTTTTTTTTTCATGCCTTACTTAGTAATGAAGTCTTTGTATTTCTCAGGAAATTTCAGTATTCTGCCAGATCTACGCAGCGGCTCGGTTGGCATTTCGCTCTCAACTGGTTCCCCATGGGTGTTTTCTTCTATATGTTCAGGATATTGTATACATTCGTTTTCATTCCCTGGCTTACTCACAGGTGGCATGCAACCATTCTCTAACGTGTTGTCTCCATTAATTGTGTTGGGAGCCAAATCTCTGACGTTGACGGTAGTTTCGATGCCTGAAGGTAGTCGTACTTGGGCATAATGAGGGTTGATCTCCAGTAACGTCGCAGGTGTAACCGGGGGGTCATTTTTACTCGACCTAATATGATCTCTGACGTATACTTGGCCTGGTTTTGCCCACAGGGGAATAGAAGTACCAGAAGTGGATTTACGGCTGTACTTAAATAGTCTATCATGAGATGTCGCATTTGTAGCTGTGCAGAGCAATGATCGAATAGAATTTAGAGCATCAGGTAGAATATTTTCCCAGCAGGATAGTCTCATTTTACGAGAATGTAAGGTTACTTGTATGGCCTTCCATAGTGTGCAGTTTAGTTTCTCAATTTGACCATTGCCTTCCGGGTGATTTCTACTCGTTTTCGAAGTCGCAATGCCTTTCCCATGCAAGTAATTTGTCGTTTCTTCCGACAGAAAATCAGTCGCTCTGTGTGAATCATATCGGGCATACCAAATATCGCAAATAGTTGATTCAGGCATTGTGTGATCGTTGAGCTTATCATATCTTTACATGGAAATGCGAAAGGAAAACGCGAGTATTCGTCGATTATCGTAAGTAGGTATTTGTTACCATGTGTGGACGTAGGCAGTGGTCCCTTGAAATCCATGTTTAATCGCTGAAATGTTACTATTGCTTTTATGAGAGTTCCCTTGTTACCGGTGAAGAATTTGGGTTTTAAATACTGGCAAGACGAGCACGAATTAGTTACTCCTTTTATTTGATCGAGGGAGAAAGGAAAGTTTCTTTCTTTGCAAAAATGGAAGAGTCGGCATAATTTACAGTGTAGGTCCCGAAGATCTTGTAAGGAGTAAGTGAGAGCAGATATTCGGGAAAACGTATCAGCGACAATATTTTCTCTGAAAAATTCTGGATAAATTTGCTGTAGTAGGAGAACATCCCAATAATCCGTCTTTGTGATTTTAGATTTAGAGGAGGTGGCATCTCAAGTAGAGGTTTAAGACGTTCGTAGTCGGGTGATATCAGGTTGTTTTTGATAGTGTACCCAAGTAATGTTATCGTTGAGACTGAAACGATGCTTTTTTTTATTAAGCGTGATGTTGTACTGTTTAGCAACCTCATAAAATCTTTGAAGATTATAGTCATGCTCTTTTTGGGTTTTTCCACAGATAGTAACATTATCCACATAGACAAAAGTATCTACTAATTGCTCTTTGCTGACAATGCCGTCAATGGTCCTTTGGAAGGCGCTTACTCCATTAGTAACTCCGAATGGCAGGCGAGTAAACTGGTATAATTTACTATTCGCCTCGAATGCTGTAAATTTACGATCCTCCTTACTGATGGGGATTTGATGGTATGCTGATTTAAGATCAAGCGTAGTGAAAACATTATACCTGGCTATTTCCTCGGCAATCTTTGATATACTTGGTATCGGATAAGCGTCTAATTCAGTAAATCTGTTGATTGTGTCGCTATAATCAATCACCATTCTTTTCTTTTTTTTCGGTTTTCATTCGATGTTACTAGAACTTGCGCTCGCCAAGGTGAAATTGAGGTTTCTATAACATTTTCCAACAATTTTGCAGTCTCTGCTCTTATAAATTTGCTATCAGCAATTGTGTGGCGACGTGACTTGGTGCTGATTGGTGTTTTCGTAGAGAGATGAGAAAATAATGGGGGAGGAGAAACGTTCATGGACGTTCATGGATGGAAAAAAGGTATTCTTGGTGACTGCTCCGATAATAAGTTCTTCCTCCGGTCCATCGAATTTGAAAGTTACCATCTTGTATCTGCCGAGAATATCTTTTCCTATGATTAAGTCGACAAATAAATTTTAATGACCTCCAAGTGTACATTATTATTTAGAGAGATATCGACTTTAGTTTCTCCCACAATTTTCGCCCACATTTAAGGGTCGGCTAATGATATTTCTTTGTGTTTGGGAATAATTTCGAGGTTCATTTTTTTTTTTTTTTTTTTTTTTTTTTTTTTTTTTTTTTGCAATATTGTCGTTAATGAAAGTCCCCACACTACCAGAATCTATCATGGCATTGACAGTGAATCTATTTACTTTACACTTAGTAAAAGTAATGTCTTTTTTTCCTTCCTAGACATGGAAATCAATGTCTTCATTTAACACCGCTGACACGGAAGATTTGCAGACTTTGGCCCAGTATCCTTTTTTCGAACACTTATTGCAGTTCGAGTCCCGTGCTGGACAAAGGCGACGTGGATGACGAGAATTCCTGCAGAAAAAACAAATTTCCTTCGGCCTCTTTTTTTTTTTTTTTTTTTTTTTTTTTTGTGTTGCAGCCACACTCGTATTTTCTCCTGAAGTGATTATTGGCGCAGAAATCACTCTCCTGGTTGTAACGCGCAGAGTGTTTTCCTGCTTGTTCCAGAGATCTTGCCATCTCGTATGCTTCCCAAAAAGTTAGCGAGGATTTCTCGAGAAGTTGTCGCCGAATTGAGGAGGAGGAGGAAGAGATACCGTTAAGTAAACACTTCATCAAATCTCACTAACGTAATGTACTTGCAATAACCCTTATCCCTGAGTGGCTTCCGGGCCTTGATAAGTGATCACTATGTAAAAAAATAAAAAAAAATAAAAAATAAAAACCTCCCGCATATACTGGCTTTTATTTGTTTCAGCACTCACGGCTTGGAAGTTTCATGTCTTAGTGAGTTTTTCCAACTGTAGCCTGAAAGAATCCACTGTTTGCGCTGGTTGTTGTTTCATGGTAATAAGTTGGTGTCGGTTGTAAACGATATTAGTAGGCCTGATGTATGCCGCGTCCAGAGCTCTCATGGCAGATGCATAGTTGCTTGTGTCACTGATTATTTCGTATACATCAGCCGATATGCTATTTATCAAAGCATAGAAGTCAGTTTGGGTGTTTCCAGTTTCTTCAGTGCCGTTAACCGTATGTAAGTAATTCATAAACGTGAGTTTCCCGTGTTTGTACTTTTTTCTGCATTGAAGGCTGTAGACTCGGTATTGAATCGTTCGGGACGAAGTACTCGGTTCATTTCTTTTGTGAATAAAATTGTAGTGAAAAACGAAGAGCCGAATACCTTTGTAAAGGTTTTTTTCACAAAAGAAAGCAAGTCACAAATAGCGTTAATTACGCAGCATTTATAGTTAACGGAAGAGTTCATTCAAGGGATGAGGGGTTAGGGATATTACAAAGGACTTTGTAACAAGTTGGTGATTTCATTTTCCCTTTGCTGTTTTTGTTGTCTTTCAACTTTTTGCTTCTCGCATTAGCAGCAAAGCAACGAATCCGCGTATTCTGGGTCTTCAAGAACCAGAAAGTATCCTATCGGCGACGCCATTGGTATGTCGCGTATAAACGTTCAACAACCAGCCTGTTCTAGTTGGTGTCAGTGCATAAATATGAGCTATCTGCTCATATGTAAATTATACTTAATTTGATTAAACATCTGATTTAACAATCAAAATTAAAATCTGTGAAAATCTTAAAATATGATTATTTTATGCAGAATTGTTATTGTGTAAAAAAAAAAAAAAGCAATGTTTGAAGTTT
The DNA here is from genome assembly GCF_053919585.1 of Euprymna scolopes. NCBI lineage: Eukaryota > Metazoa > Mollusca > Cephalopoda > Sepiida > Sepiolidae > Euprymna > Euprymna scolopes. The sequence continues at coordinate 6,394,167 of NC_136522.1, forward strand.
TTCTGATTTTTACGATTTACAAAGTATTGTGCCAATATATAGATCTACACCCGGTCTTTGGTCTTAGTTTTGGAAGAGAATCGGCCAAGGGCGATAACTCGATTTTTTATAAAATACCGTATTGCATTATCTCCCTTAGTTGTTCGTCTAGATATGTTGTCTAACATGTTTAGACATAGCGGTTGTCGATTTGTAAAAGGGCGATATTTGCTGCAATATTTTTGTTCAGCCTTTAAAATAAAACATTCGTTTATATAATTCAACATAGGGTCGCATTCTCACAATGCATTTGGCAAGCGGTGCGTCATTTATTTATTTTTTTATATTGATACATAAATTTGATATTGTTGCAAATTGGCCACACCCCAGGTGAGCATCATCAGTCACACACATCTTGGCAGGACCGTCAGACGCAATTGACTATTATTTCTGGGACACATAATTTCATCCAGTAAAATTCCTCGCATCTTACCAGTCTTCATCCCGAATCTGAAATTAGAAAATTAAAACAAAAAAATAATGAACGTCTTCTATAAATTCCCTTTACTTTTTCTTTGTTCTTCCATTTTTTTTCAATTTGAAAGCACGATTGAGGTACGGGCAAAAATAAACGAATAAGGATAGGGGGACCTAGTTTTGAAAGCCGATTTATCATAATGTCTTTGTAGGTTTCCGACCACTTTTTGATTGTATTTGAAAAATTAAAGATTAAATATTAAAGATTAAACTAAATTTCCTAAAGGAAAAAAAAAATTGTACACATGAAAAAAAAAAAAAGTTATGCAAATGTTTTCACGGCGAGCTAACCAATTCAGCTAAATTTTGAAGTTAAATAAATTCATTGTAAAAATCCTTTTAGAGATAAATATTAATTTTCTGAGTCAATTTCAAAGATAATTAGTAAAGTAAAGTCCTAAGATATCGAATTAATTAAAAAAACAAAAAACATCTTGTTTATACAAAATACAGCTTAATTAGTCTTCAAAAAGTAAGTCATTCGGCAAAACGCAACCGATAAAAGTTTTTAAGTACGAATATACGGAAGCCTAAAATTTCAACGAATCAAAACGCTGTTTCAAAATGAAGTCATAATTGTAAAAAAGAGGTAGGGGTGTCAGATTTCTTTTTTTTTTCCCCCAGACGTGCATCCACACCTTCCTATTCTGAACGTTTGTATCAATTTTTATCATTTTTTTAATTTAATTATTTTATGTTCCTGTTTTTAAATTTTTTTTTTTTTAATTATGTTACGCCGAAAGTTTTACATTCTTGCGAGCAAGGAAATTATCAAAATCTTGCATATAAAAATTATGCAAAATCTGTAATTTAAAAAAGAGTAGAAATATTTTTTTGCTATTATAATTTTTTGTGTGAAAATATTAAATAAGCAATGCTTAATTCAATGGTAATATCGGTAGTTCGAGAAATTCATTTTTCTTCGAGTTATATCGAATTCATTAATATGGACTTTAGGGCTTTTTTCGTAATGTTCATGTAAAAATTATTTCATTTTTTTATCGTTACAAATTACGATGCTTTATATATATATATATATATATATATATATATATATATATATATATATATATATATATATATATAAAAGCACAAATAAATTCTTGCGTTTTTTATTTACTACTGAAAACCATAACTTTAGTAAAGGTATTTTTTGTTTAACCAAAATAATCTATTTTCACTCAGATTTAAATAAAAATAATTCGTTCATTATATTCCGCGATCATTATTTCATAAATACTGAAAATTTCATTAAAATTGGTTAATTCCCTGATTTTGTATGAATTTTCAAGTAAAGGGAGGGGTCAAAATGTTTATACATTTTGAGGATCGGCATTCATTTTTGCTCGTACCTAATTGATGATAATTTACCTGCTTTGGTATATTATTACTAGGGCTGTGACAACAGCATATTCTTCTTTTCATTGCTTTGACTCTCGAGTATATATCCGACACAGTTAGACACATTTAATCAACCGAGAACCACGTCACTCTATAAAAAAACATATAAAATATTAACAGATATATAAGTGAGAGTCAAAACAATAAAAAGAATATGCTGTTGTCATATCCCTAATTATTACATAAATTATCATTTCAATCTCATGTCGAAGTTTTGTTATTAAAATGGCTTCCTAATATTCTCTCTAAACCTTTTGATAATGTCAAAAGGTTTGGAGAGAATATTGGGAATCGTCAACCATTTGAATCAGTAAACTTCCACGGTTGGTTGAATTTAAACTATATTTAAAAAATCGTTTTGTGTTTTATCACTAATCATTAATTACAACCAAGGGAGATAACTCAATTTAGAATTTTAGTCGAACCCAAGTTACTGTCCTTGGTCGTTTTCTTTTCCAATTTTAAGACAATACGGCAATTAGGAGACGAAAAATTAGAAGTTTGAAACGAAGGTGCTTGTTAAGATAAAGTCGACAGATCGATTTTTTTTTTAAATAGGTGGTTTCAAGCAAAAACAACGGTACTTACTTGTCATGTCGTAAATAGTAATATATTCAAAAATTACGAAAATTTATCGAGTTCATCACTTTATTTATAGTTAAAAGTAATTTTAACGGAAAATTGAAGGAACCTGCATTTTCCCTAAATGTGTACATCTTGAAGATTGTGAATACAAGGAACATACTTCGTCAGGTGGAATCACTATGGTTCCATATGGACAATGTCTGAAGATAGCGGTTTCAATCCTACCCAAAGCATGCCAGAGGTTTACTTGGCCAAAACGTGGTGAGACGACAACAACTACGGATGGCAGTGATTGCTGAGAATGCAGTTAGGAGATTTGAAGTTCCTATCCGTCGCGGTTACCACCTGACGAAGGCCAGAGGAATAGTTGGCCGAAACGTCGTGAAAAACAACAACCAATAAAAGATGAAAACAATTAATAAAGATGAGAACAATTAATAAAGATGAGAATAATAGTCCGAAATAAAAATAAATTAATAGTCCGTATTCTGTATGTCAGTTTCTTATTTAATAGATTGTTAGGTGAAAGTACAGAATAGTTTACAAAAATACCCTCCTCTCCCTATATGAAGAATGGCTTTGTAAATTATAATGTTATTTCAGCAAGGTCCGTATTTCATATGTTAGTTTTTATTTATTAAATTGTTAGGTGAAAGTACAGAATAGTTAAAAAAAAAATACCCCCATATTAAGAATGGCTTTCTAAATAATGTTATTATTTCAGCATAGTCCGTATTCTGTATGTCAGTCCCCCCTCCCCTGTCTTAAAAAATATATATGAAATAAAGTAAATATGAGATCGTAAAGTTCTACAACCATTTTCGGGACTGATTCCATATCATTCCATCTCTGTTAAAAATAAATAAAAAATAAAGAAACTGCTTCAGCCATTTCCGGGACTAACTTCATATCACCCCTCTCTCTTAAAAATAGATATTAAATAAAAGAAATTCGGGATCATATACTGCTTCAGCCATTTCTGGGTCTGACTTTATGCCATCCTGTCTTTTATAAATATATATGAAATAAAGTATTCTGAGATCATAAACTCTTTCAGCCATTTCCGGGACTAACTCCATATTCCCGTCCCCACCTTTTAAAATATATGCTGTGTTGGTTATTTTATATATTTTTTTTAAGAAGGATGTAATGCCTGGTAGAAAACTATATTACGCTTACTTGGCCTTTTGGCTAAGATCAAAGTGTAGTATCTGTCTGACACAGCATTTCAGCGAAATCATCTACTGGCCCCCTCTCCATAAACAGAAAAAGTGATGGTAATGCTTCGAAGAATGAACAGGCACTAATTCACCACACCTCAACCTCACCTAAAAAAAAGGTTTGGTAATCCCTCGCGGTCTCCAGAGCACTTTTAAAAGCAGCTTAATCATGTTTGTCCCTCACCATCATCAACACATGACGTCACTTCCCAAAAATGACTCAACAGTTTTTCGAAATACATGATTTCATTATAAATTGTTTGTATTTTTTAATATGGGGACTACACTGTAGAAGCACCTTATTTGAAATCCATGCTACTAAAAAAATAAATATTTCAAAGTGCAGTTAGTGATTAGGCAACACTTGCTTCACAATAAACTAATCAAGAAATTGGATTGAGAAACGGATATTTAATGTTAACTAATACTAAGCAAAAATAGAGATAATACATGTCAGTTTTTTATTTAAGAAATTGTTAGGTGAAAGTACAGAATAGTTTAAATAATACCTTCCCCTCGCCATATTAAGAATGGCTTTCTAAATAACAACGTTATTATTTCAGCGCAGTCCGTATTCCGTGTGCCCCCCCCCCCCGCCTTAAAAATATGTATGAAATAAAGTAAATATGAGATCGTAAAAAAGATATATAGGTTTGTTTTCATATTTACAAATTTCACACCGCGAGTAAAATTTACGTATGATTATATATTTTTTTTTTAATAAAAAAACATTAAAAAAAAGAGTTGGTGTCATCAGTTAGAATTAAAATAAATAAATAAATAAATAAATAAATAAACGAGCGTTCCAGCCTGAGAAAAAACCGAATGTACACACATGCGCATAAAAAAAACAAAATGTGAACTAATGTTTAATGAACATTTTACGTGTAAATTTGCCGATGTCTGTATGCGATATACATGCATGTAAGCAAAGATATTATTCGCTATGAACCATCCTTGATGCATGAATATTATTTCCTGGGAATTTCAGTGCTATTTGACCAGTAGTTTAAGAGTTTACCTGTTAGATATTTACACACACACATACATGTATTGTTTTATTTATATAGAAGAAGATTACTTCATTTAATCACATAAATTAATACACGAAGATATAAGTTTATGCGTTAACTTTTCAGTATTTACTTCAACGGTGCTCGATACATAGGTAGAGCTACGAAGTAAGTTATGAAAATATATATGGCAATTAAGCTACACAGAATATTCCGTGTAGCTTAATTGCCATCTAACAAATTCTTACGAGAATGAAACGCAGAATATTCTGTGTAGCTTAATTGCCATATATATTTTCATAACTTACTATATATATATATATATATATATA
>NC_136522.1:6401733-6424233 GCF_053919585.1 Euprymna scolopes
ATATATAGATTCTGATCTATGCACTATATGTCAAAAAGAGCGCGGTACCTTGCGTCATGTCTTGTCTGCATGCTCAAAATCCCTCCCAATGTTTACATGGCGACACAACCAGGTTCTAGAAGTGCTGGTTGAGATAATATCATCCCAGTGTATATTAGCTAACAAACAGCCTGTAACAACTAGTGAACCCAGGGTTCAATTTTGCCAAGAAGGCAAATGTCCATCAAAGAGGAAAAATAAATTGAATCCCAATATGAAGTTATTGAATGGGGCAAAGGATTGGAAAGTTTCAGCAGAACTGAAGACATCTTTGAAATTTCCAGTGCACATCCTCCAAACAGAAAAGCGGCCTGATATTTTGCTCTGGTCTGACTCTAAAAAGAGTATATTTTTAATCGAACTAACTGTCCCTTGGGAAGAAAATTTCTCAGAGGCTCATGAACGAAAGAAAGATCGGTACGAATGCGTGCGTGCCGAGTATATAGAAAAGGGATGGATGTGCAATGTGATGCCTATCGAGGTTGGATGTCGAGGATTTTTAGGACACTCCACCATTTCGCTTCTTTCGAAAATAGGCGTCGCTGGAAGGGATTTTAAAAAACAAAAATGTCGCCTGCAAACAATTGTTAGACAGGCGTCATGCTGGATCTGGCGCAATTCGAAGACATTTGCAAAGAGAGCATAATATTGTCCACTTCTTCCGTTCTCGGGCTGCTCTGAAAAAAAAAAAAAAAAAAAAAGAGAGGGAGGAAAGAAAAAGAAGGAAGGGGGGAAAGGAAGGAAAAAAGGGAAATTAAAGAGAAAAATAAATAAATAAAATTTAAATTAAAATTAAAAAGTTAAAAATAAAAATGAAAAAGTTAAAAACAGCGTTTTTCCTCTGCTTGAATATGCCAGGTAATTTTTTATTTTTTATTTTTTTTATATCCTATTTATTGCTTTGCCCAGCAGCAATAGCTGCTGGTGGCGCCAGGGGTGGCAGTCCCGCTTTAGCCACCGAAACTGTGTCATCACCTCTGGTTAGCGGCTGATGAGGGCAAAGTAAAAGCACATGTGGTCACATTTGTATGTAGAATAAAAATATATATATATATATATATATATATATATATATATATATATATATATATATATATATATATATATATATAATGAGAATAATGGAAAGAGTATTCCGGCGAGATAGAGAGTAACTCAACCTGGACTTTAAATGTACCACTTAGGCACTAACCCTAAGTTCTGGTGGCTACACTTTTAACTATTTAGTGATGGATCCTTAAAGGGTAACCAGACACTCACTGGTTACTGGAAATACCGCTCGGATGCATGATTCTAAGTCTATGTGGAAACACTGTTCACTTCATGGCGCTGTATGTTGCTTTGACATCATGCTGTTCTCTTCTCACAACGGCTTGGTTTGTGTGTTCACCGTCTGAGCGTCAGGTTAGACTTGAAATCAACTGCACCTTCAATTCAACAGGCCTTCGACAAATAAAGAAAAAAAAAACAGTGTTCATTTTTCTTACAAACAAAAACAATTATTATTCACTGAAAGTGTTATACCGGCCTTCCTTGAACAGAGGAATTTACACCGATTAGCACTATAAATAGCGCTAGTAATTCCAACACCGGTGAGAGAGATGCGACTGCACTTCAACTGCTAGCCGAGTTCCCAGCAGATATACACGTTTTCCTATCTTTGCGCATTATTGTTAATACACTTGTTCCTTAACCGAACCTCGACTTGATTGTCCTTATTTTCACTGTTGTTTCACGACACAAAAGTTACAAACTCTACTCATTCATAAGTTTCTGATTCTAAATTCCAATTTTCGAGGATTGGCGGCTTCCATGGGTAAAGTTGCGACTTGTCTCTTCACAGTGTAGATTCAGAGGTTTAGAATTAAGCCAGGGATTTCTCTCTGACTGGTGCGAAACCCCTATCCAGTAAGCAGTGTGTCCTCCGGGATATTTTTGCCTTTCATTATATTAAAAAAATCAGGTGGGCTTAACCCCACCTCTAATCCCCAGAATTTAATTTAACAATTCTCAGAAAACCAATCTTAGGCAAGTTTTGAAATTCTCAAGCTGTAAAGAATTTTCTCCTTCTTCTTCTTTTTCTTCTTCTTCTTTTTCTTCTTTTTCTTTTTCTTCTTCTTTTTCTTCTTCTTCTTCTTCTTCCTCTTCTTCTTCTTCTTCTTTTTCAAATATGTATCTCTGGCCGCCACTCTCAACAGGAGGGTCCATTGTCTTTGCCCTCCACTGGTTTTCTACCTTTCACCATCACTCACGTGGGAGGGTCCCTCCTCTTCTGGCTTCATTTGCATAACCGAGGGTTTTTCTCCAAGTGATATTTTAGTTTGAGTTAAAAAAGAAAAAAGATGATCGGAGATTTACAAAGGTAAAAATCTGCCTTTATAAGAAGGGGGAAAAAAACCAATGGATCCAATGTGTGAATTACAAATGTTTGAGAAAAAAAGACCAAGAAGTTTTAGATTTCTAATCAAGAGCAGTCATTTTTTTTTTATGTTTTTTATTTATTTATTTTATACTAAACATTTTAGCCGTTAAAAATGGTAAAAAAAATTATAACCCATTGACTTAGACTAAGTTTTTTTTTGTTTTTTTTTTACACAGTGATCACCACTTATCAAGGCCCGGAAGCCACTCAGGGATAAGGGTTATTGCAAGTACATTACGTTAGTGTGGAGATTTGATGAAGCGTTTACTTAAGGGGGCGGTTCATTAGGAATTTGTTAACATTAGACTTGAAGACATCCAAGTTGTAGTCCGGAGGGAAGCAGGCAGACGGAACAGAGTTCCACAGGCGTGCAGTTCTAAGAAGTGCTTTATAACAAATTGATGGTTGAATATTATTAAATTTCTGCTCATTTTTGCATTAAATACTAATCCCTGTTAATGCCTATATATATATATATATATATATATATATATATATATATATATATATATATATAAACTTAACGTTAGTATGTATGTAGTGTTTGGGCAGAAAAATCTCTGGCGTAAATGTGGTATTGTGGTGACTAATCCTTATTAATCCTTAAATGTACATCGAATGGATACGATAATACTTAGTTCGCTGAATCTTATCATAATAAAGGTTCATACAAAATTTCAGCCCGATCGGCCCAGTAGTTTCAGAGAAAAAGTGGAATGGACCTACAAAGAGAAATATGATATAGATTGAGGTTTTAGCTTTGTTAAATTGATAGTTGAATGTCGTTAAATTTGTGCTCATTTTTGCATTAAATAATAATCCCTGTTAATGCCTTACCATGCATCAAACGAATACCATAATACTTGGTTCGCTGCACCTTATCATAATAAAGGTCCATACAAAATATCAGCCAAATCGGCCAAGTAGTTTACGAGAAAAAGGTGAAACTTAACTACTAATCCGTATTAATCCCTAATTGTGCATTGAATGAATACCATAATACTTAGTCCATTGCACATTATCATAACATAGGTTCATACAAAATTTTAGCCAGATCAGGCCAGTAGTTTCTGAGAAAAAGTGCCATGGACAGACAGATCGATAGACAGACAAGTAGGGATATTGTATAGAAATAAATGTGTATGCATGGCAGTGTAAGTGATGATTTAGGTTATAATAGGGCTAGTAAAAATGGCGCAATAAAATGGCACAATAAAAATGGCACAAGTTACAAACAGGAAAAATAACACATGAAAAAAATATAGATGAAAATCTAACACTCGATGATACAATACATCAAGGGAAAACATTAAAAGGTGTTTCAAATTAAAAAGAAATTGAAAAATAAAGGGTTTAAAGCCTAATCATAAAATATTAAAATCTATAATATAAATCTCACCTGTCTGTTTAAACATATGTATGTATGTATGTATGTATGTATGTATGTATGTATGTATGTATGTATGTCTACCTAAAACTTCCGCCAGGTGACGGATTTTCATAAGATCAATATCATTTTGAAGCACGACCCTTGAGACGAAAAATACCGAAAAATTGGCTAAAAACATTAATTCGTTCACCCTGAACTGGGCACTTTCTACAAGGAAGGGTCGCTTTTTTTTTTTTTTTTTTTTTCGCCTATATTTTCGAAAGTCTTCCCCATCTCTCGATTGACTAGCCTTTTTTTTTTTTTTTTTTTTTTTTTTTTTGCTCAACACACCTCTAAACAACCGGGCAACGCCGGGAAACGCCGGGAAACGCCGGGAAACGCCGGGCACCTAGGCTAGTATATAATAATTTACGTTCGAAAATCTGTGCAGATTCCCGAGTTTAACAGAAAGATTCGTGAGTTTGATAAGCTACACCTAAAGAAGGTCGGATGTTACGTCGGCCAAAACGTTGTGAAAATAACACTTAAGATGAGAACAGTCGTTCAAAGCATCCAAATAATACATCACCAGCCATGTTTACCGGAAACTGTGTTTTGACCACAAACTGAAAACGCCTTCTTCTTTCTTTTTTTTTCTTTTTTTTTTTTTTTGTTGTCATTCTAACCTGTTTTCATCAAATTTTCTTTTAACTAATTTCTATTTTTAGTTTGTCTCAACCAAGGAAATATCAACATTTTGTTGTTTTTTGGTTTTGTTTGCTGTGATGACAAAACAGAGAAATATTTCGTATTCATTTTTGTTTTTGTTTTGTTTTTATTGTTTTTACTCATATTTACGCCAAACATGATACATTATCACCGAGACGTAAGATGCTATTGTAAACTATGAACCAAGTCTACCCGGAGGGTGGGGGGGGGCATTCGAAGTAGGGAGTTGAGCAGCGAGATATCCGTTCCCTTTACGCTTAAACTTCCTTATATCAGTACAGTCAGGGGAGCAGTAAACAGGGAGATAATTTTAAAGTCTAGAGGTTGCAGGCAAGAAACTTTCTGAGTAGAAGGCTCTCCACCATGGGGGGAGCATCTCTAGAGTGAAGGTGTGGAATTTTGCTGTTTGTCGAGTTAATCTGAAGTACTTACGTTAAGGAGCCCACCAATATAACAAGTTTGTTGAAGCACACTCCATTAAAGTATTTGTAAAACATTAGGTACCCCCACGGCGATGTGTAAAACGTCAGTAATACACATATTAATAGTGACGTCATCATTTCCTGTGTTCGTGTTCATTTCTATGGATAAGCGTTCGTGTTATAATTATTAATGGAGTAACGTTTGTTTTTGTTTTGTTTTTTGTTTGTTTGTGTTTTTGCTATGGATAAAAAATAATATAAAATTTAACTTTTGTAAAACAAATGCATTTTCATTAACGAACTACACAGACTTGAGTTAATAAAATAAAATTAATTTTAACGTCTTCTATTGGCACACGTATTTAAAAATAATGTTCCTTACAAAGCCACCGTACATTTTTGAAAAAAATCGCCAAACATAAGGACCACCATCTATCAATTTAAATAATAAAATCAAAACGAATTTTTTAATGTTGATTTTGGATTTACAATTTTTATTATCTCAATAGTCTTATATTTTTTATATGAATATATTTTTTATTATTGGAAACCTGTTATTAAAAAAGTCTATTTAAACTTCATATCGCGTAATATTTTAATTTAATATCATTTAAAGCTTTTTAAAAATAATTATTTTTTAGAATTGTTTTTTTTGTTGCTGTTGTAATTCGAATAACTATATTACCGAGAAAATGTTGGAATTTTTTTTGTACCAATAATGGTTTACATTTATTATTTTTTATCTGGTTCTTGTATTATGGTTTTCTGTATTTTGTATCCTTTATGATTTTTAGTTTCGTATATTTTGGATTTGTACGAAACTCCCTTTAATTTGAGAAAAGGGAAATGCTAGCTCCGTGATGACATTACGAGACCAACGCGTATTTCGCCCTCTTTTGAAATTCCGCGGACGTGGAGATTGGACGTTTGGTTCATTGCCCGGCGCTGAAAATGGAATTTTGACGAGCCTCCTTCAAAGAAGAAAACCCCGACAAGAATACCCGGATATGTGACGAGACATACTTCTGAAAACTATCTACGTGACTACGGTTTTGCACGTATTTTAGAAGGAGTGAAATTATTTTAAAGAAAATACTTTATTTTATGTGACAAGGAATTTTGGAATCTCCTACAAAGAAGAAAACCCGGTAAAAAAAACCCGGACAAGCGACGCGGTCTTGCTTCTGAAATCTATCTGTGTGTCTACGGTTTGCACGCAAACATGGAGGGAGAGAAAATTCTAAAAGGACTTTAAACAAAAAAAAAGAAAAAGGCACGTGCCTTACTGGCTTTCAATTTGTGAGTACGCTCCTAAAATTTGTTTCATATGAGAGTGTGATTAGAGATACTATTTTTGAATCTTATTATTGTATTCGTTAATGGATACAACATCTTCATTATAAGAACCAGTGTTATTTTTTTCATTACATGTTACCTTGGCGTTTCATAAGTTTAATGCCCGCAAAGGGAAAAATTTGCAACTTATTATTGTAAATAAAATCTCTTCTTCGCTTCAAAGCAAGACCTTTATATTTTATTCTTTACCCCCCCCCCTCCTTTTTATTCCATGCTGTCATTTTTTTTTTTTTTCAGGTTAGTTACTTTAGCGTCGAATTTATCTGGAAGCAAGATAAAATTCCGACAAAAAAAATATTAAGAAAGTGTTTTTTTTGTTTTTTTGTTGTTTTTTTTTTAACATAATATTGAATTTCTATCCAATTTTATTGACAACTTTGAGGTAAAAATTGAAAAATTGGTACGTGGGAGTCATTGGAATTTTATATTTGTCAACTGTTTCACAACTGCGCATGCACGAATCGTCCACATGACAGATTATTTATGTTAAGTATAAGTAGGTTTGGAAACACTTTTTAAAGATCGTATCAAGCTGGTCTAATGGTTATCGTACTTGACTCACTCTCTTTAGATTTTGGTTCCGATCTCAGCTCGAGAATTTTTTTTTTTTTACAAGAAGTGAACAATTTAGAAAAAAACATAATAACCGCATGCACACGTCTTTATTTCATTTTTTTTTTTTTTTAGGAATTTAACTTTCGGGGCAGCGACGGGTACATCTGCTAATAAACTATAAACTAACGGGGCCTTGTATTGGTAGTCTTAAATGCGGTCATTTTTGGGTATCATTCTACTCAAGGTCATATAACATGCGATATGGCCAGAGCATGCTTCATTCCAAATTTTGTACAATTATTTTGACCAATACTTTTGCAGCCTATAGGCTAAGTAGTAGTAGTAGTAGTAGTAGTAGTAGTAACGGATAAAAACGAGGATTTTTTTTTTTTTTTGAAAAGTAATATATTTAAACCTGTAAGCTATTATCTACCCTCTCCCTTTCGCCATTTCTCCCCTCTCCCACGAATATGTAGGTCAGTTTCAGAGAAAAAAAAAAAGTCCCTTCAATTTGCGTGACAAATTTCAAAAAAGAAAATGAAATAATAGACTGACAATTCATTTATTCGTTGGACAAACTGTGACGGTGGCAATCCTTTTTCCAAGTTGGGATGATCATCAGCCGCGTGACTTCGTCCAATCATGGGGCAACAACTTGGACGTCACTCCCGAGTTTACACTGGTCGTCGTCCGTATGAAGAAAAAAAATGAATTCTCAGTAGGGTGCGCGCGCGTGTGTGTGTGTGTGTGTGTGTATATATATATATATATATATATATATATATATATATATATATATATATATATATAATAGATAGTTGTTATTTGTTTTCGTTTTTGCAATACGTTTTGAATGAATTCAATTATTTACGAAACTGCATTTTTACCTAAATGCGAGTTGGGAATAATTTTCCCTTTAACCAATTTGATACCCCCATATGAGGAGCAGCATATATAATGTTTTTAAAATATAATTATTCACTGACACAAGTTTCGTCGACTAGGATTCATCAGAGTGGCTGAATCTCGCTAGATTCAGCCACTCTGATGAGATGTATATATATATATATATATATATATATATATATATATATATATATATATATATATATATATATATTGTGTACAGAAAGTTGTTAGTTGAGACAGATCATTGGTACCGTCGGTTTCAAGCCCGATAATAAGGCCCGTTTAAGGTATCCTTATCAAGCTCTCTTCAGCCAAATATGTCCATCTATGAATTCTGACGAAGCTGGTCGGATCTCTCCTCATCTTCAGAGGATATCTTCTTAATGGAAATAAAATGTAAATTTATTCTGGACTCACAGCAATAAATTTCCTATATACTACTCTGGCTACACATTGAGCATTCTCGTCTGAGTTTTTTCACCACTGAAGAAAAAAAAAATATATATATATATATATATATATATATATATATATATATATATATATATATATATATTTTCTTTTTTCAATTTTCACCCCAAACAAGGCCCAGTGCCACTTTGTAGTAGGGATCTACTATGGGGGACATAGGTTGCAGGGATATTATGAAGGGAGATGAGTAGTAAGATATCTGTTCACATTACACTTGAACTTCTGCATATCAGTACAGTTGGGAAAGCAGAATCCCGGATGGGAGTTCCAGAGTCTAACAGTTCTGGGGGAGAAACTTGGAGTAGAAGGCTTTCTTACACCTAGAAATCTCTGTGTAGGAGTGGGAATTAGCTGCTTATCGGGTTTGTGGAGGGTATTTACGTCGAGGCGTACCAGTGCTTGTAGCTCGTCAGAGCATTCACCATTAAAATAGTTGTAGAACAGGCAGAGGGATGCAACATTTTGTCGATGAGACAGAGGCTGAAGCTTAGATGACAATTCAGGACCTATCTGGTTGGCGATTCTCTTTTGAACCCTATCCAGGAGCGAGAGACTAGTAGCAGATGCACCAGCCCAAATGTGCTCCATACATGGTGAATGGTAGCCTTATCGAGGTACAGGATATTTTCAGGCGTAAGTACCTTTCTAGCCCACCTTCTTCGCAGCAGCCCTGGCAATGCTCTAAATGTATCCGTTCCAACTTATGTTCCCTGTAAACGTTGGGCTGAGGAGTTTAAAAGAAGTACTTTCAGGTAATGTGTTTTTTGCCATTGCTATTGGTGGTAGAGGGCTTCTTGTAATTATTCAAGGAAAGAAGCTTAGTCTTGGCAGCATTGAACCATCCATTTTTGTCCCCCATTTGGCACAGATAGACTGTGGGTGAAATTGTTGATAGTGGTTGTAGCTCGTCGAGTTGTTCGTCGACGCATTCACCATTAAAATACTTGTAGAACAGGCAGAGGAATGCAACATTTTGTCGATGGGACAGACGCTGAAGCTATGATGCCAGTTCAGGGCCTATCAGATTGGCGACTCTCTTTTGAACCCAGTCTAAGAGCGAGAGACTAGTAGCAGATGCACCAGCCCAAATATGACAACAATACTCTATACATGGGCGAATGGTGGCCTTGTAGAGGTACAGGATACTTTCAGACGTAAGTAATTTTCTAGCACGGTAGAGAGAGCCCACCTTCCTTGCAGCGGCCCTGGCAATGCTCTCAATGTAATTGTTCCAACCCATGTTCCCTGTGAATGTTAAGCTAAGGAGTTTGAACGAAGTATTTTCAGGTAATGCATCTTTAGCCATTGCTATTGATGGTTGAGAAGTTGTAATTATTAGTCAATGTAATTGTTCCAGTTCGTGTTCCCTGTAAACGTTATGCCGAGGAGTTTAAAAGAAGTACTTTCAGGTAATGTGTTCTTGGCCATTGCCATTGGTGGTAGAGAAGGTTTCTTGTAATTATCGAAGGAAACAAGTTTAGTCTTAGCAGCATTGAATGTGACCATCCATTTTTATTTCCATTCCACTACAGATTGGAGATATTCCTCTAGTGTTTCTGCCATTTCCTTAAATGTGTGTTCATTTGTTTTCCTCTTGTGCCTGTGATAGAGTGTAGTGTCATCAACAAATATACTCATATCAAAGACAATCTTATCAGGGACGTTGTTTATGAATATTAGGAATAATAGAGGTCCAAGGATAGACCACTGAGGTACACCCGCATTTATATCATATTGTCTAGGTGTATAACCGTTGAGGACAACCTGGTTTTCTTTTATTTAAGAAGGATTTAATTATGTTAAGTATTCGCCCAGTGATATCGTATGATCTGATTTTCCCGAGAAGACTATCGGGTCATACACTGTCAAAAGCCTTAGATATATGTAGGACTACCGTTCTATCCTACCCTGCTTTTTCCAATGTATGATATATACGTTCAGAGATTACAGTTAGGGTATTTGCTATAGAACGGGCTTGCCTAAATTCATATTGATCAGACAGAAGTTTAGCAGCTATAAGATGATGGACTAGTGCTTAGTTAATTATGGACTCAAATATTTTGTTGAAAATCGGGAGGAAGCTAATGGGACGATAATTTAATGGGTCAATTCTTTCGCCAGAATTCTTGTAAATTGGTACCAGGCTTAGTCTTGGCAGCATTGAATCGGATCATCCATTTTTGTCTCCATTCCACTACAGATTGGAGGTGGTCCTCTTGTGTTTCTGCCATTTTTTTTTTTAGATCCTCAGGATTTTTCGTCAATTATGGTTCAAGCTCGACTGGCAGTGGATTTAGCCGAGCAAAGTAACAGATGCATGCAAATATCAAAACAAACAAACCGAAAAAAAAAAAATATAGAAATACAATAAGTAAAAAATAACAAAAACCTACAAATTTATTTATTTATTTATTTTGTCAAGAAAAGTTGCATCTTATTTTTTTACTTTTATTATTTTTTTTTATCAACAAAACTTGAGTTTCTTTTTCCAAAAAAAGATGAATTTTTTTTTTTTTTTTTTTTACTGGAGATTGTTCGGTGAAAGTTTTTATTGGTGAAAATACAGGAAAGTTTGTTTTTTTTTTCAAGAAAATTTACAAATTATTTTTGTCAACGGATGTTATAAAACTAAATGGAAAAAAATTCCTCCATCATCCAAGAAATAATTTTAAAAATGACATTTTTGTATACAAAAAAAAACAAAAAAAAAAGAAAAATGTTGATTTAGTGTTTCAACATTTAAACAATGTTCGACTTCATCCAGTGATTGGCAGTTGGGCCCTAACCATAATTGACGAAAAATCCCGAAAGGGGTGCTCAGTTTCTAATACAAAGTTCTAGTGAATCGATCCCCCCTTAATGGAAACATTCAAGGGAAACACGAAACTAAATTATTGTTTGTATGGGAGGTTTAGTAGTAGTAGTAGTAGGAAGAGGAGGAGTAGTATAAGTAGTAGTAGTAGTAGTATATATATCTATCTATATATCTATAAAAGTGAGCGTGTCTGTCTGTCTGTGTGTCTGTCTGTCTGTGTACATTTCCCTACGCAATAACTCTGTCAATTTTTAGTCTATAGACTCGAAATTTGAAATACCGGGTACTGAGATTTGGGAAAATCGATGTGACGGGTGTCAGCCAGAAATTTGGCTGTTAAGGGGTCAAATTTCA
This sequence comes from Euprymna scolopes, assembly GCF_053919585.1. Classification (NCBI taxonomy): domain Eukaryota; kingdom Metazoa; phylum Mollusca; class Cephalopoda; order Sepiida; family Sepiolidae; genus Euprymna; species Euprymna scolopes. The sequence goes on from NC_136522.1 coordinate 6,413,175, forward strand.
ACGATTTGACCTTTGAGAACTCTATCAAACTCCTCCGACAATTTTGGGTCTAGACACTTGAAATTTTAGATATAGGTTCCTTGGACATGGATCTAACTTAATAAAGTGATTTGAGCCCGAAACAATAAATTTTAAGGGGTCATAATAGGGGTCAAAGTTTTTAAAAATTAACCATTTTTTTTGTTTTCTTGCTTTTTTTGCACAGCATACACCTCCAGACACCCGAGCAACGCCGGGCACCCCTGCTAGTATATATATATATATATATATATATATATATATATATATATATCTTCTATATAAATAAAATGAACTCATTTTTTCCCGTCTGATTTTGACCTTAATAGGATTAAAAATCAAGATATTTCATGCAAATATAATATGCACAAACGGCAAAACAATATCTGAGGTGTGTTATAGGCTTATTATTTCTCAAATTCCTCGATAATCTTAGATTTCTATACTTTTTCTGCTGAGAAGTCACGGCCAAAATCGGTTAAGATCAATGGAAGTGGTAAAATATTTTCTCTCTTATAAATTCCTCCTCCCCCTGCCACCACTTAACACCGTTTGGGGATCGTTCACAAGGAACAGTTGAGAAGAGAACACCGGTTTGGCTTCGTAGTTCTTTCATGTGAAGTTATTTAAAATCACTAAACTAAGCTGCAGTGCTCTGTGGCGTAGTGGTTAGCATGCTGGACAATTCACATTATATTTTCACGTTCGCGCCGACCTACCGCAGTCGTTTTTTTTTTTTTTTTCCTAAACAACTGGAATGGACTTTTCTTGGTGGCCGAACTGTTAACGTTGCAGATGTTTTTTTGTTTTTTTTCACACTTTATTTTCCTACTTTGACTCATAACTCCGGGTTTAATTCTTCCTACTTACCTACCATAACATTTTTTAAAACTCCCCCCCGTCCCGGAAACAAACACTCGGGCAACGCCGGGTACCCCCGCTAGTATATATATAAAAGTGAACGTGTCTGTGTGTCTGTGTGTCTGTGTACATTTTCCTTTGCAATAACTTTGTCAATTTTCAATCTACAGACTCGAAATTTGATATACAGGGTACTGAGATTTGGGAAAATCGATGTGATTGGTTTTCGGCCAGAAATTTGTCTGTCAAGGGGTCAAAGTTCAACAATTTGACCTTTGAGAACTCTACCAAACTCCTCCTACAATTTTGGGTTTAAACACTTGAAATTTTAGATATAGATTCCTTGGACATGGATCTAACTTAATAACTTACTTGGACATGGATCTAACTTAATAACTTGATTTGAGAACAAAACAATAAATATTAAGGGGTCATAATAGGGGTCAAAGTTAAAAAAATTGACCTTTTTTTTGTTTTTTGTTTTTTGCTCAGCATACACCTCATCACCCCCGGGCAACGCTGGGCACCCATGCTTGTATATCTATAAAAGTGAACGTGTCTGTGTGTCTGTCTATCTGTCTGTGTGTCTGTGTACATTTTCCTATGCAATAACTCTGTCAATTTTAAGTTTACAGACTCGAAATTTGATATACAGGGTACTGAGATTTGGGAAAATCGATGTGATCGGTTTTCTGCCAGAAATTTGGCTGTTAAGGGGTCAAAGTTTAACGATTTGACCTTTGTGAACTCTACCAAACTCCTCTGACAATTTTGGTTCTAAACACTTGAAATTTTAGATATAGGTTCCTTGGACATGGATCTAACTTAATAACTTGATTTGAGCCCAAAACAATAAATGTTAAAGGGGTCAAAGTTAAAAAAATTGACCGTTTTTTTTTTTTTTTTTTTTTTGCTCAGCATACACCTCCAAACACCCGGGAACGCCGGGCACCCATGCTAGAATATCTATATATCTATAAAAGTGAACGTGTCTGTTTGTCTGTGTGTCTGTCTGTGTACATTTTCCTACACAATAACTTTGTCAATTTTTAGTCTACAGACTCGAAATTTGATATATAGAGTACTGAGATTTGGGAAAATCTTTGTGATCCGTTTTAGGCCAGGAATTTGGCTGTTAAGGGGTTAAAGTTCAACGATTTGACTTTTGAGAACTCTACATAACTCCTTCGACAATTTTGGGTCTAAACACTTGAAATTTTACATATAGGTTCTTTGGACATGGATCTAACTTAATAACTTGATTTGAGCCCAAAACAATAAATTTTAAGGAGTCATAATAGGGGTCAAAATTAAAAAAAAATTTTTTACCTCTGCGGTCTCTACCTAATTACTCAGACAATTTCTGGTCTAAACATTTGAAATTTGACATAAAGGGTATTCAGAGATAGGGCAAGCTTTTTCATCGGTTTGGGTCGAAAATTTTTAGTTACCTATATATAAATGTATGTATGTTTGCATGTCTGCCTAAAACTTTCAACAGAGGCTATAGATTTTACCAAGATCAGTATCGTTTTGAAGTTCAACCTTTCATACAACAAATATCGAAAAATTGGCTAAAAACATTAACATCTTCACCTTCAACTAGGCACTTTTTTACGGGGGGGGCGCTATTTTCGCCGATATTTTTGAAAGATATCCTCTCCTTTCGATTGTCTAGCCTTAATGTAAGCATAAGTCACTTCAGGTTTGGCGGTGGTCATAGCTGCAAAGACGTCACGTTTGTTTCCCCGTTCTTTTCCTCCTTCGCGGTATGGGTGCGAGCTTGCCTTCCTACTACCACTTTTTTTTTTTTGCTCAACATACACATCCAAACACTCGTGCAATGCCAGGCTTAATTGCTAGTATATATATATATATATATAAAAGTGAAAGTGTCTCTGTGTGTATGTGCGTGTGTGTGTGCATCTGTGACATTTCCTACACAATAACTCTGTCAATTTTAAGTCTACAGACTCGAAATTTTATATACAGTGTATTGAGATTTGGGAAAAATCTTTGTAATCCGTTTGCGGTCAGAAATTTGGTTGTTAAGGGGTCAAAGTTCAACGATTTGACCTTTGATAACTCTACCAAACTCCTCCGCCAATTTTGGGTCTAAACACTTGAAATTTTAGATATAGATTCCTTGGATATGGATCTAACTTAATAACTTGATTTAAGTCCAAAAAAATAAATGTTAAGGGGTCATTAAAAAAATTGACCGCTTTTTTTTTTTTTTTTTTCCTCAACATACACCTCCAAACACCCGAGCAACGCCGGGTTGAAATGCTAGTATATATATATATATATATATATATATATATATATATATATATATATATATATATATATATATATAAATCTTTAACAAAGCAAAACTTATTAAGATAAGAAATGCTCAACATTATTAAGAGGAACAAACAATAATATTAAATGAAAGATGAGAAATAATTTTATTTTATCATCAGAAACAAAAAAAGAAAGTTAAGGGGAAAATTACAAAAAATAAAAACGTCTTTAAGCCATGGCATTTTGAAGCTAAGTGCTTCTCATCAGAAGAGTAGAAGGATCAGAATTATACAAAATGTAAATATAGAAAAAAAAAACTGGCTTACTGACATTTACATATGAAATGAGAATGAAGGAATATGATAATATGGTAAATAATTATTTAAAAGTTGGTGCAACACACACACACACACTCACACATACACACATATAAATATATATATATGTATATATATTTACATACTAGTAGTTCAGTCCGGCTTTGCTCAGGCCCTATGTACTGTTTATAACTTTATGTGCATATATATATATATATATATATATATATATATATATATATATATATATATATATATATATATATATTAAAAATTTTGACTCATGTCCAGGTAACCTACATCTAAAATTTCAAGTGTTCAGATCCAAAATTGGCGGAGGAGTTTGCTAGAGTTTGCAAAAGTCAACTCTTTCAACTTTGACATCTAGGCAGCCACATTTTTGCCCAAAACCTTATTAAAAAGCTTGCTGCATGTCTGAATACCCTTTATCCATGTCCAAGTAACCTACATCTAAAATTTCATTTGCTCGGGCATAAAATATGCTTAAATATGATATTTTAATTTGTTCAGAGTTTGTATATATTATCATAGAGTCGAAATTTAAAAGGTAGAAAAAAAAAGAGTATTCGGGTGCCATCAGCTAGAATCGAAACTGAATCATTCAATGCTGGTGACGTTACCAACGTGTCACACATATGAACTGATTAAGAATTAAAAATTATAAATGAACTAAGATGAATGTAAAAAATATATAACGATTTTTTCAATTTTTACCCGTTTTTGACCCCTTAAAAATTATTTTAACTGGCTAAAGACCCATAAAAGATTCGTAAAAGATCCAATCATTTGAGGGTCGAGCGCCACTCTGCGACTGTTAGTTTTGGAGAAGATAGAGTTTGAAAATATGGAGACAGACAGACAGACGTATAGCCTTTTCAATATTAGACTAAAGTAAAGTGTAATGGTCACGTGACACTGTTTTGATTCGTCGTTATAATACGGCTTCCTGTTCTAGTAGCAGAACTGCAGGCCAAGGACCACTACAAACTAACTCTAAAAATTGGACTTTTTTTTAATAATAAGTTTTTTTTTCTTTTTATCATTGTCAGATTATATAAAAAAAAAAAAATATCTCGAAATATGATGAGATTTAAAGAGTTCATTTTTTTTTTAATAGTTCAATTTGGAGACTGAGTACACACGTCTAAAATTGATCGATTTAAATAAACCGTTTTTTTTTTGTTTTTTTTTTTTTCATGGTGGACTTATCATGAAGAAATAACCGAAATAAAATGAAAATATGTATTCATAGACGTTTGTATAAATCTTAGTCTACAGTGCTGAATTGAGTCTACCGAGAATGTCTTTTGAGTATTTCATACGCCAGACATGGCATTGTAATTTGAAGGAACCATTAAGGTAAAAGCATTTCACAACAGAAAATTTAAATCAATAAAAAAAAAAAAAATCAAGAAAAATAAAAAATCCCATGTGAATAATAGCAATTTTTTGCTTTTCAAGAATATAAAAAAAACAGCATTTTTTAAAGTCAAAGGGCAGACAACTCTGCATCAATATCATCTAATTTGTCAATTCAATATATTTTAAACCCAAAGAGATTTTTTTTTTCCATCTGAGTACAAAAAAAGATTAAAACATTTTTTGCAAATCTGAACATTCAAAAAAATATAAATGAACTAAATATTTTGTTTGTTTGCTGGAGTTTAGGTGAGCTAAGGCAAGAATATTGGATTTTGTGCTCAAATCACATGCAAGACGAATCCATTTCATGGCCAGCTTTGTTATTTAAGCCAATCTCCCTTTTTCTCTTCCCCGCAACCTCTTTCCCACAGAAGAAACGTTGCGAGCCTGTCTATCTGTTCTATCATTATTTTTATGGCAAGTGCTCGTCTGAGCTCCAATCTATGGTCCACCCTTGCACGAAAAAACACTCTACTAGCTACAACCACAATCAACAGTTTTCCCCACTCTCTAGCTGTGCCTAAATCTAAACGCAGATTCCACGAACGGAGCTTCTTTTCTAGAACTGCCCACCTGTGGAACACTGTTCCATTGGCTTGCTTCCCGACCGATTATAATATGGTAGCCTTCAAGTCCAATGTAAACAAATTCTTGTTGAGCCGTCCCCTTAAACAATCAAATTCTACCCAATGTTCATCATTAACAATTACTACACTACCACCTTACATTCCTTAACCCTTATCCTCGAGTGGCTTTTTGTCAACATCAAATAATCAGTAGTATGCTGGGTACGAAGACAATGAATAACAGTTAAGTTTGAATCTCGCACATGTGTGGTGCAAGTCATTTTTTTTTGTGTGTCACTTAATAACTAAAGAAGAGTTAATTCTTATTGGCCAGTATGAATCAGGGGAGGTAATTTGAATATGATTAAAGGGAAATAACTCCTGAATAAATGAACCTTCTGTCAGTAAAAAAAACATGATTTTTATGTGAGAGTGAGAATATAAGTATATGTCATTGTTGCTGCCTATTTCATTTCATTAAACTGAGTTAGGGTTTAGGAGAGCTAACCTCTTTCCCACAGAAGAGACGTTGCGAGCTTGTCTCTGCTTTATCATTGTTTTCATGGCAAATGCTCGTCTGTGCTCCAATTTATGGTGGCCCCCCCCCGGCCTGACTTTCCCGAAAAACACTCGTCTACCTGAAACCACTATCAATAATTTCTCCACCCTTTATCTGTGCCTAAACCTAAACATAGATTCTATGAACAAAGCTTCTTTCTTAGAACTGGACGCCTGTGGAACTCTGTTCCGTTTGCCTGTTTTTCAGCTGACTACAATTGTGTAGTCTTCAAGTCCAACATAAACAAATTCTTGATGAGCCGTCCCCTTTAAATAATCCAATTTACCAAATTTCCACTACTATCGATTATTATGACATGTTCCCCTTGACCACTGTTCACTCATTAACCCTTATCCTCGAGTGGCCTCCAGGCCTTGATAAGTGATGACTCCTTTGTAACAAAAAAAAAAAACAAACAAAAAAGAAAAAATTGAATCAAGTAAGAAAATTGAATTTTGTGCTTGTATCGCATGCAAGACAAATCCATTTTGTGATTAGCATCTCCATTTCAGCCAATCTCTTCAGAGAGATTTCTGTTGGGCATCAAATAATCGATGGCATGCCATGTACAAGCCTTGTTAGCTGCAGCATCACTCTCATGTTTTGCCACCACCACCGCTGAGGCGGGGAGGGGGTGGTGGCTGATTCATGTAAAAGTTAACAGTTTGTGGATGTTTGCCAACATCAGCAGGCGTGACTTGGAGTTTCGAATATTTATTAATTAGCAAGTCACCCGGTGTTACCCGGTTGTAAAATACGCATAAATATTATATTTGAACTCATGCAGAAACTGAGACATGTGTGTTAATTTGTGTGAGAAACGTGACATGGCCTTCGGGCAAAGATCAAAGTGCATAAATTAAAATATCATGTTTAAACATATTGTATGACCGGGCAACCCCCCCGATGCCAGCTAGTATATATATATATATATATATATATATATATATATATATATTATTATATATTATTATATATTATATATTATATATATATATATATATATATATATATATATATAATTTAAAGGAGATTAGAACAATAGTCTAAAGAGCTAAGTGTATTTTAATGTAACAGTGAAATTACTAGTTTAATTAAAATACAGGAAATAGAAAGTGCTCGTTGTAATTTAGATATATAATAAGCTCGATAGTTAAATGTCCTAGAGCTAATTCAATATTAAGTAATGTGATTTATAATTTAAAAATTTTTTAAAAAATTTTAAAATTAAAAATCAAATTTTAATTAAATTAAAAATCAGTTTCATAAGAAGGAACAACAACAAAATCAATTATCTGTACGATCGTTTCAGAAATCCGTGCTTTTTATTGTGGTATACATGAAGTTATGTAGAACAATTATATATAGTTTTTTTGGTAAGCACGGTCTCCTCATCAGCAAATTTAGGAGGATTTTTATTGAATTTAAAAGACACCATAAATAAAATAGATTGGAGATTGTGCACCTCCTGCCACAAACATTTCACGCGCAAGCAATCCTTCCTGTGTATCCATAGTCTGTCCAAGACTGAAGGAGCCTGCATGCATATATATATAAGCCTGAGGAATCCTAGAGTGGATGAAACGCCGAATATTCAGTGTAGCTTAAAAAAACATATTTAATCTGAAAAGGAAACACTTAATAAGTGGATAGTCCTTAATCCACGGAGTTTTGAAGAAATACTTTCCTTCTCATCAGAGGGTAGGAATTAGCAAAATGCAGGATCGGATTTTGCATGCAGAAGTATTTGATGAAACTGCAAGTAAGTCAAAGATCTTACTTGATAACAAAAAGTAAAGCAGAGGGAATATGGTGAAGAAAAAAATGTGATTTCACGTGAATGGATAGTCTGGTGAAAGGTAAATTATCCAATAACGGTAAAATCCAAAAATATAACTCCAAGAAAGTTAATTCAATTTCCATTCACACAAGTAAAATCCAAGGAAATCGTGTAATTGGAAGATGGTCCAAAATAATACAAAAGGCGGAAATCCGTGGAATAATTCACAAATATGTACAAGGAAAAGGGGGAAAAAAATTCCAATAATATTAATAAAAGAAAAATAAGATATGCGTTTAACACGGCTGCCGAGACAAAGTGTATTATAAGCTCTATCTCCTACTTGGTTTTATCGAGCTTTTCCATCTGGTTGAGATTACTTTATAAATATTAATTCTTTTATATTTATAATATACTTTAGTTTTACCATCTTGGATCATTTTGGTAAATTTAATTGTAATTTTTATTTTATATATATATATATATATATATATATATATATATATATAAAATCCCCTCTAACTACTTTAACATGCCTGGATATCTCCCACTCTGCCGTAAGGACTCTGACAGACATATGCACGGACTTGGAGTTTACATTCGTAATACCCTTCCCTTGACTAGAGAAACAAACCTAGAAACGGATGATCAAGCCTTTATGTGCTTTAGACTAATCATGCAACACAACATTAGCTACTTTTACTTTCTCTACTGCTCTCCCTCGACCCAAGACTGCACCATAATAAACAAAGTATCTGACAGCATAGACACAGCACTCTCCTTCGACACTAGCGCCCAAGTACATGTATTTGGCGACTTTAATGTCCATCACAAAAACTGGCTTGGATTCTCTACTTACACAGATGCAGCAGGCAGCGCAACTCATAGCTTCTCTGTATCTCACTCCCTAGCGCAAATTGTTACTTTTCCAACCCGCTTCCCTGATCAGGAAGAACAACACGCATCACTATTAGATCTGTTTTTGACCACAGTTCCTGATGATTGTGTAACGAAAGCCGACAGCCCACTTGGGAACGCTGATCATGCGGTGATAATGGTTGAAATCGCCCTAAACTCTAGACCCAAAACTGAAGAGCCAGTGCTCAAAACAACGAGATACTATAAAAAGGCTGACTGGGAAGCTATCAGAGATCTTATTAGAGACGCCCCATGGGGAAATATTTTTTCTCTTCCTGCTGAACAGTGTGCAACCGAGACCACTGAATGGTTCAAAACTGCAATCGAAGCGCATGTTCCCATGCGGAAATTCTATAGCAAGCCCCACTCTCCCCAATGGTTTACTTCGACTTGCGCAACTGCCATTGCTCAAAGGCAGCATGCATTCCGCAGGTTTAATCGACATAAGTCCAGTTCAAACAGACAGAAGTACATAGGAGCTAGAAGTAACGTTAAGAAAGAAATAGCGACAGCTAAGAGGGAATTTACGGAAACCACGAAAAAACGCATCGAAGCACAAAAACTAGGAACTCGTGACTTCTGGAAAATCTACAACAGTGTAGTAAATAATGGGCAATCAACAATTCCCCCACTAACCAACAATCACGAGGTTCTTTGCTCAGCAACCGAGAAGGCTAACATGCTTGCCAGTCGGTTTGCCTCAAACTCCACACTGGACCCTCTAAACCACCCCCTACCTCAATTTCCTATGCGGACAGACGCCACGCTAGACGACCTGAAAATCACCCCTGCTCAGGTGCATGCTATCATAAAAAACCTTGACACTTCCAAAGCATGTGGACCCGACCTCATCCCAGCTGTGCTATTAAAAAAGTGCTCGGCCGAAGTAGCTCCAGTTCTCTCCAAACTCTACAACAAATGCCTTAATGAATCTTGCTTTCCGAGCTGTTGGAAAACTGCTTCTGTAGTACCAGTATTCAAGAATTCTGGCGAAAGAACTGACCCATTAAATTATCGCCCTATTAGCCTCCTCCCACTTTTTGCCAAAATATTTGAGACCTTAATTAACCATGCTCTAGTCCAGCACCTTACAGATGCTAAACTTCTGACCGACCGTCAATATGGATTTAGACAAGCCCGTTCCACGGCAGACATCCTCACTGTAATCTCTGAACGCATATACCATTCACTGGACAAAGCGGGAGAGGGAAGAGCGGTAGCTCTAGATATATCTAAGGCTTTTGACGGGGTATGGCATGAGGGTCTCCTCAGGAAGATTAGATCTTACGGTATCACTGGTAGAATACTTAACATAATTAAATCCTTCTTAGATAAGAGAAAAATCCAGGTTGTCCTCGACGGTCGTACATCTAAACAATATGATATAAATGCGGGAGTGCCCCAAGGATCTATCCTGGGACCTCTGCTGTTCCTGATATTCATAAATGACCTCCCCGACAAGATTACCTCTGAGATGGGGATATATGCTGATGACACCACACTCTATAGCAGGCACGACAGGAAAACAAACGAACATATATCTAAAGTAATGGCAGAAACACTAGAGGATGACCTCCAATCAGTAGTGGAATGGGGACAAAAATGGATGGTCACGTTCAATGCCACCAAGACAAAACTGGTTTCATTCAATAATTACAAGAAACCTTATCTACCACCTATAGCAATGGCCAACGACTCTTTATCTGAGAGTACGTCTCTCAAGCTCCTTGGCCTAACGTTCACTGGAAACATGAGTTGGAACAGTTACATCGAGGGCATTGCCAGGGCCGCTGCAAGGAAGGTGGGCTCTCTCTACCATGCTAGAAAACTTTTAACACCCGAAAGTATCCTGTACCTCTATAAGGCCACTATTCGCCCATGTATGGAGTATTGCTGTCATATTTGGGCCGGTGCATCGGCTACTAGTCTCTCGCTCCTTGACAGGGTTCAAAAGAGGGTCGCAAATCTGATAGGCCCTAAACTGGCATCAAAACTCCAGCCTCTGTCCCATCGTCGAAACGTTGCATCCCTCTGCCTGTTCTACAAGTATTATAATGGTGAATGCTCTGAAGAACTCCAAGCACTTGTGCCCCCACGACGTGAACACCCTCGACAGACCCGACAAGCTGCAAAATCCCACCCCCACACTGTAGAGATCCCTAGATGTAAAAGATCCTTCTACTCCAGTAGTTTCTTCCCCAGAACTGCTAGACTTTGGAATTCCATTCCGGGTCACTGCTTCCCCAACTGTACTGACATGCATAAGTTCAAGTGCAACGTGAACCAACATCTCGCTGCCCTAATCCCT
>NC_136522.1:6429233-6465338 GCF_053919585.1 Euprymna scolopes
ACAGAACAAATATTTTTCCTGCTTCCAGTTCCACTTCCTTGGTTCAGTTTTCGAACTCTGGGTCTGTGATGAGCTGCCATATCTGAGGATCGTCAAAGATGCCAGTTTTCAACTTTTCCATGATTAATCCTGGAAAAGATTGGCATAAGTAAGTGAATCAGTCACCATCCTTGTCCAACGCCTTAGTGAACTGCTTGATTAAGCCGAGCTTGATGCGCAGAGGTGGGAATGGTAGTCTGTCTCTGTCCATGAGAAGGTCGTCGAGGGTGTTCCTTTTTTTTTTTTTTTTTGCAAGACACTAATTCCTCCTGTACATGCCAGTCTTTATTTGTGCATGCTGAGCACTAATTTTGGGAAGATTTCGAGGTTTTATGACTTCAAATTGATCACTTTGTCGAGATAATCACCCAGAATTATCAGTCCTGGATATTTCTTGTCATTAAAATAATGATTTCCAATCAAAACAATTATTCAACATGACATTTTACTTCCAGCAACTTCTAAAATGTTCTACAAATGCATAAATGTGAACAAAAATGAAAAAAAAAAAAAAACGTAGCCATAGCTCAAAAACTTGACCTGACCAAGCAAAACCAATGTGGTGTTCAGACTCTGTACATCAATTTCATCCTAAATCAGCTGAAAAAACGCAGGCAACAAATTTGTTGTTGACCAGTGTAATTTTTATTACTATTTCATTATATTAAAACCATTCTTTAGCCGATTAAAAACGCCAAATTGATAGTTGAATACGGTTAAATTTGTGCTCATTTTTGCATTAAATACTAATTCAAATTAACCTGTAATTATCTCTAAATACACATCGAACGGATACCATAATACTTAGTTCGCTGCACCTTATCATAACAAAATTCGATACAAAATTTCACTCAGATCGGCCCAGCAGTTTCCGAGAAAAGGTGGAATGGACAGACAGACAAACCCACAAGCTAATTGAAAATATAATACAGATATTTCATTGCTATTTCATACATACGCACGTTTAATATTAAAAGATAATCGATATAAAATTTAATGAATTTGTGTATTTCCTATAGAAAGAAAGGTTAGAGAATCTACATAAAAACTAAGAATGTATTCTTATGTAAAATTTTAATGGGGAACCATCATGGAATTATACAATAACAAAAAAATAAGTATTTCCAAAGAATAATTATCACAAAATCGATAATAAATTATCATGTGTGTGTGTCTATGAGGACACTTCTTAACCTATATACTCAATGAATTTTTTTATCTGCAGACTTGAAATCTGAGATATAGGATATTCAGACATATAGGAAACTTTTTAATTGGTTTCATCGGGGAAAAAAGGAGCTGCTAAGGCGTCCAAATTGAAAAAAATGATATGTGGAAACCATCGGATTTTCATCAGTTTGTCAACTGTTTCACAAATGCGTATGCGTGAATCGTTCACATGAAAGCTTCCTTATGTTAAGAATAAGTAGGTTTGAAAACACTTTTTAAAGATCAGTGCAAGCTGATCTAATAGTTATCGTACTTGACTTACTGTCTTTAAATTTTGCTTTCGATCTCAGTTTGAGTTTTTTTGTTTTTTTGACTTACAAGAAGTGAACTGTTTAGAAAAAAAAACATAATACTCGCATGCACAAGTCTTAGTTTCTGTATGAATTTTTTATTGGCAACTTTTTGTTTCTTGAGACAATGGCACTCTGCACCTAGTTAGGTCTACTACAGCGTATGCTGTGGCTAAATATCCAATTTTAGATTTGCAGCTACGTTGGCAGATGCTGCAGTTATAGTCAGCAGTAGGAATGGTGGGGTGGCAGGGGTGGGCTGTATCCTCTCTCACCTGTAGGCTCTCTTTTCTTCACATTGTCTTTCTCTCTTCTTTTCTACTAATTGTATGCCATCCTTGACCTTTGCTGACTCTGATTCGACATCTTGTGGCTGAATGTCACAAGCCTCCAGGTCTCTGTTATAGGTGTCCTTGTAGCGCAGAGTTGGTCGTCCGATTGGCCGTGTTCCAGAGACAAGCTTACCATACAGGATATCCTTTGGGATGCGACACAAGCGCCTCTGAGCTAGAATGGCAAACGTGCTTGGTATGCCAGCCTGGGACAAGACGACTATGTTTGTGACTCCAGGAGATGCAAAAAGACGTCTGAGGTTGCGCATGTGGAAAGCATTCTCGTTCTTGGTGTGAGTACAAAGTCCAGGATTCACTACCATAAAGTAGAGTACTCAGCACGCAGGCCTGGTATACTCTCATCTTTGTGTTTAGTGTCAGCAAGGTGTTGTCCCGCACTCTCTTGGCTAGACGGGCCTTGGTAGTGGCTGCTTTTCCTATCCTTATGTTGAGTTCTGCCCCCAGAGACAAGTTGCTGGTGATGGTGGAGCCGAAGTATGTGAACTTGTCTACCACATCCAGGGTGTCGTCGTCAATAGTGATTTTAGGGGTGGTGTTAATATCTTGGCTTACGATGTTGGGTTTTTTTTTTTTTTCAGACTGATGGTGAAGGAGAACTCTGTGCCTACGTTCATAATGTGGAGAAGGTCTCTCTAATGAGCACGATGCACCCTCGTGAAAATCTGGAGAGATCTCTCCAGGTGCAGACCTGGGCAGGTGATAAGAGAACCTTGGTTTGCCCATTTATCAGGGTTCCTCTCTTGGCGTTGCAGGCAGAGTCCAACGGAAAGGCAAGCCGGCACGGCTACAGGAGCTTCCGAAAATATGTTGCAGGGCTTCACCATTCAATTATCGGACTCCAGATATTTACTCCCTTAGTCTTTGACAAATCATCCGCAAGGCAATTATGAATTAAAATATAATATTTATGCGTACTTGCCTTGATGGAGGGGAGACTAAAACTTGCTGCTATGGTTTCAAATGATCTGAAATAACAACAAAAGAAAGACTTAATTCCGAATATTTCTCATATATTATATCTCCCCATATTTTGGAAATATGGTACGATTATGAATATCTCTAGTATCAAATAATCCTTATACACTGTGAAATTTATTTTATGTATGAAAACCAAAGAGGGGAGATATCACATATGAGAAATATTTGGAATCAAGTCTCCTCTTGTTGTTATTTCAGACCATTTGAAACCGTAGCAGCAAGTTTTAGTCTACCCTTCACCCAGGCCAGAGGTTTTGGGGAAATATTAGATATTTTGTAATTCATATGCAAAACTAGGAAAACAAATGACTATGTTTGAAGTATTGCTGAAGTTGCAGTACTTTTCCATCCATAAAAAATCTTTTAAAATTACAACTATTGTAGGTTTGCTGAAAACGAAAATAATGTTTAAAATTCCAGGAAACAAGTAGTTTCTAAGATATGAAGAAATTATAGTTTCAAAAATTTTGGTGATCGCTTTTCTATAATAATTTAACGTAAAATGAACACACACTTTATAGACAAGTTGGCCATAAATGGTGCTCATTTTATGTTAAATTAATATAGGAAAGTGATCCCCCACATTTTTAAATTTTATTTTACAATAATGTACGACTTTAAAGCTACTTTTTTAGGAGATGTCGTCTGTTATTTTTTTAAAGGTGGTGTTTATTTTGTAATTGTGGCCTGGTAGACCAAAACGAAACCTACCTAAAAATCCTTGTTTTCTATAGGTTTTCATGCGTGCTGAAAACGAATATCGCATTTAAAGTTTCCGCAAATAAGTATTTTTCCGGGTATTAAGCAATGTAATTCTTTATCTTATAAGTGGTAGCCATTACTGTATGTACAAGCAGCGCACATATTTTTGCTTAATACCCGGAAAATTTAAATGCGATATTCATTTTTAACACACCCGAAAACATATAGAAAACAAATTTTTTAAAGTAGGTTTTGTGTTGGTCTACCAGGCCACAATAAATACCACCACTTAAAAAAATAACAGACCCCCACCCCCGCGCCTCAAAAAAAAAAAGATGGACATAAAGTGGATGCTCATTTTAAATTAAATTATTATAGAAAAGTGATCCCCCTTTTCTTGAAATCATAATTTCTTCATATCTTGGAAACTTCTCATTTCCTGGAATTTTAAACTTTATTTTCGTTTTCAGCACATTCGAAAACCTACAATAGTTGTAATTTGAAAGGATTTTTTGAAGGTGGAAAGATATTGGACCTTTAACAAAACATTTTATGGCTGTAAAAATATGCCAAAAATAGGCTCTAGATAATAGATAATGTTGGACCTTAAGGACAAATGTCACATAGCCCATTACACAATTCAGGTCATTACCTTTCCAACGAGCCTTCATTTGTTGAATTCTGATCAATAGTCGCTGAGATTTGGAACTTATAAAATTGCAAAAAATGGTGGATATATATATATATAAAGAGAGAGAGAGAGAGAGAGAGAGAGAGAGAGAGAGAGAGAGAGAGAGAGAGAGAGAGGGAGAGAGAGAGAGAGAGAGAGATGTTGTTTATTTGTTTTTGAATTCAATTATTTATACCAAAGTGCATTTTTACCTAAATGCGAGTTGGGAATAATTTTTCCTTTGACCAATTTGGTACCCCCAAATGAGGAACGGCATATATGTATTGTTTTTTTCTTAATATAATTATTCACTGACACATGTTCCATCGTCTACGACTCATCAGAGTGGCTGAATCTCGCTAGCTTCAGCCACTTTGATGTCGTAGACGATGAAACACGTGTTCAGTGGATAATTATATTTAAAAATAACAATATATATATATATATAAATATATATATATATATATATATATATATATATATATATATATATATATAGAGAGAGAGAGAGAGAGAGAGAGAGAGAGAGATCTATACTCATAGCCAAATTGAATATTGCTCATATCTTTGGTTCTCTGCGACGAAACTACATGAAAATTTGCAAGCTTTTTGAAGATTATACGAGGGGCGTGCAATAAGTAATGCCCCTGACCCACTTCCCATTGTCTGATCTAGCTGAAATTTTGCATGTGCAATGATTTATATCTCTACGGGTTATGTGGCAAATTACAGCTCTGCACTAATTGTGGTTTCTGTTTTATAGGTGTTTGAACTGAGTCAAGTGTGAAATGGAGCCTGTTGAATGTCGAGCAGTGATCCGGTTTTTGTATTTGAAAGGACGCACACCACAAGAGACTTTTGATGAAATGAAAGAAACTTATGGTGATAATGCCCCATCATATGACCTTGTAAAACGCTGGCATCGTGAATTCAAACATAGCCGGAAGTCTGTGGAAACAGCTCCCAGACCTGGTCGCCCCCATTCTGCCATTGATGAGGCATCTGTCCGTCAAGTTGAGGCTGCCATTTTGGAAGATCGGCGCATTACTATTCGCCAAATAGCCCAAGATGTCAAGATTAGTACAGAGTGTGTGGAAACTATCATTCATAACCATTTGCATATGCATAAGGTGTCTGCCAGATGGATTCCCAGGTTGCTCACACCATTACAGAAACGAGAATGCGTCGAGTGCTCCAGGATAAATTTGGAGATGTGCCAAGAAGATGAGTCAAAGTTTTTCAAAAGACTGATTACACAGGATGAAACCTTGGTCCATCACTATGATCCAGAGACCAAAGCTCATTCAATGCAGTGGAAGCACTTGGACTCACCACCTCCAAAGAAAGCAAGAGCAGCACTCCACTGGCAAGGTCATGCTATCAGTCTTCTGAGACCAGGACGAAGTAGTGATGACAGATTTCCTGTCAAAGGGTACCACAATTACAGGAGCCTATTATGCTTCACTTTTGAGGAAATTAAGGGAAACTATCAAAATCAAGAGGCGGGGCAAGATCAGCAAAGGTACCCTCCTCCTACAGGACAATGCTCCAGTCCAAAACTCGCATGTTGCCAGATCAGAAACACGGGCATGTATTTATGAAATCCTTCCCCATCCTCCCTACTCTCCTGACCTTGCACCCTCTGACTTTCACTTTTTCCCAGCCATGAAGCTTTTGAAAGGAAAGCGTTTCCCAGATGATGCAGCCTTGGTTTCTGAAGTCACATCGTGGTTGGAGGACCAACCTGGGGTGTTCTACAAAAACAGTCTCCAAAGCTGAATCAAACGATGGGAGAAATGTATAACTCTGGGTGGTTCCTATGTAGAGAAAGACTAATAACTGTGCCAAGTTTCGTTGCTCTACTGCTATGCCAGGCCACTAATATATATAGATATGCCACTTTTTTGGTAAGATGAGAACAATAGTCGGAACAAAACAAGTAATACAATCAACCAGCCCTCATCGCAAAAAAACTGTAATTGTTGGAATCGAGTTCTGTCATTAACCGCGTATATTGAATGGACGTATCTTACGAATATGTTTTCTAGCATTTATTTTTTGTGGTGAGGTACAGGGAGGTGGGGAATAATGTCTGAGAGGTGGGGGGTGACGTATTGGATGAGGGCCGGGTTAATGTCTAGGAGGGAGGGATGATATGTTGGAGAGGGTAATACGATGGGGAAGTCCGTTTTGTATGCAGAACTAGACGAGCATATTGATTTTTGGAAGGAACGTAGACATTTCGATAATCACAAAGCAAATGAGGAAGGGGGGATGAAAGGGGGAGCGGAAGGAGGAATTAGCGTGTGTGGGTGGGGTAAAGGGGAGGGGTTCATTAGAGAGGAGCTAATATAAGTGGAAATTTGAGGAGTAAAAGTACAGGAAATATGTAAAGAGAAAGAGAACGATGTTTGAAGGAGTGAGGAGAATATATATATATATATATATATATATATATATATATATATATATATATATATATATTACTATAATAATTATATATATATATACTAGCGGGGGTACCCGGCGTTGCCCGAGTGTTTGTTTCCGGGACGGGGGGGGGGGAGTTTTAAAAAATGTTATGGTAGGTAAGTAGGAAGGATCAAACCCGGAGTCATGAGTAAAAGTAGGAAAATAAAGTGTGAAAAAAAAACAAAAAAAAAAAACATCTGCAACGTTAACAGTTCGGCCACCAAGAAAAGTCCATTCCAGTTGTTTAAGAAAAAAAAAAAAAAAAAAAAACGACTACGGTAGGTCGGCGCGAACGTGAAAATATAATGTGAATTGTCCAGCACGCTAACCACTACGCCACAGAGCACTACAGCTTAGTTTAGTGATTTTAAATAACTTCACATGAAAGAACTACGAAGCCAAACCGGTGTTCTCTTCTCAACTGTTCCTTGTGAACGATCCCCAAACGGTGTTAAGTGGTGGCAGGGGGAGGAGGAATTTATTAGAGAGAAAATATTTTACCACTTCCATTGATCTTAACCGATTTTGGCCGTGACTTCTCAGCAGAAAAAGTATAGAAATCTAAGATTATCGAGGAATTTGAGAAATAATAAGCCTATAACACACCTCAGATATTGTTCTGCCGTTTGTGCATATTATATTTGCATGAAATATCTTGATTTTTAATCCTATTAATGTCAAAATCCGACGGGAAAAAATGAGTTCATTTTATTTATATAGAATAGAAGATAGAAGATAGAAGAAGATAGAAAAGATAGAAGAAGATAGATAGAAGAAGAATAGAAAGAAGATAGATAGAAGAATAGAAGAAGATAGAAGAAGAATAGAAAGAAGAAGAAGATAGATAGAAGATAGATAGAAGATAGATAGAAGAATAGAAGAAGATAGAAGAAGAATAGAAAGAAGAAGATAGAAGAGAAGATATATATATATATATATATATATATATATATATATATATATATATATAATGAATAAATGACAAAAAACTGTATTCCAAAATTCATGATGTTGACCATCTTATTATGTATTCTTTAATTCAGTTGACATTTACAATTCTTGACAGTATCTGTTTCGTAGCACAAAATCAATCACTTAATTATTATATCAATCAAGAATAAATAATAAGATGGTCAACATCATGAATTTTGGAATATAGTTTTTTTGTCATTTATTCACTTTATTGCTCTGTAATTACATTGAGCTTCTTAAATAAGGATTGGTATATATTATAGGAAAATAAATTTCTACAGAAATGATCTATAATATAAAGCTGAACATCTGTGTATGTGTCTGGTCACGCATAGGCTCCTATATGGTTGCCTATTATAGAAAACTGATCACATATAATAATAGAAGACACAGGAATGGGTATGTTTGATCTGGTATAATGATGATTCATTAAACTTGTGGGGTCTGCATACGCGACTGGTCCACAAAGTATGGAAATAAAAAATTAATACGTTTACAAGTGTTTTTGATATAGATGTATATAATAATACTTTGATAAGTACGTTTTAACTTAAATATGGATGGTATGATAAAATTGTAGGTCTGCATTCGCGCCTGGCCTCCATAGAATGGAAATAGGCACAAACTTTAATAAAGACTTTTCATATCTATCTGCGTAAGTATACTTTGATAATTATGTTTCAGTTTGAAGAAATATGGTATAATAAAATTATGGGGTGTTCGTTCGCGCCAGACCTCTATAGAATGGAAATATGTCACAAAGTTTAACAAAGTTTTTTAATATAGATCCACAGAATATTGTGATAAGTGTTTCAGTGTGAACAGGTATGGTATAATAAATTATGGGGTTTATCTATTTTATTTTTACTTTCACCATATATCTCTTTACAACCCTTCCTTATCATAATCTATCATACTTTCATAAATCAGAGTCCATTTTTTGTAGGCTGTTTTTGAACCCAGTTACCGACGGTACTTTTGCTAGTATATATATAAATGAGAGGAAATCCAAATTAAAGGAGTTTTACTGTATATATATATATATATATATATATATATATATATATATATATATATATAACTACTTCATTTATTCGCATAAATTTAATATATGAAAGTATAGATTTATGCGTAAACTTTAAGTATTTACTTCAAAAGTGCTCAATACATAGGTAGAGCTAGTTAGTAGACACCATGACAGAAATAAAACCAACACTAGCAGAAATAATAATAATAATAATAATAATAATAATAATAACAAACCAACCCCAGACAAGAACAACCATACCATAAATAAAAATACTAATAACGAACAAGATAAATGCAATTGTAGACACCGCACACTTTGCCCAGTCCAAAATAAATGTCTAACAAAAAGCGTAGTTTATCAAGCAACAATATTTTCGAAAGAAAACCCGAATAACAAGAAATATTACATAGGCATGACTTCCTTAGATTTCAAAACCCGATACTATGACCACAAAAGCACATTCAAAAATAAAAAACACCGTATAAAAACAACACTAGCGAATAAATACTGGGAACTCAAAGAAAGCGGACATTCGCCGGTAGTCGAATGAAAAATAATGAGACAAGCTACCACATGCAGACATTTAGACGACCCATGTAAATTATGCCTCCATGAAAAATTTTCTATCCTGTACTTTAAAGAACCTCAAAATCTATTAAACTGTAGGCGGGAAATAGCAAACAACTATGTTCACAAAATAAAACTTACTCTAGGATAGCGATACAAAATAGCTTTAAAACTAACAATAACAATAGGAAAAAAAACAAATAAATAAATTAAATAAACATGAATATACATAAGCGATCACATACATATATGTATATGTATGTATATATATATATATATATATGTATATGTATGTGCATTGGTGTGTGCACATAGGTATATTTATATGTATAAAAAAAAAAAAAAAAAAAAAGGAGAACGACCACCTAAACCCACTAACCTAGTTCTAAAACAGATCCTTTGTTTGATAAAATGCATGCCCATTGGCTGGTAGGAAGGGGCGCGGTGGATACTAGAAAGCTGATTGGCCGACTAGAAATCCTCAACATATATAAAAACAAGAAGCAACGACAGAATTCGCGCATAAGCCTGACGAATCCTATACTTGGATGAAACGCAGAATATTCAGTGTAGCTTAATCGCCATATATATTTTATAAATTACTAACTAGCTCTACCTACGTATTGAGCACTTTTGAAGTAAATACTTAAAGTTTACGCATAAATCTATACTTTCGTATATTAAATTTATGCGAATAAATGAAGTAGTTATACTTAGCTCCTAAAACAGTCGAGCACTTTCAAAAGAATTTATTTCACCACATTAAAAATAGATATGGAAAGAGTTAATTTCGAAACATCGCTAAAAAACATCCCCACACCCAGCAAGCATAGCTATATTATTAAATTAATCCAAAAAGCAGATGAACTAATACGCCGAATGCGATGGCGAGCAAATTTCTTCCTTAAAAATGAAAACGTAAACAAAAAAGAATCCTATGGTTTTAAAACCCTTAAAAATGCGAAAACAGTAGACCTCTTGATAAACTTTGAAAATGACCTTTTAAACGTAATTAAAAACCTAGAATTCCACAATCAACCTAACAATTTCCAACGGAAACTACACAAAATCGTTAGAAACATAAACAACTCTAATAAAATCTTTGCAAAAGCAGATAAAACAAGAAACTTTTATAAAATAGATAAGCAAGAATATAACAAACTAATCACAGAAAACATTACAAAAAACTACAAAAAAACTAGACACAAACAAATGCGACTACATAGATATAATAAATACTGAAAGTAAACAAATTACCGATAAACTAAAAATTAGCGATAAAGTTGGCAAATTGAAACCTAGAGAGTCATACATTCTGCTTAAAGACCACAAATGGGACTTTAATAATAATCCCAGCACCCGCCTGATAAACCCAACTAAACCAGAAATAGGTAGAATTAGCAAAACTATACTTTCTAGAGTAAACAAACAAATCAAACAGGACCTAGAACTAAACCAGTGGGCAAATACTACCGAAGCAATCACCTGGTTTAAAAATATAGAAAACAAAGATAAATGTACGTTCATACAGTTTGACATCATAGACTTTTATCCCTCGATATCTGAAGAACTTTTTAACATTGCCCTAGAATTTGCCGAGGTATACACTGATATATCCTCAGAAGAAATCAACATAATTAAAAAATGTAGAAAATCAGTTCTAATAAATAACAATAACCAATGGATAAAAAATAAAATGAAAAATTCATTCGATTTGGCGATGGGTGCCAGAGACTCTGCAGAGGCATCAGATCTTGTGGGATTATTCATTCTATATACCCTCACAAGCATATTCGATACTACGGATATCGGCCTATATAGAGATGACGGACTAGCTATAATAAAAAACTCCAACAAAGTCAAGGGAGAAAACTTTAAGAAAATCATAAACACAAAGAAATGAAAAAATTAGGCCTAAAAGCGGACATATCAGCTAACATAAAAATAACAAACTTCCTGGACGTCACGTTAAACTTAGATAAAAACACATATGAACCATACTTAAAAGATAACGCTACTCCAATTTACGTAAACCCTAAGTCCAACCACCCACCATCAATTATAAAACATATTCCTAACTCGATCGTAAGTAGACTCAGTAATAACTCAAGCGATGAAAATGCATTTAACAGGTCATCCAATATTTACGAAACAGCCCTAAAAAATAGTGGATACAAAAATATCGATATCAAATATAAGCAACAAAACACCAACAACTATAATAAAATTAAAAACAGAAGAAAAAAAACTATAATTTGGTATACGGCCCCATATAATCAAATGTTAAAAACAAAACTTGGCAAGAAATTTCTAGATCTTATTGAAAAACACTTTCCCGCAACCAACCCCTCACACAAAATCTTCAATAAAAATACCTTGAAGTTATCTTACAGTTGTTGCGAAAATTTAGAGATGATAATTAAGGCACATAATAACAAAATACTAAATGAAAACAATGTAAACAACAACAAAATAAACAATAAAAAAAGTAGACACCATGACAGAAATAAAACCAACACTAGCAGAAATAATAATAATAATAATAATAATAATAATAATAACAAACCAACCCCAGACAAGAACAACCATACCATAAATAAAAATACTAATAACGAACAAGATAAATGCAATTGTAGACACCGCACACTTTGCCCAGTCCAAAATAAATCTCTAACAAAAAGCGTAGTTTATCAAGCAACAATATTTTCGAAAGAAAACCCGAATAACAAGAAATATTACATAGGCATGACTTCCTTAGATTTCAAAACCCGATACTATGACCACAAAAGCACATTCAAAAATAAAAAACACCGTATAAAAACAACACTAGCGAATAAATACTGGGAACTCAAAGAAAGCGGACATTCGCCAGTAGTCGAATGGAAAATAATGAGACAAGCTACCACATGCAGACATTTAGACGACCCATGTAAATTATGCCTCCATGAAAAATTTTCTATCCTGTACTTTAAAGAACCTCAAAATCTATTAAACTGTAGGCGGGAAATAGCAAACAACTGTGTTCACAAAATAAAACTTACTCTAGGATAGCGATACAAAATAGCTTTAAAACTAACAATAACAATAGGAAAAAAAAACAAATAAATAAATTAAATAAACATGAATATACATAAGCGATCACATACATATATGTATATGTATGTATATATATATATATATATATATATATATATATATATGTATGTGCATTGGTGTGTGCACATAGGTATATTTATATGTATAAAAAAAAAAAAAAAGGAGAACGACCACCTAAACCCACTAACCTAGTTCTAAAACAGATCCTTTGTTTGATAAAATGCATGCCCATTGGCTGGTAGGAAGGGGCGCGGTGGATACTAGAAAGCTGATTGGCCGACTAGAAATCCTCAACATATATAAAAACAAGAAGCAACGACAGAATTCGCGCATAAGCCTGACGAATCCTATAGTTGGATGAAACGCAGAATATTCAGTGTAGCTTAATCGCCATATATATTTTATAAATTACTATATATATATATATATATATATATATATATATATATATATATATATATACATATATATATATATATAAAATACGCTTAAATATGGTATTTTAATTTGTCCAGATTTTATATATATAATTATAGAGTCGTGATTTCAAAAGTAAAAAAAAAGTATTTGGGTGCCATCAGCTAGAATCGAAACCAAAAGCAAAAATAGCATTCAAAGCTGGTGACGTTACCACTGTACTAACGTAACACACATATGAACTGATTAAATATAAACTAAAATTAATTTACAAAATGATTTTTCAATTTTGGCCCCTTTTTGACCCCTTAAAATCTGTTTTAATTTGCCCATATAAGAATGGTCCGTAAAAAAAAAAATCCAATCATTTGAGGCCCCTTTTAGTTTCAGAAGAGATAAAATTTGGAAATATGGAGACAGACAGACAGACAGAGAGTTTTATAAATTAGATTATTCCAGGTTAATATCTGATGCAACCGATGCAGTTGTAACAAAATTCTTCATATAATAGTGCTCAATACCAAAGTATGGCAAGATATATATATATATATATATATATATATATATATATATATATATATATATATAGTCTAATACCTAAGCTCAACTTGTTTACACAAAGAGCATCGCTTCATACGCTAATGGTAATTTGTATATCACTTCCCAATATGCTCAACCCAAGATAGGGAGCATTATAGTCATCCACAGCTCATCAGTGTGGCTAGACAAGCAACTACCTCCAGCCAGGATCGCAACGCAACCACCCAAACGTTGCGCTATTCGACTGCTGTGTGGGCAGTGAATTAACAATATTTTGACAGTACATAAGCTCAATTTATTTACACAAAGAGTCGGAGCTTCTAACCATTGCGCTGATATGCACGCAGTGAATATATATATATATATATATATATATATATATATATATATATATAATAAAGTACAGCCTATTTTCTCCCTATTTTATTGACTATTATAACTTTAGAATGAAAAGTTTTATAATTCCTCATAAGCTGCTAATCCCAAATAAGATTTTTACACAGGAAGTTGCAGCTATTTTTAGTTCAGTCTTTTTTTTTTTCACACAGGCATCACCACATTATAAAGACCAAGAGGCCACTCAAGGATAAAAGTTAAAGAGTGTACAGTAGAAATTGGACAATATAGTAATCATTAGTAATGAAAATTCGGTAAATTTGATAACTTATATGGAACGGCTCATCAAGAACTTATTTACGTTAGACTTGAACACAACCATATTGTAGTCAGCCGGAAAGCAGGAAAACGGAAGACAATTCCACAGGCGTGCAGTTCTAAGAAAGAAGCTTTGTTCATGGAATCTACGTTTAGGTTTAGACACAGATAAAGAGTAGGTGAAATTATTGATAGTGTTTTCAGCTAGACGAGTGTTTCTAGTGAAAGTTTGGCGAGGGTGGACCATAGTCTGAAGCTCAGTCGAACACTTTCCATGAAAATAACGATACATCAGAAACAAACTCACAACATCTCTTCTGTGAGATAGAGGTTGCAGGGAAGAGAAAAGGACATCTCCTACGAGGCTACGAAGTCTATTTTGAACTCTATCAAGGCAGGACAAGTCCTTTCTAGCAGCTCCTGCCCAGATGTGGCAACAGTATTCCATCCTTGGACGTACCTGGCTCTTATATAAATAGAGAATTGCATCACCAGTGAGATATCTACTGGATCGATAGAAAGATCCCACCATTTTTCCAGCGGCCTTGGCAACAGATTTGATGTACGTGTTCCATTTAAGATTAGGAGTAATGGTCAAGCCCAGAAGCTTGTCAAAACTTGAGGCCTCCTGAAGACGAGAGCCATTCATTTCAATTGATGCCAGATGTGGATCAGAATGTTGATGATGTAAAGAGAGAAGCTTGGTTTTAGATGCATTAAAAGTAACCAGCCACTCCTTTCCTAATTGTACTACGTGCTCAAGATCAGATGAGAGAGAATCGGAGAGAACTTGGTCGTTTACTGTCTTAGATGTGCTACCATAAATGGTAGTGTCGTCAGCATAAATATCTACGAATGACGTAAGGATGTGATTTGGCAGATCATTAATGTAGATGAGGAAAAGAGTTGGGCCCAGGATGGACCCCTGAGGGACACCAGCATTAATACTGTGGGCTTCTGATTTTTGCCCCTCAACTAGTACTCTTATGAACCTATCAGAAAGAAATGATTTAATAATTGAGAAGACATTTCCAGCTATACCATAGCTAGAGATCTTGTGAAGTAAACCTTTATGCCATACCCTATCAAAGGCCTTAGATATGTCAAGAGCAATTGCCCTAGAAAGGTTGCCTCCGTCGAGAGATTTGCTAATCCTATGAGATATAACTGTAAGCACATCTGGTTGTGCTCTAAATGTGTATAAGCACTCATTTCGAATGCACCCCTGTCTTATCAAATAATATACTGTTGATTTTATATGTGGGGCCTTTCTGAAATTTATCACATGCACTTGTGATGTTAGACTGTATAAAGGTGTTAACTTTGGTCAAAATCGGATTGCTTCTTCTATAATTATTTGTTTTACATAAGCATTTATATGTTGCTACTGACTCTACTTATCGCCTGAAGAGGTCTCCAGTTACTTGTGATTGTGATTAACCAAGCAATTCTCACCTGGAACTGTAGAGCCTCAACGCCTCTATCCATTGCGCCACGGGCCCCAAAGGATTGCCCAAGGATGGCGGTTTCAACCCTACCCGAAGCAGGTCAGAGGATTAGTTGGCCAAAACATGGCGAAACAACAACTATGGAAGGCAGTAATTACTGGGGATATAGTTCCAAGACTTTGCATTCTTATTCCGTTGCGGTTTATGACCTGAAGAAGGCCAGAGGATGAGTTGACCGGAACGTGGTGAGACAACAACAACAACTATAAAGATAAGGATAACAGTTCGCAAATAAATGAAGGCACAAAGTATTGTTGCTTTCTGGGTTAGGGTTAGGGTTAGGATCTATCCATATAATAGAAAGATATTACACACTTTTTTTTTTAACTCTTACATGTTGTTTATTCATAACCATGGCAATGCTGGGTATCCTTGCTAGTCTCCATATAACTGGCACCAGCTACTCCTCTTTCTAGACCATGGGGAAGGGAGCTGGTGTGAATGAACAAGTTGTAGGGAACTTCTGCTATTACTAAACAAAAAATTATTACCGTTGTTGACTAAAGGAAGGGCCTTTTTTTTTTTTTTTTTTTTTTATTTATTTTTTTTTTTTATTTATTTATTTTTATTTTTTTATTTATTTATTTTTTTTTTCTTCAGTTAGTTTTCAGAGATCAATGGATTCCCTCCTGGAGTTAACACCTGATTTCATTATGATTTGGATTTATATCTGAGGATTCTTCTAAGAATAGACGTTCTTCTCTTTATGGTTGTTATCGCCTGAAGAGGTCTTTAGTAAATTGTAATTGTGATTAACCAGACAATGCTCACGAGGTACCGTAGGAAATCAATGCTTCTATTCATTGAAGCATTGCTGTTTTCTGGGTCAAAATCTATTCATATAACTCTTATCTGTGACTATTTTTTAGCTCCATACATCAAGTGGCTCCATGCCTTGTCTGGATCAATTCCCATGAAAAATAAAAGATACAAATTCAGAAACCAATAACAGGTTTTCACTTTTCTTCCATTTTTGTTTTCTGTTTTTTTTTTATACACATTTTACTTCTACAAATTCTTTACCTGGTTAAACTTTGATAATTAAGTGTAATTTTACATGAGTTTTTGTTTGTGAGCTTGCCACTCAGACTAAGGGTTATTAGTAGGGTAACAAATTTTTCTTTTGTATTATTTTACTTCAGTTAGTTTTCAGAGATCATTTATGGTTGACAACCGTATTTCATTCCAGCTTCGTTTTTCACGGATTGTTTCCAAGTATTTATTAAGAGTTAAGGCCAGTTGCTTCTATCGCAACGGGTATAATGTGTATGCCTTTCAGAGATCATGTCGTTTTTAGATCGTTCTTTAGGTCATGATGTTTTTTTTATTTTTCGCCCGTTCAACTCTATAAAGGCGATAATTAGTGTGCGTATGTTATTGATGTTTGAAACTTGGTCAATGAAGGTTGCGGGTATGTGTTGCGTGGAGAGAAATGATATAAGAATATTATAGATGTGTTAAAGATGGGCTTAGATCAGATGACCTCAGAGGAAGATTAAATCGTTTAAAAATAGTCGTTCTTCCCTTGTGGCAACTATCGCTTGCGATTCTGATGTTTTGTTATTATTTTGTTCAGCTTTATTAAGTTCGTCAGAGCATTCACCATTAACATACCATAGTCATTTGGGAGGAAGTACGAGGTTCTTTCAATAAGTTTCTAGACTTCTTTTTTGCACGCATTTAAAATTGTCGTAGATTGCTGAAAATTCAGTATGTTATTGCTATACATCTTATGAGATGACTGACCAATTTTTATGATTGTAGGTTCGAATGAACAGCTACAGCAGGAATTGGAATACACCCTACTAAAGCCTGATTGTCACAGCTGCTGAATTTCAAAAGCACAATCTTAACGATATGCAATAAAATTTGGTTTTAAACTTGGGAAAAATGCCACAGAAACGTATGGAATGCTTCAGACTGCTTTTGGACCATCTTGCATGAATCGAGCATCCGTTTTTGAGTGGCATAAAAGATTCAAGCAAGGCAGGGTGTTAAGTTTTGAGACATTGTGTTGAACAAAAATGGCGGCGTAGTTCAGATCAGTAACCAAGATGGCGACCAAGAATCAAATGCAGTCCGTGGCGTAGTTAACCTCTTAAGTTCTGAGATATTGTGTTGAACAAAGATGGCGGCGTAGTTCAGATCAGTAACCAAGATGGCGGCGTAGTTCAGATCAGTAACCAAGATGGCGGCGTAGTTCAGATCAGTAACCAAGATGGCGGCCAAGAATTAAATGCGGTTTGTGACATAGTAAACGGCGAACTGATTGAATCCAAAATTCGACAATTTTTATAATAATTTTGGGACGTTTTGATTGGTTGTTTAGCACAGCCATTGGTTATAAAAATGATTGGCGAATCCATTCGTCTCATACCCCCATTACAAGTCAAAAACATTTTACACATTATTATTATTATTATTATTATTATTATTATTATTATTATTATTATTATTATTATTGTTTAAAACTAGCAACGCAGCAAAGATCTTTTTCTTTTTTTTATTATAGTAGAAAACTTCCATTAATAACAGGCTGGAATTGAGTTCTCCCTTCATCCATTGACTCCTAATCACAAGAAAACCTATAGTAACAGCGATATACAATATATAATCTAAAAAAAAATACTTAAAATAATATATAATCTAATAAAAAATATATAAAATAATATATAATCTAATAAAAAATATATAAAATAATACATAATCTAATAAAAAAATATATAAAATAATATATAATCTAATAAAAAATACATAAAATAACATATAATCTAATAAAAAAATACGTAAACTAATATATAATCAATTAAAAAAATATATAAAATAATATATAAGCTAATAAAAAAATATATAAAATAATACATAATCTAATAAAAAAATACATAAAATAATATATAATCTAATAAAAACATACGTAAAATAATATATAATCTATTAACAAATACATAAAATAATATATAATCTAATAAAAAAATATATAAAATAATATATAATCTAATACAAAAATATATAACATAATATATAATCTAATAAAAAAATATATAAAATAATATATAATCTAATAACAAAATATATAAAATAATATATAATCTCATAAAAAAATACATAAAATAATATATAATCTAATAAAAAATACATAAAATAATATATAATCTAATAAAAAAATACATAAAATAAAATATAATCTCATAAAAAAATACGTAAAATAATATATAATCTAATAATAAAACATATAAAATAATATATAATCTGATACAAAATACATAAAATAATACATAATCTAATAAAAAATACATAAAATAATATATAATCTAATAAAAAACACATAAAATAATATATAATCTAATACAAAATACGTAAAATAATACACAATCTAATAAAAAAATACATAAAATAATATATAATCTAATAAAAAATACATAAAATAATATATAATCCAATAAAAAATACATAAAATAATATATATTCTAATAAAAAAATATATAAAATAATACATAATCTAATAAAAAAATATATAAAATAATACATAATCTAAAAAAAAATATATAAACTTATATATAATCTAATAAAAAAATACATAAAATAATATATAATCTAATAAAAAAAATACATAAAATAATATATAATCTAATAAAAAAATAGATAAAATAATATATAATCTAATAAAAAACATACGTAAAATAATATATAGTCTAATAATAAAATATATAAAATAATATATAATCTAATAAAAAATACATAAAATAATATATAATCTAATAACAAAATACATAAAATAAAATATAATCTCATAAAAAACACATAAAAAATATATAATCTAATAAAAACATACGTAAAATACTATACAATCTAATAAAAAATACATAAAATAATATAAAATCTAATAAACAATACATCAAATAATATATAATCTAATAAAAAAACTACATAAAATAATATATAATCTAATAAAAAAATATACAAAATAATACATAATCTAATAAAAAAATACATAAAGTAATATATAATCTAATAAAAAATATATAAAATAATATATAATCTAATAAAAAATACATAAAATCATATACTATCTAATAAAAAATACATAAAATAATATATAATCTAATAAAAAATATAAAAAAATATATATACTCTAATAAAAAAATATATAAAATAATATATAATCTAATTAAAAAATACATAAAATAATATATAATCTAATAAACAAATATATAAAATAATATAATCTAATAAAAAACATATATAAAATAATATATAATCTAATAAAAAATACATAAAATCATATATAATCTAATAAAAAAATACATAAAATAATATATAATCTAATAAAATATATAAAAAATAATATATAATCTATAAAAAAATACATAAAATAATACATAATATAATAAAAAATATATAAAATAATATATAATCTAATAAAAAATACATAAAATAATATATAATCTAATAAAAAATACATACAATAATTTATAATCTAATAAAAAAATATATAAAATAATATATAATCTAATAAAAAAATACACAAAATCATATATAATCTAATAAAAAAATACATAAAATAATGTATAATCTAAAAAAAATATATAAAATAATACATAATCTAATAAAAAATACATACAATAATATATAATCTAATAACAAATACATAAAATAATATATAATCTAATAAAAAATACATAAAATAATATATAATCTAATAATAAATACATAAAATAATATATAATCTAATAAAAAATACATAAAATACTATATAATCTAATAAAAAATATAAAATATATATAATCTAATAAAAAATACATAAAATAATATATAATCTAATAAAAAATATAAAATATATATAATCTAATAAAAAATACTTAAAATGATATATAATCTAATAAAAATACATAAAATAATAGATAATCTAATAAAAAATACATAAAATAATATATAATCTAATAAAAAATAAAAAAAATAATATATAATCTCATAAAAATACATCAAATAATACATAATCTAACATAAAAAAATACATAAAATAATATATAATCTAATAAAAAAATACATAAAATAATATATAATCTAATAAAAAATACATTAAATAATACATAATCTAATAAAAAAATATATAAAATAATATATAATCTAATAAAAAAATACATAAAATAATATATAATCTAATAAAAAACTATATAAAATAATATATAATCTAATAAAAAACTATATAAAATAATATAAAATCTAATAAAAACATACATAAAATAATATATAATCTAATAAAAAAATACATCAAATAATATATACTCTAATAAAAACATACGTAAAATAATATATAATCTATTAAATAATACATAAAATAATATATAATCAATTAAAAAAATATATAAAATAATACATAATCTAATAAAAAATACATAAAATAATATATAATCTAATAACAAAACTATAAAATAATATATAATCTAATAAAAAAATATATACAATAATATATAATCTAATAAATAAAATATACAAAATAATATATAATCTAATAAAAAAATATAAAATAATATATAATCTAATAAAAAAATATATAAAATAATATATTATCTAATAGAAAAATATATAAAATAATATATAATCTAATAAAAAAATATAAAAAATATATAATCTCATAAAAAAATACATAAAATACTATATAATCTCATAAAAAAATACATAAAATACTATATAATCTAATAAAACAATACGTAAAATACTATATAATCTAATAAAAAAATACATAAAATAATATACAATCAATTAAAAAATATATAAAATAATATATAATCTAATAAAAAAAATATAAAATAATATATAATCTTAAAAAAATATATTAAACAATATATAATCTAATAAAAAATACATAAAATAATATATAATCTAATAAAAAAATACATAAAATAATATATAATCTAATCACAGAATACATAAAATAATATATAATCAATCAAAAAAATATATAACATAATACATAATCTAATAAAAAAATATATAAAATAATATATAATCTATTAAAAAATATATAAAATAATATATAATCTAATAAAAAAATATATAAAATAATATATAATCTAATTAAAAAAATACATAAAATAATATATATAATCAATTAAAAAATATATAAAATAATACATAATCTAATAATAAAATATATAAAAAATTATATAATCTAATAAAAAAATATATAAAATAATATATAATCTAATAAAAAAATATATAAAATAATATATAATCTAATAAAAAAATACATAAAATAATATACAATCAATAAAAAATATATATAAAATAATATATAATCTAATAAAAAATACAGAAAATAATATATAATATAATAAAAAAATACATAAAATAATATATAATCTAATAAAAAAAATATATAAAATAATATATAATCTAATAAAAAAATATATAAAAAATATCTAATCTAATAAAAAAATACATAAAATAATATACAATCTAATGAAAAAATACATAAAACAATATATAATCTAATAAAAAAATACATAAAATAATATATAATCTAATAAAAAAATATATAAAATAATATATAATCTAATAAAAAAATACATAAAATAATATAAAATCTAATAAAAAAATATATACAATAATATATAATCTAATAAAAAATATATAAAATAATATAATCTAATAAAAAATATATAAAATAATATATAATCTAATAAAAAATAGATAAAATCATATATAATCTAATAAAAAAATACATAAAATAATATATAATCTAATAAAACATATAAAAAATAATATATAATCTATAAAAAAATACATAAAATAATACATCATCTAATAAAAAATATATAAAATAATATATAATCTAATAAAAAATACATACAATAATATATAATCTAATAACAAATACATAAAATAATATATAATCTAATAAAAAATATATAAAATAATATAATCTAATAAAAAATATATAAAATAATATATAATCTAATAAAAAATAGATAAAATCATATATAATCTAATAAAAAAATACATAAAATAATATATAATCTAAAAAAAAATACATAAAGTAATATATAATCTAATAAAAAATATATAAAATAATATATAATCTAATAAACAATATAAAACATAATATATACTCTAATAAAAAATATATAAAATAATATATAATCTAATAAAAAATACATAAAATAATATATAATCTAATAAAAAAATATAAAAAATAATATATAATCTAATCAAAAATATATAAAATAATATAATCTAATAAAAAATATATAAAATAATATATAATCTAATAAAAAATAGATAAAATCATATATAATCTAATAAAAAAATACATAAAATAATATATAATCTAATAAAACATATAAAAAATAATATATAATCTATAAAAAAATACATAAAATAATACATCATCTAATAAAAAATATATAAAATAATATATAATCTAATAAAAAATACATACAATAATATATAATCTAATAACAAATACATAAAATAATATATAATCTAATAAAAAATACATAAAATAATATACAATCTAATAAAAAATACATACAATAATTTATAATCTAATAAAAAATATATAAAATAATATATAATCTAATAACAAATACATAAAATAATATATAATCTAATAAAAAATACATAAAATAAAATATAATCTAATACAAAAATACACAAAATAATATATAATCTAATAAAAAATACATAAAATAATGTATAATCTAATAAAAAATATATAAAATAAAACATAATCTAATAAAAAATACATAAAATAATATATAATCTAATAAGAAATATATAAAAAAATATATAATCTAAAAAAAAATACATAAAATAATATATAATCTAATAAAAAATATAAAATATATATAATCTAATAAAAAAATACATAAAATAATATATAATCTAATAAAAAATATAAAATATATACAATCTAATAAAAAATACTTAAAATAATATATAATCTAATAGAAATACATAAAATAATAGATAATCTAATAAAAAATACATAAAATAATATATAATCTAATAAAAAAATATATAAAATAATATATAATCTAATAAAAAAATATAAAAAATAATATATAATCTCATAAAAAAAAATAATATATAATCTCATAACAATACATCAAATAATACATAATCTAATAAAAAAAATACATAAAATAATATATAATCTAATAAAAAAATACATAAAATAATATAAAATCTAATAAAAAATACATAAAATTATACATTATCAAATAAAAAAATATATAAAATAATATATAATCTAATAAAAAACTATATAAAATAATATATAATCTAATAAAAAACTATATAAAATAATATATAATCTAATAAAAACATACATAAAATAATATATAATCTAATAAAAAAATACATAAAATAATATATACTCTTATAAAAAAAATACGTAAAATAATATATAATCTAATAAAATAATACATAAAATAATATATAATCTAATAACAAAACTATAAAATAATATATAATCTAATAAAAAAATATATACCATAATATATAATCTAATAAAAAAAATATATAAAATAATATATAATCTAATAAAAAAAATATAACATAATATATAATCTAATAAAAAATATATAAAATAATATATTATCTAATAAAGAAATATATAAAATAATATATAATCTAAAAAAAAAATATAAAAAATATATAATCTAATAAAAAAATATTTAAAATACTATATAATCTAATTAAAAAAATACGTAAAATAATATATAATCTAATAAAAAAATACATAAAATAATATATAATCAATTAAAAAAATATATAAAATAATATATAATCTAATAAAAAAATATATAAAATAATATATAATCTAATAAAAAAATATATAAAACAATATATAATCTAATAAAAAATACATAAAAGAATATATTATCTAATCACAGAATACATAAAATATCATATAATCAATTAAAAAAATATATAAAAAAATATAGACTCTAATAAAAAAATATATAAAATAATATACAATCTATTATAAAAATATATAAAATAATATATAATCTAATAAAAAAAATATAAAATAATATATAATCTAATAAAAAAATATATAAAATAATATATAATCTAAAAAGAAAGTATATAAAATAATATATAATCTAATAAAAAAATATATCAAATAATATATAATCTAATCAAAAAATATATAAAATAACATATAATCTAATAAAACATATATAAAATAATATATAATCTAATAAAAAATATATATAATAATATATAATCTAACAAAAAAAAAATATAAAATTATATATAATCTAATAAAAAATACATAAAATAATATATAGTCTAATAAAAACTACATAACATAATATATAATTTAATAAAAAAATACGTAAAATAATATATAATCTAATAATAAAATATATAAAATAATATATAATCTAATAAAAAAAATACATAAAATAATATATAATCTGATACAAAATACATAAAATAATACATAATCAACTAAAAAATACATAAAATAATATATAATCTAATAAAAAACACATAAAATAATATATAATCTAATAAAAAATACGTATAATAATATACAATCTAATAAAAAAATATATAAAATAATATATAATCTAAGAAAGAAATACATAAAATAATATATAATCTAATAAAAAATACATAAAATAATGTATAATCTAATAAAAAATACATAAAATAATATATAATCTAATAAAATAATACATAAAATAATACATAATCTAATAAAAAATATATAAAATAATATATAATCTAATAAATAATATATAAAATAATATATAATCTAAAAAAAAATACATACAATAATTTATAATCTAATAAAAAAATATATAAAATAATATATAATCTAATAAAAAATACATAAAATAATATATAATCTAATAAAAATACGTACAATTATTTATAATCTAATAAAAACATATATAAAATAATATATAATCTAATAAAAATATATAAAATAATATATAATCTAATAATAAAATACATAAATTAATATATAATCTAATAAAAAAATAAATAAAATAATATATAATCTAATAAAAAAATACATAAAATAATATATAATCTAATAAAAAAATATATAAAATAATATATAATCTAATAAAAAATACATAAAATAATATATAATCTAATAAAAAATATATAAAATAATACATAATCTAATAAAAAAATATATAAAATAATATATAATCTAATAAAAAAT
The DNA here is from genome assembly GCF_053919585.1 of Euprymna scolopes. Taxonomy (NCBI): domain Eukaryota; kingdom Metazoa; phylum Mollusca; class Cephalopoda; order Sepiida; family Sepiolidae; genus Euprymna; species Euprymna scolopes. Next base: position 6,454,947 of record NC_136522.1, read on the forward strand.
ATATAAAATAATATATAATCTAATAAAAAAATACATAAAATAATATATACTCTAATAAAAAAAATATATAAAATAATATATAATCTAATAAAAAAATACATAAAATAATATATAATCTAATAAAAAAATATAAAAAATAATATATAATCTAATAAAAAAATACATAAAATAATATATAATCTAATAAAAAATACATAAAATAATATATAATCTAATAAAAAAATACATAAAATAATATATAATCTAATACAAAAATACACAAAATAATATATAATCTAATAAAAAATACATAAAATAATATATAATCTAATAAAAAATATAAAATATATATAATCTAATAAAAAAATACATAAAATAATATATAATCTAATAAAAAATATAAAATATATACAATCTAATAAAAAATACTTAAAATAATATATAATCTAATAGAAACACATATAATAATAGATAATCTAATAAAAAATACATGAAATAATATATAATCTAATAAAAAAATATATAAAATAATATATAATCTAATAAAAAAATATAAAAAATAATATATAATCTCATAAAAAAAAAATATATAATCTCATAAAAATACATCAAATAATACATAATCTAATAAAAAAAATACATAAAATAATATATAATCTAATAAAAAAATACATAAAATAATATAAAATCTAATAAAAAATACATAAAATTATACATTATCAAATAAAAAAATATATAAAATAATATATAATCTAATAAAAATCTATATAAAATAATATATAATCTAATAAAAAACTATATAAAATAATATATAATCTAATAAAAACATACATAAAATAATATATAATCTAATAAAAAAATACATAAAATAATATATACTCTTATAAAAAAAATACGTAAAATAATATATAATCTAATAAAATAATACATAAAATAATATATAATCTAATAACAAAACTATAAAATAATATATAATCTAATAAAAAAATATATACCATAATATATAATCTAATAAAAAAAAATATATAAAATAATATATAATCTAATAAAAAAAATATAACATAATATATAATCTAATAAAAAATATATAAAATAATATATTATCTAATAAAGAAATATATAAAATAATATATAATCTAAAAAAAAAATATAAAAAATATATAATCTAATAAAAAAATACATAAAATACTATATAATCTAATAAAAAAAATACGTAAAATAATATATAATCTAATAAAAAAAATACATAAAATAATATATAATCAATTAAAAAAATATATAAAATAATATATAATCTAATAAAAAAATATATAAAATAATATATAATCTAATAAAAAAAAATATAAAACAATATATAATCTAATAAAAAATACATAAAAGAATATATTATCTAATCACAGAATACATAAAATATCATATAATCAATTAAAAAAATATATAAAAAAATATAGACTCTAATAAAAAAATATATAAAATAATATACAATCTATTATAAAAATATATAAAATAATATATAATCTAATAAAAAAAATATATAAAATAATATATAATCTAATAAAAAAATATATAAAATAATATATAATCTAATAAGAAAATATATAAAATAATATATAATCTAATAAAAAAATATATCAAATAATATATAATCTAATCAAAAAATATATAAAATAACATATAATCTAATAAAAAATATATAAAATAATATATAATCTAATAAAAAATATATATAATAATATATATTCTAACAACAAAAAAATATAAAATAATATATAATCTAATAAAAAATACATAAAATAATATATAGTCTATTAAAAAATACATAATATAATATATAATCTAATAAAAAAATACGTAAAATAATATATAATCTAATAATACAATATATAAAATAATATATAATCTAATAAAAAAAATACATAAAATAATATATAATCTGATACAAAATACATAAAATAATACATAATCAACTAAAAAATACATAAAATAATATATAATCTAATAAAAAACACATAAAATAATATATAATCTAATAAAAAATACGTATAATAATATACAATCTAATAAAAAAATATATAAAATAATATATAATCTAAGAAAGAAATACATAAAATAATATATAATCTAATAAAAAATACATAAAATAATGTATAATCTAATAAAAAATACATAAGATAATATATAATCTAATAAAATAATACAAAAATAATGCATAATCTAATAAAAAATATATAAAATAATATATAATCTAATAAATAATATATAAAATAATATATAATCTAAAAAAAATACATACAATAATTTATAATCTAATAAAAAAATATATAAAATAATATATAATCTAATAAAAAATACATAAAATAATATATAATCTAAGAAAAATACGTACAATTATTTATAATCTAATAAAAACATATATAAAATAATATATAATCTAATAAAAATATATAAAATAATATATAATCTAATAAAAAAATACATAAATTAATATATAATCTAATAAAAAAATACATAAAATAATATATAATCTAATAAAAAAATACATAAAATAATATATAATCTAATAAAAAAATATATAAAATAATATATAATCTAATAAAAAATACATAAAATAATATATAATCTAATAAAAAATATATAAAATAATACATAATCTAATAAAAAAATATATAAAATAATATATAATCTAATAAAAAATATATAAAATAATATATAATCTAATAAAAAAATACATAAAATAATATATACTCTAATAAAAAAAATATATAAAATAATATATAATCTAATAAAAAAATACATAAAATAATATATAATCTAATAAAAAAATATATAAAATAATATATAATCTAATAAAAAAATACATAAAATAATATATAATCTAATAAAAAATATATAAAATAATATATAATCTAATAAAAAAATATATAAAATAATATATAATCTAATAAAAAAAATACATAAAATAATATATAATCTAATAAATAAATACATAAAATAATATATAATCTTATAAAAAATATATAAAATAATATATAATCTAATAAAAATATATAAAATAATATAAAATCTAATAAAAAAATACATAAAATAATATATAATCTAAAAAAAAATATATAAAATAATATATAATCTAATAAAAAATATATAAAATAATATAAAATCTAATAAAAAAATACATAAAATAATATATAATCTAATAAAAAATACATAAAATAATATATAATCTAATAAAAAATATATAAAATAATATATACTCTAATAAAAAAATACATAAAATAATATATAATCTAATAAAAAATACATAAAATAATATATAATCTAATAAAAAAATACATAAAATAATATATAATCTAATAAAAAAATATATAAAATAATATATAATCTAATAAAAAAAATACATAAAATAATATATAATCTAATAAAAAAATACATAAAATAATATATAATCTTATAAAAAATATATAAAATAATATATAATCTAATAAAAAATATATAAAATAATATAAAATCTAATAAAAAAATACATCAAATAATATATAATCTAATAAAAAATATATAAAATAATATATAATCTAATAGAAAAAATATATAAAAAAATATATAATCTAATAAAAAAATATATAAAATAATATATAATCTAATAAGAAAATATGTAAAATAATATATAATCTAATAAAAAAATATATCAAATAATATATAATCTAATCAAAAAATATATAAAATAACATATAATCTAATAAAAAATATATAAAATAATATATAATCTAATAAAAAATATATATAATAATATATAATCAAACAAAAAAAAAAAATAAAATAATATATAATCTAATAAAAAATACATAAAATAATATATAGTCTAATAAAAAATACATAACATAATATATAATTTAATAAAAAAATACGTAAAATAATATATAATCTAATAATAAAATATATAAAATAATATATAATCTAATAAAAAAAATACATAAAATAATATATAATCTGATACAAAATACATAAAATAATACATAATCAACTAAAAAATACATAAAATAATATATAATCTAATAAAAAACACATAAAATAATATATAATCTAATAAAAAATACGTATAATAATATACAATCTAATAAAAAAATATATAAAATAATATATAATCTAAGAAAGAAATACATAAAATAATATATAATCTAATAAAAAATACATAAAATAATATATAATCTAATAAAATAATACATAAAATAATACATAATCTAATAAAAAATATATAAAATAATATATAATCTAATAAATAATATATAAAATAATATATAATCTAAAAAAAAATACATACAATAATTTATAATCTAATAAAAAAATATATAAAATAATATATAATCTAATAAAAAATACATAAAATAATATATAATCTAATAAAAATACGTACAATTATATATAATCTAATAAAAACATATATAAAATAATATATAATCTAATAAAAATATATAAAATAATATATAATCTAATAAAAAAATACATAAATTAATATATAATCTAATAAAAAAATACATAAAATAATATATAATCTAATAAAAAATACATAAAATAATATATAATCTAATAAAAAAATATATAAAATAATATATAATCTAATAAAAAATACATAAAATAATATATAATCTAATAAAAAATATATAAAATAATACATAATCTAATAAAAAAATATATAAAATAATATATAATCTAATAAAAAATATATAAAATAATATATAATCTAATAAAAAAATACATAAAATAATATATACTCTAATAAAAAAATATATAAAATAATATATAATCTAATAAAAAAATACATAAAATAATATATAATCTAATAAAAAAATATATAAAATAATATATAATCTAATAAAAAAATACATAAAATAATATATAATCTAATAAAAAATACATAAAATAATATATAATCTAATAAAAAAATACATAAAATAATATATAATCTAATACAAAAATACACAAAATAATATATAATCTAATAAAAAATACATAAAATAATGTATAATCTAATAAAAAATATATAAAATAAAACATAATCTAATAAAAAATACATAAAATAATATATAATCTAATAAGAAATATATAAAAAAATATATAATCTAATAAAAAATACATAAAATAATATATAATCTAATAAAAAATATAAAATATATATAATCTAATAAAAAAATACATAAAATAATATATAATCTAATAAAAAATATAAAATATATACAATCTAATAAAAAATACTTAAAATAATATATAATCTAATAGAAATACATAAAATAATAGATAATCTAATAAAAAATACATAAAATAATATATAATCTAATAAAAAAATATATAAAATAATATATAATCTAATAAAAAAATATATAAAATAATATATAATCTAATAAAAAAATATAAAAAATAATATATAATCTCATAAAAAAAAAATAATATATAATCTCATAAAAATACATCAAATAATACATAATCTAATAAAAAAAATACATAAAATAATATATAATCTAATAAAAAAATACATAAAATAATATAAAATCTAATAAAAAATACATAAAATTATACATTATCAAATAAAAAAATATATAAAATAATATATAATCTAATAAAAAACTATATAAAATAATATATAATCTTATAAAAAACTATATAAAATAATATATATTCTAATAAAAACATACATAAAATAATATATAATCTAATAAAAAAATACATAAAATAATATATACTCTTATAAAAAAAATACGTAAAATAATATATAATCTAATAAAATAATACATAAAATAATATATAATCTAATAACAAAACTATAAAATAATATATAATCTAATAAAAAAATATATACCATAATATATAATCTAATAAAAAAATATATAAAATAATATATAATCTAATAAAAAAAATATAACATAATATATAATCTAATAAAAAATATATAAAATAATATATTATCTAATAAAGAAATATATAAAATAATATATAATCTAAAAAAAAAATATAAAAAATATATAATCTAATAAAAAAATAAATAAAATACTATATAATCTAATAAAAAAAATACGTAAAATAATATATAATCTAATAAAAAAAATACATAAAATAATATATAATCAATTAAAAAAATATATAAAATAATATATAATCTAATAAAAAAATATATAAAATAATATATAATCTAATGAAAAAATATATAAAACAATATATAATCTAATAAAAAATACATAAAAGAATATATTATCTTATCACAGAATACATAAAATATCATATAATCAATTAAACAAATATATAAAAAAATATAGACTCTAATAAAAAAATATATAAAATAATATACAATCTATTATAAAAATACATAAAATAATATATAATCTGATACAAAACACATAAAATAATACATAATCAACTAAAAAATACATAAAATAATATATAATCTAATAAAAAACACATAAAATAATATATAATCTAATAAAAAATACGTATAATAATATACAATCTAATAAAAAAATATATAAAATAATATATAATCTAAGAAAGAAATACATAAAATAATATATAATCTAATAAAAAATACATAAAATTATGTATAATCTAATAAAAAATACATAAAATAATATATAATCTAATAAAATAATACATAAAATAATACATAATCTAATAAAAAATATATAAAATAATATATAATCTAATAAATAATATATAAAATAATATATAATCTAAAAAAAAATACATACAATAATTTATAATCTAATAAAAAAATATATAAAATAATATATAATCTAATAAAAAATACATAAAATAATATATAATCTAATAAAAATACGTACAATTATTTATAATCTAATAAAAACATATATAAAATAATATATAATCTAATAAAAATATATAAAATAATATATAATCTAATAATAAAATACATAAATTAATATATAATCTAATAAAAAAATAAATAAAATAATATATAATCTAATAAAAAAAATACATAAAATAATATATAATCTAATAAAAAAATATATAAAATAATATATAATCTAATAAAAAATACATAAAATAATATATAATCTAATAAAAAATATATAAAATAATACATAATCTAATAAAAAAATATATAAAATAATATATAATCTAATAAAAAATATATAAAATAATATATAATCTAATAAAAAAATACATAAAATAATATATACTCTAATAAAAAAAATATATAAAATAATATATAATCTAATAAAAAAATACATAAAATAATATATAATCTAATAAAAAAATATAAAAAATAATATATAATCTAATAAAAAAATATATAAAATAATATATAATCTAATAAAAAATACATAAAATAATATATAATCTAATAAAAAAATACATAAAATAATATATAATCTAATACAAAAATACACAAAATAATATATAATCTAATAAAAAATACATAAAATAATATATAATCTAATAAAAAATATAAAATATATATAATCTAATAAAAAAATACATAAAATAATATATAATCTAATAAAAAATATAAAATATATACAATCTAATAAAAAATACTTAAAATAATATATAATCTAATAGAAACACATATAATAATAGATAATCTAATAAAAAATACATGAAATAATATATAATCTAATAAAAAAATATATAAAATAATATATAATCTAATAAAAAAATATAAAAAATAATATATAATCTCATAAAAAAAAATATATAATCTCATAAAAATACATCAAATAATACATAATCTAATAAAAAAAATACATAAAATAATATATAATCTAATAAAAAAATACATAAAATAATATAAAATCTAATAAAAAATACATAAAATTATACATTATCAAATAAAAAAATATATAAAATAATATATAATCTAATAAAAATCTATATAAAATAATATATAATCTAATAAAAAACTATATAAAATAATATATAATCTAATAAAAACATACATAAAATAATAATATAATCTAATAAAAAATACATAAAATAATATATACTCTTATAAAAAAAATACGTAAAATAATATATAATCTAATAAAATAATACATAAAATAATATATAATCTAATAACAAAACTATAAAATAATATATAATCTAATAAAAAAATATATACCATAATATATAATCTAATAAAAAAAATATATAAAATAATATATAATCTAATAAAAAAAATATAACATAATATATAATCTAATAAAAAATATATAAAATAATATATTATCTAATAAAGAAATATATAAAATAATATATAATCTAAAAAAAAAATATAAAAATATATAATCTAATAAAAAAATACATAAAATACTATATAATCTAATAAAAAAAATACGTAAAATAATATATAATCTAATAAAAAAAATACATAAAATAATATATAATCAATTAAAAAAATATATAAAATAATATATAATCTAATAAAAAAATATATAAAATAATATATAATCTAATAAAAAAATATATAAAACAATATATAATCTAATAAAAAATACATAAAAGAATATATTATCTAATCACAGAATACATAAAATATCATATAATCAATTAAAAAAATATATAAAAAAATATAGACTCTAATAAAAAAATATATAAAATAATATACAATCTATTATAAAAATATATAAAATAATATATAATCTAATAAAAAAAATATATAAAATAATATATAATCTAATAAAAAAATATATAAAATAATATATAATCTAATAAGAAAATATATAAAAATAATATATAATCTAATAAAAAAATATATCAAATAATATATAATCTAATCAAAAAATATATAAAATAACATATAATCTAATAAAAAATATATAAAATAATATATAATCTAATAAAAAATATATATAATAATATATATTCTAACAACAAAAAAATATAAAATAATATATAATCTAATAAAAAATACATAAAATAATATATAGTCTATTAAAAAATACATAATATAATATATAATCTAATAAAAAAATACGTAAAATAATATATAATCTAATAATAAAATATATAAAATAATATATAATCTAATAAAAAAAAATACATAAAATAATATATAATCTGATACAAAATACATAAAATAATACATAATCAACTAAAAAATACATAAAATAATATATAATCTAATAAAAAACACATAAAATAATATATAATCTAATAAAAAATACGTATAATAATATACAATCTAATAAAAAAATATATAAAATAATATATAATCTAAGAAAGAAATACATAAAATAATATATAATCTAATAAAAAATACATAAAATAATGTATAATCTAATAAAAAATACATAAGATAATATATAATCTAATAAAATAATACAAAAATAATACATAATCTAATAAAAAATATATAAAATAATATATAATCTAATAAATAATATATAAAATAATATATAATCTAAAAAAAATACATACAATAATTTATAATCTAATAAAAAAAATATATAAAATAATATATAATCTAATAAAAAATACATAAAATAATATATAATCTAAGAAAAATACGTACAATTATTTATAATCTAATAAAAACATATATAAAATAATATATAATCTAATAAAAAATATATAAAATAATATATAATCTAATAAAAAAATACATAAATTAATATATAATCTAATAAAAAAATACATAAAATAATATATAATCTAATAAAAAAATACATAAAATAATATATAATCTAATAAAAAAATATATAAAATAATATATAATCTAATAAAAAATACATAAAATAATATATAATCTAATAAAAAAATATATAAAATAATACATAATCTAATAAAAAAATATATAAAATAATATATAATCTAATAAAAAATATATAAAATAATATATAATCTAATAAAAAAATACATAAAATAATATATACTCTAATAAAAAAAATATATAAAATAATATATAATCTAATAAAAAAATACATAAAATAATATATAATCTAATAAAAAAATATATAAAATAATATATAATCTAATAAAAAAATACATAAAATAATATATAATCTAATAAAAAATATATAAAATAATATATAATCTAATAAAAAAATATATAAAATAATATATAATCTAATAAAAAAAATACATAAAATAATATATAATCTAATAAATAAATACATAAAATAATATATAATCTTATAAGAAATATATAAAATAATATATAATCTAATAAAAAATATATAAAATAATATAAAATCTAATAAAAAAATACATAAAATAATATATAATCTAAAAAAAAATATATAAAATAATATATAATCTAATAAAAAATATATAAAATAATATAAAATCTAATAAAAAAATACATAAAATAATATATAATCTAATAAAAAATACATAAAATAATATATAATCTAATAAAAAATATATAAAATAATATATACTCTAATAAAAAAATACATAAAATAATATATAATCTAATAAAAAATA
>NC_136522.1:6465438-6510438 GCF_053919585.1 Euprymna scolopes
AATAATATATAATCTAAGAAAAATACGTACAATTATTTATAATCTAATAAAAACATATATAAAATAATATATAATCTAATAAAAATATATAAAATAATATATAATCTAATAAAAAAATACATAAATTAATATATAATCTAATAAAAAAATACATAAAATAATATATAATCTAATAAAAAAATACATAAAATAATATATAATCTAATAAAAAAATATATAAAATAATATATAATCTAATAAAAAATACATAAAATAATATATAATCTAATAAAAAATATATAAAATAATACATAATCTAATAAAAAAATATATAAAATAATATATAATCTAATAAAAAATATATAAAATAATATATAATCTAATAAAAAAATACATAAAATAATATATACTCTAATAAAAAAAATATATAAAATAATATATAATCTAATAAAAAAATACATAAAATAATATATAATCTAATAAAAAAATATATAAAATAATATATAATCTAATAAAAAAATACATAAAATAATATATAATCTAATAAAAAATATATAAAATAATATATAATCTAATAAAAAAATATATAAAATAATATATAATCTAATAAAAAAAATACATAAAATAATATATAATCTAATAAATAAATACATAAAATAATATATAATCTTATAAGAAATATATAAAATAATATATAATCTAATAAAAATATATAAAATAATATAAAATCTAATAAAAAAATACATAAAATAATATATAATCTAAAAAAAATATATAAAATAATATATAATCTAATAAAAAATATATAAAATAATATAAAATCTAATAAAAAAATACATAAAATAATATATAATCTAATAAAAAATACATAAAATAATATATAATCTAATAAAAAATATATAAAATAATATATACTCTAATAAAAAAATACATAAAATAATATATAATCTAATAAAAAATACATAAAATAATATATAATCTAATAAAAAAATACATAAAATAATATATAATCTAATAAAAAAATATATAAAATAATATATAATCTAATAAAAAAAATACATAAAATAATATATAATCTAATAAAAAATACATAAAATAATATATAATCTTATAAAAAATATATAAAATAATATATAATCTAATAAAAAATATATAAAATAATATAAAATCTAATAAAAAAAATACATCAAATAATATATAATCTAATAAAAAATATATAAAATAATATATAATCTAATAGAAAAAATATATAAAAAAATATATAATCTAATAAAAAAATATATAAAATAATATATAATCTAATAAGAAAATATATAAAATAATATATAATCTAATAAAAAAATATATCAAATAATATATAATCTAATCAAAAAATATATAAAATAACATATAATCTAATAAAAAATATATAAAATAATATATAATCTAATAAAAAATATATATAATAATATATAATCAAACAAAAAAAAAATATAAAATAATATATAATCTAATAAAAAATACATAAAATAATATATAGTCTAATAAAAAATACATAACATAATATATAATTTAATAAAAAAATACGTAAAATAATATATAATCTAATAATAAAATATATAAAATAATATATAATCTAATAAAAAAAATACATAAAATAATATATAATCTGATACAAAATACATAAAATAATACATAATCAACTAAAAAATACATAAAATAATATATAATCTAATAAAAAACACATAAAATAATATATAATCTAATAAAAAATACGTATAATAATATACAATCTAATAAAAAAATATATAAAATAATATATAATCTAAGAAAGAAATACATAAAATAATATATAATCTAATAAAAAATACATAAAATAATATATAATCTAATAAAATAATACATAAAATAATACATAATCTAATAAAAAATATATAAAATAATATATAATCTAATAAATAATATATAAAATAATATATAATCTAAAAAAAAATACATACAATAATTTATAATCTAATAAAAAAATATATAAAATAATATATAATCTAATAAAAAATACATAAAATAATATATAATCTAATAAAAATACGTACAATTATATATAATCTAATAAAAACATATATAAAATAATATATAATCTAATAAAAATATATAAAATAATATATAATCTAATAAAAAAATACATAAATTAATATATAATCTAATAAAAAAATACATAAAATAATATATAATCTAATAAAAAAATACATAAAATAATATATAATCTAATAAAAAAATATATAAAATAATATATAATCTAATAAAAAATACATAAAATAATATATAATCTAATAAAAAATATATAAAATAATACATAATCTAATAAAAAAATATATAAAATAATATATAATCTAATAAAAAATATATAAAATAATATATAATCTAATAAAAAAATACATAAAATAATATATACTCTAATAAAAAAATATATAAAATAATATATAATCTAATAAAAAAATACATAAAATAATATATAATCTAATAAAAAAATATATAAAATAATATATAATCTAATAAAAAAATACATAAAATAATATATAATCTAATAAAAAATACATAAAATAATATATAATCTAATAAAAAAATACATAAAATAATATATAATCTAATACAAAAATACACAAAATAATATATAATCTAATAAAAAATACATAAAATAATGTATAATCTAATAAAAAATATATAAAATAAAACATAATCTAATAAAAAATACATAAAATAATATATAATCTAATAAGAAATATATAAAAAAATATATAATCTAATAAAAAATACATAAAATAATATATAATCTAATAAAAAATATAAAATATATATAATCTAATAAAAAAATACATAAAATAATATATAATCTAATAAAAAATATAAAATATATACAATCTAATAAAAAATACTTAAAATAATATATAATCTAATAGAAATACATAAAATAATAGATAATCTAATAAAAAATACATAAAATAATATATAATCTAATAAAAAAATATATAAAATAATATATAATCTAATAAAAAAATATATAAAATAATATATAATCTAATAAAAAAATATAAAAAATAATATATAATCTCATAAAAAAAAAATAATATATAATCTCATAAAAATACATCAAATAATACATAATCTAATAAAAAAAATACATAAAATAATATATAATCTAATAAAAAAATACATAAAATAATATAAAATCTAATAAAAAATACATAAAATTATACATTATCAAATAAAAAAATATATAAAATAATATATAATCTAATAAAAAACTATATAAAATAATATATAATCTAATAAAAAACTATATAAAATAATATATATTCTAATAAAAACATACATAAAATAATATATAATCTAATAAAAAAATACATAAAATAATATATACTCTTATAAAAAAAATACGTAAAATAATATATAATCTAATAAAATAATACATAAAATAATATATAATCTAATAACAAAACTATAAAATAATATATAATCTAATAAAAAAATATATACCATAATATATAATCTAATAAAAAAATATATAAAATAATATATAATCTAATAAAAAAAATATAACATAATATATAATCTAATAAAAAATATATAAAATAATATATTATCTAATAAAGAAATATATAAAATAATATATAATCTAAAAAAAAAATATAAAAAATATATAATCTAATAAAAAAATAAATAAAATACTATATAATCTAATAAAAAAAATACGTAAAATAATATATAATCTAATAAAAAAAATACATAAAATAATATATAATCAATTAAAAAAATATATAAAATAATATATAATCTAATAAAAAAATATATAAAATAATATATAATCTAATGAAAAAATATATAAAACAATATATAATCTAATAAAAAATACATAAAAGAATATATTATCTTATCACAGAATACATAAAATATCATATAATCAATTAAACAAATATATAAAAAAATATAGACTCTAATAAAAAAATATATAAAATAATATACAATCTATTATAAAAATATATAAAATAATATATAATCTAATAAAAAAAATATATAAAATAATATATAATCTAATAAAAAAATATATAAAATAATATATAATCTAATAAGAAAATATATAAAATAATATATAATCTAATAAAAAAATATATCAAATAATATATAATCTAATCAAAAAATATATAAAATAACATATAATCTAATAAAAAATATATAAAATAATATTTAATCTAATAAAAAATATATATAATAATATATATTCTAACAACAAAAAAATATAAAATAATATATAATCTAATAAAAAATACATAAAATAATATATAGTCTAATAAAAAATACATAACTTAATATATAATCTAATAAAAAAATACGTAAAATAATATATAATCTAATAATAAAATATATAAAATAATATATAATCTAATTAAAAAAATACATAAAATAATATATAATCTGATACAAAATACATAAAATAATACATAATCAACTAAAAAATACATAAAATAATATATAATCTAATAAAAAACACATAAAATAATGTATAATCTAATAAAAAATACGTATAATAATATACAATCTAATAAAGAAATATATAAAATAATATATAATCTAAGAAAGAAATACATAAAATAATATATAATCTAATAAAAAATACATAAAATAATGTATAATCTAATAAAAAATACATAAAATAATATATAATCTAATAAAATAATACATAAAATAATACATAATCTAATAAAAAATATAAAAAATAATATATAATCTAATAAATAATATATAAAATAATATATAATCTAAAAAAAAATACATACAATAATTTATAATCTAATAAAAAAATATATAAAATAATATATAATCTAATAAAAAATACATAAAATAATATATAATCTAATAAAAATACGTACAATTATTTATAATCTAATAAAAACATATATAAAATAATATATAATCTAATAAAAATATATAAAATAATATATAATCTAATAAAAAATACATAAATTAATATATAATCTAATAAAAAAATACATAAAATAATATATAATCTAATAAAAAAATACATAAAATAATATATAATCTAATAAAAAAATATATAAAATAATATATAATCTAATAAAAAATACATAAAATAATATATAATCTAATAAAAAATATATAAAATAATACATAATCTAATAAAAAAATATATAAAATAATATATAATCTAATAAAAAATATATAAAATAATATATAATCTAATAAAAAAATACATAAAATAATATATACTCTAATAAAAAAATATATAAAATAATATATAATCTAATAAAAAAATACATAAAATAATATATAATCTAATAAAAAAATATATAAAATAATATATAATCTAATAAAAAAATACATAAAATAATATATAATCTAATAAAAAATATATAAAATAATATATAATCTAATAAAAAAATATATAAAATAATATATAATCTAATAAAAAAAATACATAAAATAATATATAATCTAATAAAAAAATACATAAAATAATATATAATCTTATAAAAAATATATAAAATAATATATAATCTAATAAAAAATATATAAAATAATATAAAATCTAATAAAAAAATACATAAAATAATATATAATCTAATAAAAAATATATAAAATAATATATAATCTAATAAAAAATATATATAATAATATATATTCTAACAAAAAAAAAATATAAAATAATATATAATCTAATAAAAAATACATAAAATAATATATAGTCTAATAAAAAATACATAACATAATATATAATCTAATAAAAAAATACGTAAAATAATATATAATCTAATAATAAAATATATAAAATAATATATAATCTAATAAAAAAAATACATAAAATAATATATAATCTGATACAAAATACATAAAATAATACATAATCAACTAAAAAATACATAAAATAATATACAATCTAATAAAAAACACATAAAATAATATATAATCTAATAAAAAATACGTATAATAATATACAATCTAATAAAAAAATATATAAAATAATATATAATCTAAGAAAGAAATACATAAAATAATATATAATCTAATAAAAAATACATAAAATAATGTATAATCTAATAAAAAATACATAAAATAATATATAATCTAATAAAATAATACATAAAATAATACATAATCTAATAAAAAATATATAAAATAATATATAATCTAATAAATAATATATAAAATAATATATAATCTAATAAAAAATACATAAAATAATATATAATCTAAGAAAAATACGTACAATTATTTATAATCTAATAAAAACATATATAAAATAATATATAATCTAATAAAAATATATAAAATAATATATAATCTAATAAAAAAATACATAAATTAATATATAATCTAATAAAAAAATACATAAAATAATATATAATCTAATAAAAAAATACATAAAATAATATATAATCTAATAAAAAAATATATAAAATAATATATAATCTTATAAAAAATACATAAAATAATATATAATCTAATAAAAAATATATAAAATAATACATAATCTTATAAAAAAATATATAAAATAATATATAATCTAATAAAAAATATATAAAATAATATATAATCTAATAAAAAAATACATAAAATAATATATACTCTAATAAAAAAATATATAAAATAATATATAATCTAATAAAAAAATACATAAAATAATATATAATCTAATAAAAAAATATATAAAATAATATATAATCTAATAAAAAAATACATAAAATAATATATAATCTAATAAAAAATATATAAAATAATATATAATCTAATAAAAAAATATATAAAATAATATATAATCTAATAAAAAAAATACATAAAATAATATATAATCGAATAAAAAAAATACATAAAATAATATATAATCTTATAAAAAATATATAAAATAATATATAATCTAATAAAAATATATAAAATAATATAAAATCTAATAAAAAAATACATAAAATAATATATAATCTAATAAAAAATATATAAAATAATATATAATCTAATAAAAAATATATAAAATAATATAAAATCTAATAAAAAAATACATAAAATAATATATAATCTAATAAAAAATACATAAAATAATATATAATCTAATAAAAAATATATAAAATAATATATACTCTAATAAAAAAATACATAAAATAATATATAATCTAATAAAAAATACATAAAATAATATATAATCTAATAAAAAAATACATAAAATAATATATAATCTAATAAAAAAATATATAAAATAATATATAATCTAATAAAAAAAATACATAAAATAATATATAATCTAATAAAAAAATACATAAAATAATATATAATCTTATAAAAAATATATAAAATAATATATAATCAAATAAAAAATATATAAAATAATATAAAATCTAATAAAAAAATACATAAAATAATATATAATCTAATAAAAAATATATAAAATAATATATAATCTAATAAAAAAAATATATAAAATAATATATAATCTAATAAAAAAATATATAAAATAATATATAATCTAATAAGAAAATATATAAAATAATATATAATCTAATAAAAAAATATATCAAATAATATATAATCTAATCAAAAAATATATAAAATAACATATAATCTAATAAAAAATATATAAAATAATATATAATCCAATAAAAAATATATATAATAATATATAATCAAACAAAAAAAAAATATAAAATAATATATAATCTAATAAAAAATACATAAAATAATATATAGTCTAATAAAAAATACATAACATAATATATAATTTAATAAAAAAATACGTAAAATAATATATAATCTAATAATAAAATATATAAAATAATATATAATCTAATTAAAAAAATACATAAAATAATATATAATCTGATACAAAATACATAAAATAATACATAATCAACTAAAAAAATACATAAAATAATATATAATCTAATAAAAAACACATAAAATAATATATAATCTAATAAAAAATACGTATAATAATATACAATCTAATAAAGAAATATATAAAATAATATATAATCTAAGAAAGAAATACATAAAATAATATATAATCTAATAAAAAATACATAAAATAATGTATAATCTAATAAAAAATACATAAAATAATATATAATCTAATAAAATAATACATAAAATAATACATAATCTAATAAAAAATATATAAAATAATATATAATCTAATAAATAATATATAAAATTATATATAATCTAATAAAAAATACATAAAATAATATATAATCTAAGAAAAATACGTACAATTATTTATAATCTAATAAAAACATATATAAAATAATATATAATCTAATAAAAATATATAAAATAATATATAATCTAATAAAAAAATACATAAATTAATATATAATCTAATAAAAAAATACATAAAATAATATATAATCTAATAAAAAAATACATAAAATAATATATAATCTAATAAAAAAATATATAAAATAATATATAATCTAATAAAAAATACATAAAATAATATATAATCTAATAAAAAATATATAAAATAATACATAATCTAATAAAAAAATATATAAAATAATATATAATCTAATAAAAAATATATAAAATAATATATAATCTAATAAAAAAATACATAAAATAATATATACTCTAATAAAAAAATATATAAAATAATATATAATCTAATAAAAAAATACATAAAATAATATATAATCTAATAAAAAATATATAAAATAATATAAAATCTAATAAAAAAATACATAAAATAATATATAATCTAATAAAAAATATATAAAATAATATATAATCTAATAAAAAAAATATATAAAATAATATATAATCTAATAAAAAAATATATAAAATAATATATAATCTAATAAGAAAATATATAAAATAATATATAATCTAATAAAAAAATATATCAAATAATATATAATCTAATCAAAAAATATATAAAATAACATATAATCTAATAAAAAATATATAAAATAATATATAATCCAATAAAAAATATATATAATAATATATAATCAAACAAAAAAAAATATAAAATAATATATAATCTAATAAAAAATACATAAAATAATATATAGTCTAATAAAAAATACATAACATAATATATAATTTAATAAAAAAATACGTAAAATAATATATAATCTAATAATAAAATATATAAAATAATATATAATCTAATAAAAAAAATACATAAAATAATATATAATCTGATACAAAATACATAAAATAATACATAATCAACTAAAAAATACATAAAATAATATATAATCTAATAAAAAACACATAAAATAATATATAATCTAATAAAAAATACGTATAATAATATACAATCTAATAAAAAAATATATAAAATAATATATAATCTAAGAAAGAAATACATAAAATAATATATAATCTAATAAAAAATACATAAAATAATGTATAATCTAATAAAAAATACATAAAATAATATATAATCTAATAAAATAATACATAAAATAATACATAATCTAATAAAAAATATATAAAATAATATATAATCTAATAAATAATATATAAAATAATATATAATCTAAAAAAAAATACATACAACAATTTATAATCTAATAAAAAAATATATAAAATAATATATAATCTAATAAAAAATACATAAAATAATATATAATCTAATAAAAATACGTACAATTATTTATAATCTAATAAAAACATATATAAAATAATATATAATCTAATAAAAATATATAAAATAATATATAATCTAATAAAAAAATACATAAATTAATATATAATCTAATAAAAAAATACATAAAATAATATATAATCTAATAAATAAATACATAAAATAATATATAATCTAATAAAAAAATATATAAAATAATATATAATCTAATAATAAATACATAAAATAATATATAATCTAATAAAAAATATATAAAATAATACATAATCTAATAAAAAAATATATAAAATAATATATAATCTAATAAAAAATATATAAAATAATATATAATCTAATAAAAAAATACATAAAATAATATATACTCTAATAAAAAAATATATAAAATAATATATAATCTAATAAAAAATACATAAAATAATATATAATCTAATAAAAAAATACATAAAATAATATATAATCTTATACAAAAATACACAAAATAATATATAATCTAATAAAAAATACATAAAATAATGTATAATCTAATAAAAAATATATAAAATAAAACATAATCTAATAAAAAATACATAAAATAATATATAATCTAATAAGAAATATATAAAAAAATATATAATCTAATAAAAAATACATAAAATAATATATAATCTAATAAAAAATATAAAATATATATAATCTAATAAAAAAATACATAAAATAATATATAATCTTATAAAAGATATAAAATATATACAATCTAATAAAAAATACTTAAAATAATATATAATCTAATAGAAATACATAAAATAATAGATAATCTAATAAAAAATACATAAAATAATATATAATCTAATAAAAAAATATATAAAATAATATATAATCTAATAAAAAAATATATAAAATAATATATAATCTAATAAAAAAATATAAAAAATAATATATAATCTCATAAAAAAAAATAATATATAATCTCATAAAAATACATCAAATAATACATAATCTAATAAAAAAATACATAAAATAATATATAATCTAATAAAAAAATACATAAAATAATATAAAATCTAATAAAAAATACATAAAATTATACATTATCAAATAAAAAAATATATAAAATAATATATAATCTAATAAAAAACTATATAAAATAATATATAATCTAATAAAAAACTATATAAAATAATATATAATCTAATAAAAACATACATAAAATAATATATAATCTAATAAAAAAATACATAAAATAATATATACTCTTATAAAAAAATACGTAAAATAATATATAATCTAATAAAATAATACATAAAATAATATATAATCTAATAACAAAACTATAAAATAATATATAATCTAATAAAAAAATATATACCATAATATATAATCTAATAAAAAAAATATATAAAATAATATATAATCTAATAAAAAAAATATAACATAATATATAATCTAATAAAAAATATATAAAATAATATATTATCTAATAAAGAAATATATAAAATAATATATAATCTAAAAAAAAAATATAAAAAATATATAATCTAATAAAAAAATAAATAAAATACTATATAATCTAATAAAAAAAATACGTAAAATAATATATAATCTAATAAAAAAAATACATAAAATAATATATAATCAATTAAAAAAATATATAAAATAATATATAATCTAATAAAAAAATATATAAAATAATATATAATCTAATAAAAAAATATATAAAACAATATATAATCTAATAAAAAATACATAAAAGAATATATTATCTAATCACAGAATACATAAAATATCATATAATCAATTAAACAAATATATAAAAAAATATAGACTCTAATAAAAAAATATATAAAATAATATACAATCTATTATAAAAATATATAAAATAATATATAATCTAATAAAAAAAAAAATATAAAATAATATATAATCT
The DNA here is from genome assembly GCF_053919585.1 of Euprymna scolopes. Classification (NCBI taxonomy): domain Eukaryota; kingdom Metazoa; phylum Mollusca; class Cephalopoda; order Sepiida; family Sepiolidae; genus Euprymna; species Euprymna scolopes. The sequence continues at coordinate 6,476,955 of NC_136522.1, forward strand.
AATAAAAAAATATATAAAATAATATATAATCTAATAAGAAAATATATAAAATAATATATAATCTAATAAAAAAATATATCAAATAATATATAATCTAATCAAAAAATATATAAAATAACATATAATCTAATAAAAAATATATAAAATAATATTTAATCTAATAAAAAATATATATAATAATATATATTCTAACAAAAAAAAATATAAAATAATATATAATCTAATAAAAAATACATAAAATAATATATAGTCTAATAAAAAATACATAACATAATATATAATCTAATAAAAAATACGTAAAATAATATATAATCTAATAATAAAATATATAAAATAATATATAATCTAATTAAAAAAATACATAAAATAATATATAATCTGATACAAAATACATAAAATAATACATAATCAACTAAAAAATACATAAAATAATATATAATCTAATAAAAAACACATAAAATAATATATAATCTAATAAAAAATACGTATAATAATATACAATCTAATAAAGAAATATATAAAATAATATATAATCTAAGAAAGAAATACATAAAATAATATATAATCTAATAAAAAATACATAAAATAATGTATAATCTAATAAAAAATACATAAAATAATATATAATCTAATAAAATAATACATAAAATAATACATGATCTAATAAAAAATATATAAAATAATATATAATCTAATAAATAATATATAAAATAATATATAATCTAAAAAAAAATACATACAATAATTTATAATCTAAAAAAAAAATATATAAAATAATATATAATCTAATAAAAAATACATAAAATAATATATAATCTAATAAAAATACGTACAATTATTTATAATCTAATAAAAACATATATAAAATAATATATAATCTAATAAAAATATATAAAATAATATATAATCTAATAAAAAATACATAAATTAATATATAATCTAATAAAAAAATACATAAAATAATATATAATCTAATAAAAAAATACATAAAATAATATATAATCTAATAAAAAAATATATAAAATAATATATAATCTAATAAAAAATACATAAAATAATATATAATCTAATACAAAATATATAAAATAATACATAATCTAATAAAAAAATATATAAAATAATATATAATCTAATAAAAAATATATAAAATAATATATAATCTAATAAAAAAATACATAAAATAATATATACTCTAATAAAAAAATATATAAAATAATATATAATCTAATAAAAAAATACATAAAATAATATATAATCTAATAAAAAAATACATAAAATAATATATAATCTAATAAAAAAATACATAAAATAATATATAATCTAATAAAAAATATATAAAATAATATATAATCTAATAAAAAAATATATAAAATAATATATAATCTAATAAAAAAAATACATAAAATAATATATAATCTAATAAAAAAATACATAAAATAATATATAATCTTATAAAAAATATATAAAATAATATATAATCTAATAAAAAATATATAAAATAATATAAAATCTAATAAAAAAATACATAAAATAATATATAATCTAATAAAAAATATATAAAATAATATATAATCTAATAAAAAATATATAAAATAATATAAAATCTAATAAAAAAATACATAAAATAATATATAATCTAATAAAAAATACATAAAATAATATATAATCTAATAAAAAATATATAAAATAATATATACTCTAATAAAAAAATACATAAAATAATATATAATCTAATAAAAAATACATAAAATAATATATAATCTAATAAAAAATATATAAAATAATATATACTCTAATAAAAAAATACATAAAATAATATATAATCTAATAAAAAATACATAAAATAATATATAATCTAATAAAAAAATATATAAAATAATATATAATCTAATAAAAAAATATATAAAATAATATATAATCTAATAAAAAAATATATAAAATAATATATAATCTAATAAAAAATATATAAAATAATATATAATCTAATAAACAAATATATAAAATAATATATAATCTAATAAAAAATATATAAAGTAATATATAATCTAATAAAAAAATACATTAAATAATATATAATCTAATAAAAAAAATATATAAAATAATATATAATCTAATAAAAAAATATATAAAATAATATATAATCTAATAAAAAAATACATAAAATAATATATAGTCTAATAAAGAAATACATAAAATAATATATAATCTAATAAAAAAATACATAAAATAATATATAATCTAATAAAAAAAATACATAAAATAATATATAATCTAATAAAAAATATATAAAATAATATATAATCTAATAAAAAAACATAAAATAATATATAATCTAATAAAAAATACATAAAATAATATATAATCTAATAAAATATATATAAAATAATATATAATCTAATAAAAAAACATAAAATAATATATAATCTAATAAAAAAATACATAAAATAATATATTATCTAATAAAAAAATACATAAAATAATATATAATCTAATAAAAAAATACATAAAATAATATATAATCTAATAAAAAAAATACATAAAATAATATATAATCTAATAAAAAAACATAAAATAATATATAATCTAATAAAAAAATACATAAAATAATATATAATCTAATAAAAAAATACATAAAATAATATATAATCTAATAAAAAAATACATAAAATAATATATAATCTAATAAAAAAATACATAAAATAATATATAATCTAATAAAAAATACATAAAATAATATATAATCTAATAAAAAAATATATAAAATAATATATAATCTAATAAAAAAATACATAAAATAATATATAATCTAATAAAAAAATACATAAAATAATATATAATCTAATAAAAAAAATACATAAATTAATATATAATCTAATAAAATAATATATAAAATAATATATAATCTAATAAAAAAATACATAAAAAAAGAAAAAGAAAATTACTACACACAGTAATATACGCATAGACTACGAGGTATATAGAAAATAAAACATCCACATGATACATTACGGTAAACTTAGAGATGAGATTATAATACAAACATACAATAACAATCATGAGGTTGTTTGCTCAGCAACAGAGAAGGCTAACATGCTTGCCAGTCGGTTTGCCTCCAACTCCACACAGGACCCTGCTAACCACCCCCTCCTTGACTTTTCTTTGCGGACAGACGCCACACTAGACGATCTGAAAATCACCCCTCCTCAGGTGCTATCATAAAAAATCTTGACACTCCAAAAGCATGTTGACCCGATCTCATCCCAGCTGTGTTATTAAAAAAGTGCTCCGCCGAAGTAGCTCCAGTTCTCTCCAAACTTTACAACAAATGCCTTAATGAATCTTGCTTTCCAGACTGCTGGAAAACTGCTTCTGTGGTACCAATATTCAAGAATTTTGGCAGAAAGAACTGACCCAGTAAATTACCTACCCATTAGCCTCCTCCCACTTTTCGCCAAAATATTTGAGTCCATAATTAACCGAGCTCTAGTCCATCACCTTACAGATGCTAAACTTATGACCGACCAATAACATGGATTTTGACAAGCCTGTTCCACAACAGATATCCTAACTGTAATCTCTGAGCATATATACCATTCACTGGACAAAGCAGGGGAGGGCAGAGCGGTAGCTCTAGATATATCTAAGGTTTTTGACAGGGTATGGCATGAAGGTCTTCTCAGGAAAATCAGATCATACGTTATCACTGGAAGAATATTTAACATAATAAAATCCTTCTTAGATAAGAGAAAAATCCAGGTTGTCATCGATGGTCGTACATCTAAACAATATGATATAAATGTGGGAGTGCCCCAGGGGTCTATCCTTGGACCTCTATTATTTCTAATATTCATAAATGACCTCCCTGACAAAATTGTCTGTGAGATGGGTATATATGCTGATGACACCACGCTCTATAACAGACACAACAGGAAAACAAATGGACACATATCTAAAGAAATGGCAGAAATATTAGAGGATGACCTCCAATCTGTAGTGGAATGGGGACAAAAATGGATGGTCACATTCAATGCTGTTAAGACTAAACTTGTTTCCTTCAATAACTACAAGAAACCTTCTCCACCACCAATAGCAATGGCCAAAGATTTTTATCTGAAAGTACATCTTTTAAACTCCTCGGACTAACATTTACAGGAAACATGAGTTGGAACAATTACATTGAGAGCATTGTCAGCACTGCTGCGAAGAAGGTAGGCTCTCTTTACCGTGCTAGAAAGCTATTAATGCCCGAAATTATTCTGTACCTCATGTATGGAGTATTGTTGTCATATTTGAGCTGGTGCATCTGCTACTAGTCTCTCACTCCTAGACAAGGTTCAAAAGTCGCCAACCTGATAGATCCTGAACTGTCATCTAAGCTTCAGCCTTGGTCCCATCGACGAAATGTAGCATCCCTCTGCCTGTTCTATAAATACTTTAATGGTGAATGCTCCAACGAACTGCAAGCACTTGTGCCCCCTCGACGTAAATACCCCCAACAAACTCGACAATCAGCTAAATCCCACCCCTTCACAGTAGAGATCCCTAGATGTAAGAGAGCCTTCTACACCAGTAGTTTCTTCCCCAGAACTGTTAGACTTTGGAATTCCCTTCCGGGTTCCTGCTTCCTCAACTATACTGACATGCAGAAGTTCAAGTGTAACATGAATCGACATCTTGCTGCCCACCATCATCATCATCATGACGGGCTCCTTGCCTGGACCAATGTGACTCTTCCATCAGCTGCCTCAGATCTTCAGGTTCACAATTGGCGTTGTGTGCTATTTGCTGGATGTACGTGGATCTAGGTCGTCCTTTGCTTGCGCGTCCGTGTCGTGGAGTCCATAGCAATACATCACTCACCAATTCTATGCTTGCTCCTCAGACAATCACCAGCAAATCATAGGCGTCTTTCTCTGTATTAGTATTAGATATGGCAGGTAGATTGCCATAAAGTTGCTGCTTCGTGGGATGATTTTGCCAAGATATATTTAATACTGTTCATAGCATATGCGTGTATGTGCCGTCTAATTTTCTTTCCAATCCTTTGGTGAGTGCCAAGGTTGTAGCACCGTAAACAAGGACAGACTCTACCACTGCCCCGAAGAACTGCCTTTTCAGTTTGTTAGTCCCAAAGTCCACACTGAACACAGTCCATTTTTTTTTCCGGGAATTTAAACTACATTCTTTATTTTTATTTTTGCATTTTTTATTCAAAGCTTCTTTAGACTATATATATAAGTGATAATGTGCGTATGTGAGGACACTTCTCAACGAATTTTTTTATCTAGAAACTTGAAATTTGGTATATAGGGTATTCAGACATGTGTAAAACTTTTAAATCAGTTTTCATTCGAAACAAAGGACTGTTATGGGGTCAAAATTGAAAAATTGTAACGTGGTGAGGGGCTCATCGGATTTTTATCTGTTTGTCAACTGCGTGAATCGTTCATATCACATATTGCTTATCAGTAGGTTTGAAAACACCTTTTAAAGATCGTGACAAGTAGGTAGACCATGAAGTTTTTTTTCTGTATTTTTGCTTTACTAAATAAGTGAAAATCCGAAACAAAACACAAAAATGTTAATTGGTACTTGATTGTTTACAGGTGTTATGTTCCGTGTTTCGATGTTAGACTGTTATATATATATATATATATATATATATATATATATATATATATATATATATATATATATATATATGTGTGTGTGTGTGTGTGTGTATGTGTGTGTGTGTGTGTCTGTGTATATATATATGTGTGTGTGTGTGTATATATATGTATATATAGATATATATATGTATATATATCATATATATATATATATATATATATATATATATATATATATATATATATATATATATATATATATATATATATATATATATATTGTTTTTCATATGGGTTTGTTCGTTCGTTTAAAGATAAGTTGCAAGCGATTTTTCTCAAGATGGAATGTCTCACCCACTATTAAGGTGCGTCTCTATTTCAGTGGGCGATAAGACTTCAAAAAGAGCGGAAATTAAAGTTTCTCGTCTGTTGTACGTAGGCGCCCCAATATATATATATATATATATATATATATATATATATATATATATATATATATATATATATATTTATATATATGTGTGTGTATATACATATATATATAAATGTATATATATACATATATATATATATATATATATATATATATATATATATATATATATATATATATATATATATATATATATTGTTTTTCATATAGGTTTGTTTTACTACACACATAGATTCGAAAAAGTTGTCAAAAACAAATAAATAACAAATAAATGTTACCAAAGGCAAGATAAGTTACTTTTCTACCTAGCTGGATAAGTTTTTAGTGTTTTTATTTTATGTAAAATGTTTATTCGGTTTCAAAACATACAGTGTTTTTCGGTATATTCGAAAAAGACAGATGATGGCGAGGTTTCTGTCTAATATGTTAAGTTTGATAAAATGAGTTCAAACTAAAAATCATACAAAATACTGTTAGAAACTCAATATATGTTACCGTGACATAGGCGGACATATATTGATTGAGTTTCTTTTTTTTTCATAGTTTGATTTTTAAATCTTTCTTATCTATCTATCGATAACTCAAATGATAGGAGCGCTAAATCTAAACGTGTTTTCAAAACAGTTTGCTTTATTATTCAAAGCAAATCTAAAAAATTTTAATGATGATGCTTCCAAGAGCCAATTCTTTACATGCTGGGACGAACATGCACCTAAATTGAGGACATTGTGAAGGCTGCTGCAAAGAAGGTGGGTGGTATTTATTTGCTTCCCCACCGAGCAAATTCGGCACAACGCTGATTTTTAATCCAGCTCCCCGGGGAGTAGGGGAGCTGGATAGTGACAATTGGTATGAAGGGTTTCCCCTACATTGACCAAGGTCTTATCTGTGGGGTCGCCCCCACATAGGGTCTTTGCTTGCAGTATCTGCCAGAACAGATGGTATTTATTTGCTCCCCCACCGAGCAAATTAGGCACAAGGCCAATTTTTAATGTGAGGAGTGAAGGGAGGGGGAAGGGAAAAAGGGGACCAGCTCCCGAGAGGTGGGAAATGGGAGCTGGTTAAAGGTCAGGCATGTGGGGTTGCCCCCACATCTGGTCTTTGCTAGTCATAGCTTGCAGTATCTGTCGGAACAGATACTACACTTTGATCATGGCCTGAAGGCCACAAAGGTGCCCCCGCAAGGGAGGCGGGTTCTCTCTATTGTGCTAGAAAACTACTCACACCTGAGAGTATCCTGTACCTCTACAAGGCCACCATTTGACCATGGGTGAAGTATTGTTGCCACATCTGGGTTGGGGCATCTACCACTAGCCTCTTCTCTTAGGTAGGATCCAAAAAAGAGTCCTCAATCTAATATATCCCACTTTGTCAACTAAGCTCTAGCCCCTGTCCTATCGATGCAATGTGCTCTCAACCCTTGTACCCCCTCAACGTATATACCCGACATACCCACTTCACAACAAAATCACACCCCTTCACTGTTGAGGTCCCTAAATGCCAGAAAGCTCTCTATTCTAATAGTTTCTTCCCTCAAAAATCTAGACTTTGGAATTCCCTTCCTGCTACCTGCTTCTTTGATTGTACTGATATGCAGAAGTTTAAATGTAATGTCTGAAATGGAACACATACATCAAATCCGTTGCCAAGGCTGCTGGAAGAATGGTGGAATCCTTCTACCGCTCCAGTAGATATCTCACTGCCAAAGCAATTCTCTACTTGTATAAGAGCCAAATACATCCAAGGATGACGTACTGTTGCCACATCTGGGCAGGATCTGCTAGAAGCAGCTTATCCTGCCTTGACAGAGTTCAAAATAGACTTTGTAGCTAAGTAGGGGATGCTTTTTTTCTCTTCCCTGCAACCTCTTTCACACAGAAGAGACATTGCGAGCCTCTTTCTACTTCATCGCTATTTTCATGGCACGTGCTCGTCTGAGCTCCAATCTATGGTTCCCCCGCTCACCAAACTTTCACGAAAAACACTTGTCTAGCTAAAAACACTATACAATAATTTCCCACACTTTATCTGTGCCTAAACATAAATTTAGATTCCATGAACAAAGTTTCTTTCTTAGAACTGCAACCTGTGGAACTCTCTTCCGTTTACCTGCTTTTCAGCTGATTAGAATATGGTTGTCTTCAAGTCCAATGTAAATAATTAACCAAATTTCCACAACTAAAAATTACTACGATATTTTTCCATCGTCTACTGTACACTCAATTACCCTTATCCTTAAGTGGCCTCTGGGCCTTGATAAGTGATGATTCCTATGTAATATATATATATATATATATATATATATATATATATATATATATATATATATACAAAGAATTAATAAAATATGTTGATAAACACTTTTATTTTTCAAAAAGGAAACACAACTGAAGTGGATTGTCTTTAATCCGCAGAGTTTGCCCGCTTTTCAGCTGACTACAAAATGGTCGTCTTCAAGTTCAATGTAAACAAGTTCTTGATGAGCCATCCCCTTTAAGTAATTAAATTTACCAAATTTACACTACTAACGATTATTACAATATTGATATGTGGTGACTCGTTTGTCAAAAAAAAACAAAAAAAAAACATTGTATTAATCTTTCCCAAATAGCGTCCAAATGGCGATATACTTTGTTTCTAGAAGTGTAAGCCATGTTTAGTTTCAGAACAGTTTCCGATGGTTCGTTGTTACACACAAGTCCTAAGAGGTGACTGGTTTGCAGTAGACAGTTCCACATAGCAAAATATTCTTACCGTGTCGAGACGGAAAAAACATGCGACATTGCTACAGAAAAGGTTTAATATTTATGCAGCAATTCTGATTTCTGATTGGTTGGTAGCAGAACGTGAATTAATTTGATTCGATTCGTCAGTTCCTAGCAGCATCGTTTATAAATAGAATCGCCCGAAGGTGTGGGATCATACCCCATTATACGTCCAAAATATTGCAACAGGTAACGCGTGTAAAAAAGTTAAAATTCCAAGAATACCACGTGATTTAACAACATGAGGACAGAGCCACAAGAACTGTAGCAGTCGAAACTTGCTACAATCACAGGCAGGAGCTAATTCTCATGGCGTGAGATTTGAGATTCATTTTCTCCCTAGCTTGTCCAATCACAAGCCAGCTCTCAATTATGTGACCAAGTGCATAAAAGGTAAAACTGAGAACGCTCTCCCTCTTACTCTCTTTCTTCCTGCTTTGCCCAGCAGCACACATTGCCGGGGGGGGGGCTTTGGCCCCCTGCCAAAGTGACTATAACAAGCCAACATAGTTCTCTTCAAGCTCCCACTTATTTTCATTTATGTATGATACCCACACAAACTTTCTTTATCATGCTGCAGAACTGCTCTCATCGATACACCAACACACACACACACACACACACACACACACACACACACACACACACACACACACACACACACACTACAACACGTAAATACACTGAAGACTTTAATTTTTCTTTCTCCTTTAACCAGCCTCCTTCGTCCCGACAACTGCTGGCTGCAGGCACGTATGGACTGAGCTGTCCTCTCCTCAACAAGCCCACAAAATATTAAATCTATCTTTACACAAGAATCAATGTGGCTGAGCGTATGAAAGGTAAAACTGAGGACGCTCTCCCTCTTATTCCTTTTTCTCAGCAGCACACATCGCCGGCCGAACTTATTTCCACGTGCGGTAACCACACAAACTTTCTTTATCGTCGATACAGGCACGTGTGGACTGAGCTGTTCTCTCCTTCAACAAACCGGCAATATATTAAATCTATCTTTACACGAGAACACGTCCACCTACTAACCCGTTTCTCTTGTACACGCTACTAACGAGGATGACAAATAAAGTTGTTTATCAAATGTTAAAATGAAACTTCCTTTTTCTGTCTTCATCCTCTGATAATGGATATGCTATAAGAAATATTTCGGTACTTGAATAATTTACTACATTTCTTTTTTAATAATCGCTGGCATCCATTGCTTTTAAGTTATTTTGTTTTGTTTTGTTTTTTTCACAGTGACATTGTTTTGATTTTAAGATATTCTTTTTGGATACTTGTACAGTTTAATCAAGACATTAAAAAATGAAAATATAGAAAAAATGTTATATTTTACGCATCCATTATGGAACGAAGTCCTCTGAAAAAATTTTTTACTTAATTTCATCAAGTAGTTTCTTTTTTACATTGAAAAAACAATTTGTTATGATACCGAGCAAAAGGTTCGATTTCTAGGAAGAAAAGCTAGTATTGAAGATGGGAGGGAGTTATCTCCCCGTGGTGTGTTTAAAAGATTCCAAGATGGCTGACTTCAACGCGCCGTCATAAAAACGTGTTTTTCCGCTCTAAAAAAAAAAAAACAACTCGATCAAACGATCAAATTAAGTGAAATTTTTTTCGGAGATCTTCAGTCCATAACAGATACGTACAATATAACTTTTTTTTCGATATTTTCATTTTTTAATGTTTTAATGTCTTGATTAAACAGTACAAGTACTAATATTTTAAGTTTTTATGTTATAATTTATTATTTTTAGACATGTTGTTGTTGTTGTTGTTGTGGTTGCTGCTGCTGCTGTTGTTGTTGTTGTTGTTGTTGTTGTTGTTGTTGCTGCTGCTACTGCTGTTGTTGTTGTTGTTGTTGTTGTTGCTGCTGTTGGTGTTGTTTTTGTTGTGGCTGTTGTTGTTGCTGCTGTTTTTGTTGTTGTTGCTGCTGCTGTTGTTGTTGCTGCTGCTGTTGTTGTTATTGTTACTGCTGCTGCTGTTGTTGTTGTTTCTGTTGTTGTTGTTGCTGCTGCTATTGTTGTTGTTGTTTTTGTTGCTGTTCTTGTTGTTGCTGCTGTTGTTGTTGTTGTTGCTGTTGTTGTTGTTTTTTGTTGTTGTTGTTGTTGTTTCTGTTTTTTCTTTTTTTAAATAATCTTCCAGTTAACGTTCTATTTTTTTGTATGGATTTTGTGAGGTGATTTCTTACACAACCAATAGAAATTGAAACATAATTACAATTAGAAAGTGTACAAAGAAAAGAATTGAAAGGAAACTCTGAATGACTTTACTTCAAAAAAATATTTGCATCTTAACGTGTTTTCAAAACAGTTTGTTTATTCAAGGTTTTTATCTTTTTTAACATACACATACACACGTGCACACACACACACACACATATACATGCACACACACACACACACACACACACACACACACACACACACACATATATACCATATATTTCAGCGTATAAGGCGACCGTCAGATAAGACGAGGTACAAAATTGGAGCAAATTTTCATAAATTTATCATATATCGGTTGTATAAGACGACTGTTAAATCACGAAACCATGTTTGTTTAGTCTAAACTAGAGATTGCAACACCCAGTATCTTATGAAATAATGGTTTTTACAGGTGATTTTTTTAACTTTAAGGGTCGTCTTATGCGCCAAAATATACTGTACAGATCAGACGCATTGAAATGTCGAAAAATAAAATTAATTCGCCAAATATTCAAACACAGAATATAATTTTTTTTTCTTTCTTAATCCATGAAGTTTCAAAAATAATCTCTTCTCATCAGAGAATATAACTAGTAAAATAATAATTACTGCAGAGTGGAACGATAAAAGTGTCGCCCTAAGGAAAACAATACCACAGTTTTAGTTTTTATTGAAAAAATTAATTCAGGTAATTTGATTATGTGATAGAACTGACATCTTTCAGCTTCAATCACCGCCTTAATACGGGCCCGGAACTGGGAGCATGCCTTTTCTACAAGCACCGGTGGGAGCTCAGCAAATACTCAGTGAATGGCAGCTATCAGGCTAGCTTTGGTGTCGTGAGAGGTCATGTTGGTGATGTTCTAGACGTATGATCAAATGAAGTAGTCCAGCAGGTTCAGGTCAGAGAAGTAGGGTCCAGTGAGAGAAGGGTACAAGCCTGGGTGTCTTTGCACGTGGGCTGACGCTGAGTCCCACTGCTACATCCAGGGTCTGCCATTGCACCAGGGGATCACTATACTCTTCAGCACATCCAAGGTTACTTTCAAGCCGACTTTGAAGATGTGAGGTGGCATGATGTGGCCCTCACTTGAAGCCACACCAAAAACCATAACCGTGTCCGGAAATTTTGTTTTCATCACCCTGGGTACGTCCCTGTTATTCGTGGCAATCCAGCGATACATTTTGAAGGTGCTGGCAATGATCCTGTTGTCATAACTTGGATTAGTAGAGAGCACGAGTTGTACAGTGGCGCATCTCTGATCTCGCTCGTTGAACATTGTGTCACTTTCAGACATGATAGAAGGCTCCTATCGCTCTTGGGATTTGTACCCAACTGGCCAACTAGTAGATGGTCTGCAACAAAGAAAGAAAACCGGTTTTCATCAAACGGAAATGGAATCATGTTGTCTTTTCTAGGGCGACAATTTTATCATTCTAATTTGTAGTTTGTTCAATCAATCAATTCAGTCAACGCGCACATCAGATGCTATGCTAACCGTAACCCTAACCTTAACTATACACGAACAAGAAAGAAAACGTTTCGTCCGGAAGACAAACTGTCCAGTTGGTAGCACAATTCATAAGAAGATAAGAAAGATCGTTTGGCAGGGGAGGCAAGAAACAAACAACAATGGTGATAAGACACCAAGTCCAAATATAGCAACGTAAGCGACACCAGTGAGGCGATTTAGAACAGGGAAGACACAACGGACTTCATTATTCGGCTTGATTAACCCTAACCCTAACCCTCCCACCGTTAGAAATGTTAGTTTTTTATCAATCAAGCATTGAAAAAACATATGAGGTGCCTTCAATAAGTTTCCAGATTTTTTGTAAAAGCACTTAAGATTGTCGTAGACTCTTGAAAATTCAGTATGTTATTGCTATACATCTTATGACTAACCAATTTTTATGATTTCAGGTTCAAAATGAACAGCTACAGCAGGAATTGGAATACACCCTACAAAAGCCTGATTGTCATAGCTGGTCAATTTCAAAAATGCAATCTGGTCGGAAGTTTTCAGACTTTTTTTGTGCAGGCACTTAAGATTGTCGTAGACTCTTGAAAATTCAGTATGTTATTGCTGGACATCTTATGACTAACCAATTTTTATGATTTCAGGTTCAAATGAACGGCTACAGCGGGAATTGGAATACACCCTACTAAAGCCTGATTGTCATAGTTGGTTTAATTTCAAAAATGCAATCTGGACATGAGGATATTTTAGAAGAACCATATGCAATAAAATTTTGTTTTAAACTTTGATGGAATGCTTCAGGCTGCTTTTGGACTCTCTTGCATGAACCGAACATCGGGCATAAGAGATTCAAAGAAGGCAGGGAGTTTGTGAGGGATGATGAAAGGTGTGGGAGGAGTAAGGAAGTCAGAACACTAGAGTTGATTGGCCAAATAAAGAATTTCATGGATAAAAACCGTCATATGTTTATAGAGACACAATTTGATGCCGGGTGCAGAAACTGTGTACTCAATTATTCACAAAGAACTGAAGATGCAAAAAAAATGCACAAAGTTTGTCCTAACGGTTCTCAGAGAAGATCAGAAAGAAAGACGTTGTCATGGAAAACAAGACAGTTCCTCATCCTCTCTACAGTCCGGACCTTGCTCCCTGTTGCTGTTGGTTATTCCTAAGCTCAAGGAAAACCTTAGAGACTGTCATTATGAGATAATTGAAGAGATGAAAGCGGCTTGACACACTTACACAAGAGGACTTCCATGGTGCCTTCCAGAAGATTTTGTAACGGTACAACAAGTGCATTGCAGCCAGAGGAGATTACTTTGAAGGGGACTAGAGTTTCGTGTGTGCACTATCAATAAAAGTGCCTGTAGTGATATCATGGAACTATTTTCATATGCGCAATATCTGTAACGCCTCTGCGTATGAATATAGACAATATAACTCGCTTCACGCTTGGACTTCGGTTGACTAACATGCACACCCCCTCATGTATATATATATAAAAATAAAACCATTAGTTCTATAATAATACTAGCCCGGGTGCCCGGTGTTGCCCGGTTGTTTAGAGGTGTGTGTTGATCAAAAATAAAAAAGTGGTAGCAGACAGGCAGGTAGGCTCGAACCCGTGACGCGAAGGTGGAAAAAAAAAGTGGAGGTGTGTGTAAGGAGAAAAAGAAAGTGAAAAAAAAAGTGACGCATTTGCTGTTGCGCCCATCACCAGACCGGAAGTGATGTAGGTTTAAGTTAAGGCTAGACAATCGAAAAAAGGCGATGACTTTTAAAAATATCAGTGAAAAAAAGCGACCACTTCCTGTAAAAAAAAGTGCCCAGTTGAGGGTGAAGGAATTAATGTTTTTGGCTAATTTTTCGATATTTGTTGTCCAAAGGGTCGAGCTTGAAAATGATATCAATCTCGTGAAAATCCGTTGCCTCTCTCGAAAGTTTTTGCGAGACATACATACATACATACATACATGCATTTAAACAGACAAGTGGGATTCATATCATAGACTTGCCTGGGTGGGCAGCGTTTCCTGGGTGTTTTGGAGGAGTGTGTTCAGCAAAAAAAAAAATGGTAGTAGGCAGGCAGGCTCGAACCTGTACTACGAAGAAGGAAAAGAACATGAAAAAAAACATGACGTCATCACTATTGTGTCCATCGCCAAACCGGATGTGACATAGGTTTAAATTAAGGCTAGATAATCGAAAAGAGGGGATGACTTTCAAAAATATCAGTGAAAAAGGTGACCCCTCCCTGTAGAAAAGTGCCCAATTAAGGGTAAAGGAATTAATGTTTTTGGACAATTTTTCAATATTTGTTGTCCGAAGAGTTGAGCTTCAAAATGATACCAATTCCATGAAAATCTGTCGCTGCTCTCGAAAGTTTTTGCAAGACATACAATAATATATATACATACATACATTTAAACAGACAGATGAGATTTATATTATAGACTAACGGGGATACCCGGCGTTGCCTGGGTGTTTGGAGGTATGTGTGTAGGGGGATAAAGAATTTCTTAAAAAATCGGAAAAACAACCCCCCTCCCCCCAAAAAAGGACGGCGTTGCCCAGGTGTTTGGAGGTGTGTATGTCGGGGGGAGGGGCAAAGAATAAGCGAATTAATAACCTTGTTTAAACTTTTTTTAAAAATTGGAAAAACAAAACAAATAAAATAACGAACGGACGTAAAACTTCTTTAAAACAATCGGATAAACAAAAACCAAAAAAAAAGGAAAAAGAAAACAAAAACAAAAAAAATGGTATAAATAACCTCGTTTCAATATTAAATGTTTAAAAATCGAGAAAAAAAAGGTATATCTGATAACCGGGATCGAACCTGAAATCTTGAGATAACGACGCTGTAACTTAACCCATCGCGCTATAGACGCGTGGATGAAAGTAGGTCGGTTTCTATAACATTTAAAACGAATTCAATGTACAACGTCTTTTGTGTGTATTGACGCATGCGTAAAGTCATCTTGTCATGAAGATACCATTTTTTTCACCCCTCCCTGTAAAAAAGAGAGCCGTTAAGGATGAAGGAATGAATGTTTTTACCCAATTTTTCGATATTTGTCGACCAGAGATTCGAGCTTTAGAATGATACCTGTCTGGCGAAAATCCATGGCCTGTGTCGAAAGTTTTTGCAAGACATACACACACACACACACACACACACACACACACACACACACACACACACACACACACACATAAACACACTCACACTCACACATATTTTGCCTTTTATATATATAGATTAGCAGGAGTACCGGTGTTGCCCAGGTGTTTGTAGGCGTAAAAGAAAAAAAAATAAGTGTTTCGAACCCGTGACAAACCTGAAGGCGGAAAAGAAAGTGAAAGAAAAAAAAAGAAAAAAGTGTTAGTAGGGAGGGAGAGTGGAAAAGAAAGTGAAAGGAAACATGAAGCCATAGGAAGTGAAAGGCATTTAAATTTAGCGATGTCAATCAAAAAGTTGACTTGCAGAAACGAACGTTGGCTGTGGGCCAGTTCAGCTTTCCGTCATTTCATTTCTCCATGATGCTGGGGAAAACCAGCACCAACTCCCGACAAAAAGGGAGTGTCAAAATGAATAGCAATTGTCTGATATGAGGGAGTGTCAAAATGAATAGCGATTGTCTGATATGACGGGTTTCCCTGACATTGATCAAAGCTGATTGCTCTCTGGACGTCCTGGCATGAAAGACCGGGTAGGTGCCTTCGGTTTTATACCAAAAAGCCAAACAAACACGCGAGAGGAAGGAATAGCATGAATATTATAAAAGTCGATCAAAATAAATCTAGAGACGAAGCCCCTCTGCAAATCGTAGATATTATAATCTAGGGAGTATATACAAAGTTCTAAAGAATAGTACCCCCCCCCTCAAGAACGTCGGCAAAAAAAGCCTCTGCTTTATATATACAGATGGCTGCAATACACCAACCAGACATTATTTTACATGGTGGCAGCAGGGATAAAACATTTAGGATAAACGAAGATCAGAACAAGTAAAGCAGGCACAGTTTCTCCTTTTCTTTGGTCAGCTGATACAGCAAAGTCTATTATTATCTATATATTAATACGATAGCGTGTGTGTTCTTTTGTGTGTTACGCTTATATCCGGGTCGTTTAATTGTTATGTTCTTCTATTTCTTGTCATAAATAATTTTACCAAGAATTCTTCAGGAGTTTTGGTTTTGGTTTTGGTTTCGATTATGGCTGAAGGAACTCAAGTTATATATATATATATATATATATATATATATATATATATATATATATATATATAACCTTTTTTTTCAGTTTCGATTCAAGCTGATGAACCAAAGTCATATAAATATATTTTTTTTATTTTGGAAATCGTAACTTCATAATATATAAAAATCGATAGAACATTAACTCTATAATAATATACAAAATCTGCAAGAAGAATTAAAATATCATATTCAAGTGTACTTTACGGCCGGGCTTCACCGGGCGGTCGTACTAGCTTCGATAAATACTTTTGCAGTTTTAACAAATGAGCTACAATAATATCAGAGCGTCTCCATTTACACTGAACATCTACAGAATGCCAACATGAATATATTACATATGAATGAGTCCCCTGTGGAATTTCCACAGGTCCTGCTAGTTATTATTATTATTATTATTATTATTATTATTATAGGAAAACAAATGAACACATATCTAAAGAAATGGCAGAAACACTAGAGGATGACCTCCGATCTGTAGTGGAATGGCGACAAAAATGGATGGTCACATTCAATGCTGCCAAGACTAAACTTGTTTCCTTCAATAATTACAAGAAACCTTCTCTACCAACAATAGCAATGGCCAAAGACTATTTATCTGAAAGTACATCTTTTAAACTCCTCGGTCTAACGTTCACAGGAAACATGAGTTGGAACAATTACATTGAGAGTATTGCCAGGATCGCTGTGAAGAAGGTAGGTTCTCTCTACAGTGCTAGAAAGCTACTAATGCCCGAAAGTATCCTGTACCTCTATAAGGCCACCATTCGCATATGTATGGAGTATTATATTATATTTGGGTTGGTGTATCTGCTACTAGTCTCTCTCAGTCGCAAACCTGATAGGTCCTGAACTGTCATCTAAGCTTCAGCCTCTGTCCCATCAACGAAATGTTGCATCCCTCTGCCTGTTGTACAAGTACTTTAACGGTGAATGCTCCGACGAACTGCCAGCATTTGTACCCCCTCGACATAAATACCCCCGACAGACCCGACAAGCAGCTAAATCCCACCCTTTCACAGTAGAGATCCCTAGATGTAAGAGAGCCTTCTACTCCAGTAGTTTCTTCCCCAGATCCGCTAGACTTTGGAACTCCCTTCCGCGACCCTGCTTCCCCAACTGTACTTACATGCGGAAGTTCAAGTGTAAGGTGAACTGACATCTTGCTGCCCAACTCCCTACATAGTACCCCTGTAGATTATGTCCCTGATAGCAGTCCCCTACATCAAAGTGCCGATGTGCCTTGTTTGGGGTGGAAATACTATAAAAAAAAATTATTATTATTATTATGTTTGGGTTTGTGTGCGTGTTTATGCGTGTGTATGTTGTGTGTGTGTGTGTTGTGTGCGTGTTTATGTGTGCGTATTTATGTGTGTTGTGTGTGTTGTGTGCGTATTTATATGTACGTGTTTATGTGTGCGTGTTTATGTGCGTGTGTGTGTTGTGTGTGTGTGTTGTGTGTATGTGTGTGTGTTTGTGTGTGTGTGTTCCCCCACCTGATCGAGGGCTCTATAAGTGCGTCCAAGTTGATGTCAAGATTATTTGAAGCTTAATTGCAGATTAGCTGAAGTGATTATCACACACACACACGCACACATACACACACATCACACATGCACACACACACACATCACATGCACATACACACATCACACGCACACATATACACACACACGATGTAGCATGAGGAAAGGTTGTAGACAGTCAATATTGGTCTATTTTTGACTGTCTACAACCCCTCCTTATGCTACATCGTGTGTGTGTGTATATGTGTGCGTGTGATGTGTGTGTATGTGATGTGTGTGTGCATGTGTGATTTGTGTGTATGTATGTGTGTGTGTGTGTGTGTGTGTGTGTGTGATGAACATATCAATTATCGCTGTAAACAAACTAATCTTGAAAGACATTTTATTTATTAATCTTTTTTGAATTCGATATGCTGCATTATGCTCCTATGGTCGTGGCGTTGTGTCAAACTGTGCAGAGCAGAAAATGGACGTTGGAATTACTTTCAGCAATCTGCATAACTCTCGCTTATTTTGTGCACGCATTTCATGAGCGATGTTTCTGACAAAAGGGGAAGAATTGCTGTTTTATCGTTGGCAAGTTTTTGATCTTTAAGCTTTTTTTTTAATTTTTAATTTTTTGCTTCTTACATCAAGCGGCTTCAGAAAAAAATAAAAATATAGTTCATATTAGTGCCGTTTTAATCTTGTGTCATAAATACAGAAAAAAAGTTGCTGTAATGGTCAAAAACTGGGTTCATACCTAGGAAGCTGTGCTATGGTAACATTAATGTTCACAAATTGAATCCACATCTCCAAAGCTGCATGTTCTCCTCCCAATTTATATTTCAAAAGGGCTTAAGTCAAGACAAAACTGATGGAAGAGAAAGGAAGTGTATTGAACTTGATCTTTGTTCCAGCAGTCGTAGCTTCCCTTATTTTGTCCTTTAGTCCTCACATTCCATGAAGAATGTTTCCGATAAAGGGGGAGAATAGCTGTCTTTAGGTTTGCAATCTATTCATATAACATTGATTATTGGCTAGTTTTTAAACTTGAAGTAATATTTTTCTTCTTTATTTTTTTTTTTCCGGTTTCTTGCATTAGATGGCATCATACCTTGTCTGGAACGATTTCGATAAAAAAAACTCACTGTTTAATAATATCAGGTTCACAAGAAAGTTCTTGCAGTTTTTAACTTCTAAATTCAGATGAATATACCTGTTCTGTACAAATCCTGAAGATGAAGCGTTTTCGGTTGGTAGCTGTTCTGTATAAGTTTCTGACTTTAAAGTTGTGCAGGCAAAGAGCAAAATATCTTTCTCGTGGGAACATAAAAACATTACATGCAAGAACACTGAAAGATTCAATATTTTTATGGAACAATTCTGGTTTCTGATTGGTTGCTAGCAGAATGTGGCTCCATTTGATTGGTCAGTTCCTATTGTCAATGTCTATGAGTAGAACTTTCAACTTTCTTATAGGGTGAAGCAGATGCTAACATGGTTTAAAAAATTGGGCTTTTTTTTTTAGGAACCCCCTCCCCTTTTTTCAAAAGAAAGCCAGATTTTTAAATTTATCAAACATCTAACCTTTTGTAAACTTTTGTATCTGAGCTTTCAGGTACAAATCTGATTTATAAAACTCACTATGTCTGTCTGTCTGTCTGTCTGTCTCCATATTTTCAAATTCTATCTCTTCTAAAACTAAAAGTCGCAGAGCGGCACTAGGGCCCTCAAATGATTGGATTTTTTATGAACCGTCTTTTATGGGTCATAAACCGGTTAAAACAGTTTTTAAGGGTACAAAAATGGGTCAAAATTGAAAAAAATCGTTATACATTTTGTACATTCATCTTAGTTTATTTTTAATTAGTTCATATTCATGTCACGTTGGTACAGTGGTAACATTACCAGCTTTGAATGCTACAGTTTTGCTTTTGGTTTCGATTCTAGCTGATGGCACCCAAATATTTTTTGTTTTACTTCTGAAATCACGACTCTATAAAAATATAATCTGGACAAATTAAAATATCATACTTAAGTGTATTTTACGACCGGGCAAAGCCGGGTGCTCTCGCTCACCCTTGCTACATTGCCATCATGTGACAAACATGTGCGGAAGTGCTCAAGAATTGTGTGTCAGTGTCTTAGTCGGGCCTACCTACAGCGAAAATGGGGTTGCCTAAGGCTATAAAAAGCCAACGTCAAAGTCGTTCAGGAGTGACTGGTGAGGTTGCTCTGGTATCGAGTCATTTTGACTGACTTCTTCAGGATTGTGTCATGTCGTGTTGTTTCAACGGAGTTAATTCAGATCATAGTGATGGAGTTGTTCAGGACTGTGCTGGATTGCGTGGACGAAATTGTTTATGGCCATGTCGGGTCATGTCAACGGAACTGTTCAAGACCGTGCTGGATTGCGTGGACGAAATTGTTTATGGCCATGTCGGGTCATGTCAACGGAACTATTCAAGACCGTGCTGGATTGCGTGGACGAAATTGTTTATGGCCATGTCGGGTCATGTCAACGGAACTGTTCAAGACCGTGCTGGATTGCGTGGACGAAATTGTTTATGGCCATGTCGGGTCATGTCAACGGAACTGTTCAAGACCGTGCTGGATTGCGTGGACGAAATTGTTTATGGCCATGTCGGGTCATGTCAACGGAACTGTTCAAGACCGTGCTGGATTGCGTGGACGAAATTGTTTATGGCCATGTCGGGTCATGTCAACGGAACTGTTCAAGACCGTGCTGGATTGCGTGGACGAAATTGTTTATGGCCATGTCGGGTCATGTCAACGGAACTGTTCAAGACCGTGCTGGATTGCGTGGACGAAATTGTTTATGGCCATGTCGGGTCATGTCAACGGAACTGTTCAAGACCGTGCTGGATTGCGTGGACGAAAGTGTTTATGGCCATGTCGGGTCATGTCAACGGAACTGTTCAAGACCGTGCTGGATTGCGTGGACGAAATTGTTTATGGCCATGTCGGGTCATGTCAACGGAACTGTTCAAGACCGTGCTGGATTGCGTGGACGAAATTGTTTATGGCCATGTCGGGTCATGTCAACGGAACTGTTCAAGACCGTGCTGGATTGCGTGGACGAAATTGTTTATGGCCATGTCGGGTCATGTCAACGGAACTGTTCAAGACCGTGCTGGATTGCGTGGACGAAATTGTTTATGGCCATGTCGGGTCATGTCAACGGAACTGTTCAAGACCGTGCTGGATTGCGTGGACGAAATTGTTTATGGCCATGTCGGGTCATGTCAACGGAACTGTTCAAGACCGTGCTGGATTGCGTGGACGAAATTGTTTATGGCCATGTCGGGTCATGTCAACGGAACTGTTCAAGACCGTGCTGGATTGCGTGGACGAAATTGTTTATGGCCATGTCGGGTCATGTCAACGGAACTGTTCAAGACCGTGCTGGATTGCGTGGACGAAATTGTTTATGGCCATGTCGGGTCATGTCAATGGAACTGTTCAAGACCGTGCTGGATTGCGTGGACGAAACTGTTTGGTAATATGTCGGGTCATATCAACGGCATTTTATATGTTGAGTTGTATAGATGAAAGTGTTCGGATTAAGTTTATTGCCCAAGTCAAGCAGCAAAATCCCACCCCTACACTGTAGAGATCACTAGATGCTGTAAAGCCTTCTCAAACAGTTTCTTACTTGGAGCTGCTAGACTTCAGAATTCCTTCCCAGGCCCCTGCTTCCCTGACTGTACTGACATGCAGAAGTTCAAGGGTAATGTGAACAGACATCTCGCTGCCCAACTCCCAGCAAATCTGGCCCCTATTAGTAGCCCCTTACGACTTAGTGACACTGCGCCTTGTTTGGGGGTGAATAAATAGTTAAAAAAAACAAACAAAAAAAAAACGTTAATGGTTGTCGCAGTCGTAAGCCCACGTGTGATAACAATATTTATTTTATGTCCCTCTTTTCTCGGTGAAGCCACACACTAAACCGGATATTCTCCTCATTATGAAAACATGGAAAGTGACATTTTTCCTTGACATCATCATCATCATCATCATCATCATCATCATCATCATCATCATCATCATCAGCAGCAGCAGCAGCAGCAGCATCACCACCACCATCATCATCATCAAACAAATGATGCAAACGATAAACAAATTTGTTTAGTAATTCGTAGAATAATAAGGCAATCAATAAGAAAAAGACAAAACCTGAGTTGATCTCTTTCTTTTGAAAATGTTACGTTCTTGTTCATTATCCCTAGATTAGACTAACTTTATGAAATTTGTGAGAGAAAAAGAAAGAGAGAGAAACAGAAAGAGGAAGGGAGAGAGAGAGAGAGAGAGAGAGAGAGAGAGAACGAAGGAAATTTTCTCTTCCCCACCCCTGCTATTGTATTAATGTATTTCTGATAAGAGAAATCCGTTCAACGATCGATACACGTCAAAGAATTGATTATAAATGATTGATTTCAAGGAAATATAATGAAATCATTTCATTATATCAATTGGTTGCTGAATGCCGTCTCTCCGCGTTGTAGGATGCAAGAATCATCATTATCCTCACCGTCAGCATTATCCTCATCATCATCATCATCATCATCATCGTCATCATTTTCATCATCAGCATAAGCATCATCACTGTCATCATCACCATCGTCGGCGTTGTCATCATCATCATCATCATCATCATCATCATCATCATCATCATCATCATCATCGCCCTCCTCCTCATCATCATCATCATCGTTATCATCAGCTTAACGTTTAATGGCATGTGTCGGAAGGCTTACAGAAATTGACTTCAAACTAAACTATCTCTGCCCAGGTCTTTATCCCTCTTTCTTTCTGATCCATCCCTATCGCTCTGTTTCTCCCATATTTTCATTTGTCTTGCCCCATAAACCTCATATCTATTCTAAATCTACTAATCCAATCATTCTCACTCATTACCATCAAAGTCTCCTGTTCTGCACACATCTTTCCATACTGTATAGATTTAATCTCCCTCTGAGGTCCACAGATCTAAGCCTGTTTTTAAGACACACATTACACATCCATCGTATCATTCTTATATCATTTCTCACCATGCAACGCATATCCTCAACTCTCATTGGCCAGGCTTCACTTCCATGCAGCATCACACTGCATACACATGCCTGATAGACTTTTTTCTTGCTTGACAATGGTAATGTTCTTCTGATCTGTGATATGAACTTACTCTCTGTTACGTTTTCACCGGCGAGCAATCAAAAAACGAAATAGAACAAAAGTCTTTTTTTATACATACGTGTGCGAATGGTTAGCACGGGATCTGTTTTTATCGTCACTTCTTCTCGTTATCGTTTCATGGTTGCCATTTCTTGTGTGATTGTGCCATTTTATTGTTCCATTTTATTGTGCCATTTTATTGTTATTGATCGCTTCATCTAATTGCCTAGACCAGTGGTTCTCAACCTTTTTTTATTTTAATTCATGGACCCCTTTTTCTTTCTTTTTTCTTGATGGACCCCCCTCATGACTATTGGTCATAGTATGGGAAGGCAAAGGTCAGAGAGAAGAACCGACTATATTTATTTACAACCAGCTTTTTTTCTTTTATTTTTTTTTATTGCTTTCAAAGAATTTTATGGACTTTTTTTTTGAAATCTAAAAAAAAATAATTCATATTCGTTTGAATGTCTACTTCAGCTTTTTTCACGTCAAACCAAAATTACAGTAGAAACTAATTTTTCAATAATAAAAACCATTATGAGTCTGTTTTCTTCATGTGTGGCAGTGTGGCACTATATTCTAGTGCCCCCCCCCCCATTATGGTGGTTGTTAACACCCCCTTCAGGTGGTAATTTGGCCATAAGCAGAGGGATACACATAAAAATGCAATCCCATGATTCCCTTTCTTTTATCGACCTCTTTTTCGTCTGGACAGCATGGGGTAAGCACGTGTTATTTTCCCTTTCTGTTAACGAGGGGGGAGAGAATACTTTCTCCCTCAACACTAGTAAAGATTAGTTAGTTTTAATGAAGTAATGGTGAAAATCAATTGTATGAGCTGTAAATTGTATGTTAATATTGTAATATATATATATATATATATATATATATATATATATGATATATTATATATATATATAACATATATATATATATATATAATATATTATATATATATATAACATATATATATATATATATATATATATATATAACATTAGAAACGGCAAAGAAAAAGGCGACGTGTAACGACTAAAAACATTTAAGGGAACCCCGTACGTGTCAAAAAAATGACATCTACACTAACCCTTTCTCTCTCTCTCTCTCTCTCTCTCTCTCTCTCTCTCTCTCTCTTTCCCTCTCGTTCTTCCTCTCTCTCTCTCCCTCTCCCATCTATTTAATATACCTTGCTGAAAAACCAAAAGCCAGTTAAAATTTAAAACCAAAATATTGAAACTCCCCCCTTCTCACCTTACCCCCCCCTCACTTTTCTCTCTATCATCCTCTCTTCAACCCCCCTCCCTATATCCATATATCTCCACCCACGCCTACCTGAATCTGCTACCCTCCCCCCACACACAATAAAATCGAATGTATCTTTAGCCTTCAAAACTAAAATATTGTCAGCACCCGCCTCTCCCCATTTCTTTCTTTCACTTTTTCTTAAAAACATATTTTTTTCCAATAGCTAACAACCACTTCTGCGAAGCCTGACAAGGCTGTTGGATGGTAAACATGGTCCAACATCTGAAACGTATGTAGTCAAACAGATAAAACGGTAATAAAAAAATAAAACACATATTTGCTCTGCAATAATATTGAGCACTCTCTTCAAGTTTTTACTAATTACCAGTTTTACCATATATATATATATATATAAATTTTATAAAATAAACAGTTAATTGTATTTCTCATATATATTGCGACCTGTGTTGTGCGTTTTTTTGTTTTTGCCATAAATGTCTGCATTAAAAAATGAAGCGGCCCTGAGGACAAGGAAGGTTCCAGCCAGAATGCCATCAGAGTCAAGACGTTTTCCTGGGAGAATGAAGGAGCCACACACTCACATCCAACGTCTCAGGAATACTTTTCCTCTTGATACTTGCCCATCGTCACATCATCAGGGGACCGGCTGATAGTGTCACACATGGACCACCAAAATATCATTGTGGACGTCCAATTTTTTATATTTTGCCTGTGGACCGCCAGAAATACTCCATGGACCCCTACAGTCCATGTGGACCCTGGTTGAGAACTCCTTGCCTAAACAAATAATTTACTCACGCATAAAAAACACAAGAAGATTTTGTTGAGCTCTTCAAGATTTTATTGGAAAACCTTTACTCATGGGGGGGTAAGAGAAACTAATCACTAATAATTATTTCCTTCTTAACTTGGTGTTGTAACTTAATAAATGAGAGACACAGACGGACACGAACATCGGTAACATTCAATTTAGATTATTATTTTCTACATCGTCTAGCCATGTCTCATTTGTATGGACTTCCTGAGAGAGACTGAACTGAAGCTTGTGACTCATTCATCATAACCTGATATTGCTTGACTGTTTTCTTTACGGAGATTGACGTCTGTCCCTTTCTTTAACTCATGTGACCTGTCTCTGAGTACAATTCTGTTTGCAGATAGATTATTGCAATATGCACTAAAAGTGACTCTCACCAAAGTTCACACTAGCTAATTTAATCGCTACTTACTGGCTAATGCTTAACTTTTTTTAAAACTTACCTTCTATCTAACAAAATGCGCAGATGGATAGCTTGGATTATTCTTACATCATTTGCATGTCTATTCGCTGGACTTCCAACGGAGATACTGAACCGAAACACTTTCTTCTCTCTGACGTCATCATATTTCTACACTGTTCAACTATAAAAAGAAAAACAAACAGATGTGGAAGACAGAAAGAATATATATTCGTAAGCATTAGTGCTTATAAAAGACCTGTTAAATAATCAAGTCATATTGTGAAAAACGCAGAGGTTAAAAATAAAATAAATGATTTCCCCATACAAAAAAGCTGACTCGCTAAAAAGCGAAGGATTTTATTGTTGTTAAGTAAAACCACGTACAAGTAAAAAGAATAGGTAGTAGTTTGCTTGAAGCATTGTTGGTAAAGAAATATATATATATATATTTTTTAAAGCCAAAAATAAATGCGGGGGAAGACCGGAAAAGATGAAGTAAAAAAGAAAAACAAACAGATGTAGACGAGTATGGCTGAATAGAGGAGTGTATAACCTTTATTTGACTATCATTCTTCACTTCAATGTATAATTATTTATTACCAAGTTGCTGGTATGTCCGGTGTATGTAAAGTCCGTAGGTGGTGTGGAACTTTGATTAATTTCGAGAGAAAGGTACCTCTCTTTTTCAAAATAGAAGACAAAAGTGGATTCAAGATGGCGGAGAGAGCGTGGCAATCCTGCAGAAATATTTTATTTGACTTATATATTTATTACATTATTTCTGTTGTAAGCTTTGGTTATATATTTATATATATGTATTTTTTTATATTTTATTTTATATAATATTGCATAATTTATTATTATTGTTGTTACTGTTGTTGTTGTTGTTGTTGTTGTTCTTTTTTGTTTTTTGTTTTTTTTCTCGTTTGTCCGGTGCTGTTGTTGAAGTTTTTATTTATTTATTTATTTATTTATTGTGTTCTGTTTTTAGTTGTTTTTTTGTTTGTACTTGTTTTTTTTTTGTTTTTTTTGTTAGTTTATATAAGAAGTTTGACCTTTTCTCCCCTTCCCCACATCCTCACGTCACCTGTGTCTGGATACAATTCCGTTTCTTTTGGGGAAGGAAAGTGTAATATATGTCTTTCGGCACTGCCCGGCCAATAGTTAACACATATATAATTCAGACTATGAAAACTGATTTTTATTTATTTATTTTTTTCTGTTAAGTCAATTGGACGCAGTCCATTACCTCTCAAAAAAAAAAAAAAAATAAAAAGGGAAAGTTCTTCTACTCAATTTGTGGAAACGTGTGACCCCCACAATCCCACATGTCCCCACGAACAAGTCGCCGACCTTAACATTGTATGCTGGGGACTTTTCGTTCATCTTTTCATCTTCTTATGGCCGTATATCGCCATTTTGTCACTGGCGACTATCTAACGCTATGAAAACTGGACTAATTTAAAAAAAAAAAAGGGGGGGGTTCGATTACAGTTAAGTGAATTCGACTCAGTCAAACGTACAACATTTATAAACCACATTTTACCTCAAAAGACCAGCGAGCTAAAATTTAGTGAAGCTGTACAATTTTAAACTAAATTATTTTTGTAACATTACCCAACATGTTGTAGTCTCAGTCGCAATCAGACAAAGAATAGAAAAGAAACTCAACTTAGTGTTTATGCACTTATGTTACCATGCTATCTTTTTAAAAATAGTATTTTCAAGTTAAATTCAAGTTTTACAATATCTTTTTTATTATTATTATTAAATTGTTAGGTAAAAGTACAAAATAGTTACAAAACCCTCTTCCCTCCCCATGTTAGGAATGGCTTTCTAAAAAAATAACGTTATTAAAAAAATATTAAAAAAAAATTTTTTGGACCTGTACGAGTGTGCCCAGGTGCCCAGCCCCTTAAAATTGCGTGCTTTTCGCCCTTTTTTTTTTTTTTTTTTTAGTTCCGATGATTATCATAGATTACGAACTTAAGTATCATATTAGCAGAAAAAAATTAGAAAAAAAAAATTAATGATTTTTAAAAAGGGGTTCAAATCACGTGACACGTCGGTGAAAAAAATGGGCATTAAGTCAGGTAGCAATGAAGTAGAACGTTATAACAAGAAAGTGAACCCCCTTCTTAAAAGTCATTAATTTTTTTTTTTTTTCAAATTTTTTCTGTTAATATGACATTTAATTCTGCCATCTATGATAATCGTCTTAAAAAGTTTTTAAAAAGGCGTGAAACATGCATTTTTAGAGGGTGGCAGGGCACTCTCGTATGGGTCCGCTAAAATATTAAAGAAAATATTTTTAAAAATAATATATATATATAAATATATATATATATATATATATATATATATATATATATATATATATATATATATATATATATATATATATATATATATATATATATATAAATAAGAAAAAAAAGAAAGAAAAAAACAAAACAGCAATGTTCCTCTTGTCTTGAAAAGGCAAAATATAACCAAATAATGAAAAACTACGTAATGGACCAGGCAGGAAGTTGGGCCAACGCTTTAGCATGTGTTGAGTGGGGTTGGTTGAAGAACTAACTTACTCGGGGGTGGGTCGAAGAAGGAGGAAATCATGTGGAGTCTGGTTGAATAGTTCGCTTGAATAATGAAATATAAACATTATCATTATTCTCTGCTTTCTATCTATCTATCTATCTATCTATCTATCTATCTATCTATCTATCTATCTATATGAACTTTGTGTGTGCGTGTGTGCGTGCTTGCGCGCGCGCGCGCGTGTGTGTTAGAGTTCGTTCCCTACGGACTTCAAAACAGCTGGGCCAATTTTTATGAAATTTCACACGAAGGTACTTCCCGGAATTGAATCATGATCAACGAATGTTTCACCCTGCAATATTTTTATTGTAATCGAAATTGGTGAAATCGACCATTTTTCAATCAAATCGATTGATTGCCTGGTTTGACCATTTTTCAATCGATTTGAGGGGACCCATCGCATTTGCACCAAGAGAAAGCTTCATATGCCTGCCCACAGTGACTTAGTCCACAATACATTGTAGTCTACATTGCACTGTAGAGAACCTTCTGTTGATTTTATAATGGCTTGCATTAAAATTTAAAATGAAAAAAGTCAAGAATCATGCTTCAATTATGCTCTAAATAGAAACATTCATTTCGAACGCATCCCTATCATATAAAAAAAACACCTACTGTTGATTTAATATGTCGAGCCTTTCTACTTGTGCGGTAATAAAAATCTTCAAATGCACTTGTGATGTTAGGTTGTGTAAGGTGTTAACTTTGGTCCAAATCGCCTGTTCCTTCTTTCATCGGATTTTTTCGATTGTCAATTATCGA
The DNA here is from genome assembly GCF_053919585.1 of Euprymna scolopes. NCBI lineage: Eukaryota > Metazoa > Mollusca > Cephalopoda > Sepiida > Sepiolidae > Euprymna > Euprymna scolopes. Next base: position 6,506,278 of record NC_136522.1, read on the forward strand.
TACTTGTCGACGAGCTTTCTGATATAAAACCTATCTAGGAACACTGCCAGATATATAAAATACTTTCGTGTGTAATTCCATAAAAATCGGCCATCGGCCCAGCCGTTTTGTAGTCCATAGAAGAACAACTCAGATGGACACACACACACACACACACACACACACACACACACACACACACACACACACACACACACACACACAGACGAAATTCCTTTTATGAAATAGCAGAGTAGATAGATATGTATATATTTATATGTATATATATATATATATAGTTTTATGTATATGTTTATATTTATATGCATATATATGTATGTATATGTAATGCATATATATGCATACATATGTATGCACATATATATATATATATATATATATATATATATATATATATATATGTATGTATGTAATGTATATATGCATAGAGATATTATAATAAGGCTGACTGGGAAGCCATCAGGGAACTAATTAGAGATGCTCCATGGAAAAATATTTTCTCTCTCCCTGCTGAACAGTGTGCAAACGAGACCACTGACTGGTTCAAAACTGCAATCGAAGCGCATGTTCCCATGCGGAAATTTTATAGTAAGCCCCACTCTCCCCAATGGTTTACGTCGACTTGTGCAACTGCCATTACTCAAAAGCAGCATGCATACCGTAGGTTTAACCGACATAAGTCCAGTTCAAACAGACTGAAGTATATAGAAGCTAGAAATAACGTTAAGAAAGAAATAGCGACAGCTAAGAGAGAATTTACGGAAACCACTAAAAAGCGCATCGAAGCACAAAAACTAGGAACTCGAGACTTCTGGAAAATCTACAACAGTGTAGTAAATAATGGGCAATCAACAATTCCCCCACTAACCAACAATCACGAGGTTGTCTCCTCAGCAACCGACAAGGCTAACATGCTTGCCAGTCGGTTTGCCTCAAACTCCACACTGGACCCTTCCAACCACCCCCTACCTGACTTTCCTATGCGGACAGACGCCACACTAGACGATCTGAAAACCACCCCTGCTCAGGTGCATGCTATCATAAAAAACCTTGACACCTCAAAAGCATGTGGACCCGATCTTATCCCAGCTGTGCTATTAAAAAAGTGCTCAGCCGAAGTAGCTCCAGTTCTCTCCAAACTCTACAATAAATGTCTTAATGAAGCTTGCTTTCCGGGCTGTTGGAAAACTGCTTCTGTTGTACCAGTATTCAAGAATTCTGGCGAAAGTTCAGACCCATCAAATTATCGCCCCATTAGCCTCCTCCCACTTTTTGCCAAAATATTTGAGACCATAATTAACCATGCTCTAGTCCATCATCTTACAGATGCTAAACTACTGACTGACAAACAATATGGATTTAGACAAGCCCGTTCCACAGCAGACATCCTCACCGTGATCTCTGAACGTATATACCAATCACTGGACAAAGCGGGGGAAGGCAGAGCGGTAGCTCTAGATATATCTAAGGCTTTTGACAGGGTATGGCATGAGGGTCTCCTCAGGAAGATTAGATCTTACGGTATCACTGGTAGAATACTTAACATAATTAAATCCTTCTTAGATAAGAGAAAAATCCAGGTAGTCCTCGACGGTCGCACATCTAAACAATATGATATAAATGCGGGAGTGCCCCAGGGTTCTATCCTTGGACCTCTATTGTTCCTGATATTCATAAATGACCTCCCCGACAACATTGCCTCTGAGATGGGTATATATGCTGATGACACTACACTCTATGGCAGACACGACAGGAAGACGAATGAACACATTTCTAAAGAAATGGCAGAAACACTAGAGGAAGACCTCCAATCTGTAGTGGAATGGGGACAAAAGTGGTTGGTCGCGTTCAATGCTGCCAAGACTAAACTAGTTTCATTCAATAATTACAAGAAACCCTCTCTACCACCAATAGCAATGGCCAATGACTCTTTATCTGAGAGTCCATCTTTCAAACTCCTTGGCCTAACGTTCACAGGAAACATGAGCTGGAACAATTACATTGAAGGCATTGCCAGGGCCGCTGCAAGAAAGGTAGGCTCTCTCTACCGTGCTAGAAAACTACTAACACCCGAAAGTATCCTGTACCTCTATAAGGCCACCATTCGCCCATGTATGGAGTATTGCTGCCACATCTGGGCTGGTGCATCTGCTACTAGTCTCTCGCTCCTTGACAAGGTTCAAAAGAGAGTCGCAAATCTGATAGGCCCTGAACTGGCATCTAAGCTTCAGCCTCTGTCCCATCGACGAAATGTTGCATCCCTCTGCCTGTTCTACAAGTATTTTAGTGGTGAATGCTCTGATGAACTGCAATCACTTGTGCCCCCACGACGCGAGCACCCTCGACAAACCCGACAGGCTACTAGATCCCACCCCCACACTGTAGAGGTCCCTAGATGTAAAAGATCTTTTTACTCCAATAGTTTCTTCCCCAGAACCGCAAGACTCTGGAATTCCATTCCAGGTCCCTGCTTCCCCAACAGTACTGACGTGCAGAAGTTCAAGTGTAACGTGAACCGACACCTTGCTGCCCAAATCCCTACATAGTACCCCAGTAGTTGTTGCCCCTGATAGTAGCCCCCTACATCAAAGTAGCAATTTGCCTTGTTTGGGGTGAAAATGTAATTAAAAAAAAAATAAAAAAAAAAAGTTTATATATATATATATCTATTATACAATGTAAACATATATATACAGTTTATGTATATGTTTTACGTATATATATGCATACATACATACACGTGTGTGTGTGTGTGTGTGTGTGTGTGTGTGTGTGTGTGTGTGTATACGTACAATCTATCTATATATCTAGAACAGTGAAAATGTTCCTTTTTTTTTATTTTACTTTTGTTAGTTTGAAGAGATCAAGGGGCTCCCTCCTGGGGCAAACACTTGATTCCATTACAATTTAAATTTTTATCCGAGGGCTTTTTTAAGAATAGACACTGTTCCCTTTATGGCTACTATCTGTGTTTCCTTACAGCTTGGTCTTCCAAGGATTGCTTCTAAGTATTTTTGAAGATTCTTTTTTATTAGGCCACTTGCTCCTCTCACAACTGGTATGATGTTTATTTCTTTCAGAAAACACGTCGTTTTTAGATAATTTTTGAGGTCCTGATATTTTGTTATCTTTTCCTGTGTGTGCGTGTCTGTGTACATTTCCCGACCAAACAACTCTGTCAATTTTCGGTCAAGATTTGATATAACGACTATTGAGATTTGGAAAAATCTTTTTAATCAGTTTTCGTCCAGAAAGTTGGTTCTCAAGGGGTCAAAATTCAACGGTTTTACATTTGACAACTATACCAAACTCCTCCGTCAATTTTAGGTCTAAATACTTGAAATTTTAAATGTAGGTTACTTGGACATGGAATAAACTTTATTATTTGATTTTAGCCTAAAAAAAAATAGACGTTAAGGAGTCAAAATTGGGGTCAAAGTTTAAAAAAGATTTTACCTCTGCGATCTCTATCAAATTACTCAACTAATTTCTGGTCTAAACATTTGAAATTTTATATAAAGGGTATTCAGAGATAGAGCATGCTTTTTAATCAGGTTTGGGTCGAGAATTTGAGCTGCCAAGGGATCAAAACTCAAAAGATTTGACCTTTGCGGTCTCTAGCAAACTACTCAACCAATTTTTAGTCTAAACATTTGAAATTTTACATAAAGGGTATACGGACATGTGACAAGAATTTTAATCTGTTTTGGGGCGAAAATTTGGCTGCCAAAAGGTCAAAGTTTATAGAGTTGACCTTTGCAGATTCTACCAAATTCCACACCAATTTTGGGTCTAAAGACTTGAATTTTTAGATATAGGTTCCTTGGACATGGATCTAACTTAATAACTTGATTTGAGAGCCCAAAACAATAAATGTTACAGAGTCATAATAGGGGTCAAAGTTTAAAAAATTGACACTTTTTTTTTTTTTGCTCAACATACACCTCCAAACATCCGGGAAACACCGGACCGAAATGCTAGTATGTCTATAAAAGTGAAAATGTGTGTGTGTGTGTGTGTGTCTGTGTGTGTGTGTCTGTCTGTCTGTTTGTTTGTGTGTGTATATTTCCCTACACAACAACTCTGTCAATTTTTGCTATACAGACTTGAAATTTGACATAAGGGGTATTCAGATTTAGGAAAATCTTTTTAATGATTTTC
>NC_136522.1:6515438-6693034 GCF_053919585.1 Euprymna scolopes
ACGGTAACATGTATTTGTATTACATGGGTTTGTATTACTGTATCACGGTAACATGTATTTGTATTACATGGGTTTGTATTACTGTATCACGGTAACATATATTTGTATTACATGGGTTTGTATTACTGTAAACATAGATTCGAAAAAGTTGTCAAAAAACAAATATATAACAAATAAATGTTATCAAAGGCAAGATAATAAGTTACTTTTCTACCAAACTGGATACATTTTTTTGTTTTTATTCAATGTAACATGTTTATTCAGCTCGAAAAACATGCAGTGTTTACCGATGTATTGGAAAATTCAAAATGGCGCCCGACACTCTCTTTAACATGGTAAGTTTAGGAAAAGGTGTTATAAATAAAAAACTAGACAAAATATTATTAAAAAAACACCGAATATATGTCAACTTATGTCACGGTAACATATAATGAACGAATTTCTAACAGTATTTTGTCTAGTTTATATAGGTATACCTATATATATACCTATATATATATATATATATATATATATATATATATATATATATATATACCTATATATATATATATATATATATACCTATATATATATATACCTATATATATATATATATACCTATATATATATACCTATATATATATACCTATATATATATATATATACATATATACCTATATATATGTATATATATATATATATATATATATATACCTATATATATATATACCTATATATATATACCTATATATATATATATATATATATATATATACCTATATATATATATATATACCTATATATATATATATATACCTATATATATATACCTATATATATATACCTATATATATATATACCTATATATATATATATATACCTATATATATATATATATATATATATATATACCTATATATATATACCTATATATATATACCTATATATATATATACCTATATATATATATATATACCTATATATATATATATATATATATATATATATATATATATATATACCTATATATATATATATATATATATATATATATACCTATATATATATATATATATACCTATATATATATACCTATATATATATATATATATATATATATATATACCTATATATATACCTATATATATATATACCTATATATATATACCTATATATATATATACCTATATATATATATATATACCTATATATATATATATATACCTATATATATACCTATATATATATATATATACCTATATATATATATATATATATATATATACCTATATATATATATATATAGATATAGATATATACCTATATATATAGATAGATAGATAGATATATACCTATATATATAGATAGATAGATAGATATATACCTATATATATATATATATACCTATATATATATATATACCTATATATATATATATATATATATATATACCTATATATATATATACACCTATATATACCTATATATATATATACACCTATATATATATATATATATATATATAGGTATATATATATACCTATATATATATATATATATATATATATATATATATATATATATATATATATATATATATATATATATATAGGGTAGGACGATTGTCACCTTAAAGAAAACAACAAGACAACTTTATTTCAAAATTTTTATTGAAAAAATCAATTCAGGTAACTTGAATACGTAGTAGAGCTGATATCTATTCAATGTAGCCACCTTCAGCCTCAATCTCTATCTTGATACTGGTCTGGAACTGGAACCATACCTTTTCCACAAACGTGATGGGGGCTTGGCGAATACTCGGTGGCGATCAGGCTGGCTTTGGCGTTGTGAGGGGTCATGTTGGTGGTGTTCTCGACCAAACGAAGTTCTTTAGCGGGTTCAGGTTGGGGAGAAGTTTTCAAACTTTTTTGCACAGACATTTAAAATTGTTGTAAACTCTTGAAAATTCAGTACGTTATTGCTGTACAGCTTATGAGATGACTGACCAATTTTTATGATTGTAGGTTCGAATGAACAGCTACAGCAGGAATAGGAATACACCCTACTAAAGCCTGATTGTCACAGCTGATTAATTTAAAAAATAATGTCCATTGTATTTTAAATATAGGACTAACCAAATGAGATAAATTAATAAATATTAATAAATATTCAGAAAGTAATATTGTGCTACATAGTTCAATACAAATAATAAAACTACATCTATAATATCTCACCTATCTGTTTAAATGTATGTATGTATGTATGTCTCGCAAAAACTTTAAACAGAAGCGACGGATTTTCACGAGATCAGTATCGTTTTGAGGCTTGACTCTTTGGACGAGAAATATTGAAAAATTGGCTAAAAACATTAATTCCTTCACCCTCAACTGGGCACTTTTCTACAGGGAGAGGTCGCTTTTTTGCCGATATTTTCGAAACTCATCCCCTCTTTTCGATTGACTGGCCTTAATTTAAACATTTGTCACTTCCGGTTTGGCGATTGATGCAACAGCAAAGATGTCACTTTTTTTTTTTTCACATTCTTTTCCTCCTGCCTGCTACCACTTTTTTTTCGGGCACACAGGCTAGTCTATAATATAAATCGCAGCTGTCTGTTTTAATGTATGTATGTAAGTATGTATGTCTCGCAAAAAACTTCCAACAGAGGCGATGAATTTTCATGAGATCGGTATCGTTTTGAAGCTCGACCCTTCAGACGACAAATATCGAAAAATTGGTTAAAACCTTAGTTCCTTCACCCTCAACTAGTCACTTTTCTACAGGGAGGGGTCGCTTTTTTCGACGATATTTTCAGAACTCATCCCCTCTTTTCGATTGACTAGCCTTGATTTAAACATTTGTCACTTCCGGTTTGGCGATTGATGCAACAGCAAAGACGTCGCCTAATTTTTTTCCACGTTCTTTTCCTCTTTTGTGATACGGGTTCGATCCTGCCTGCCTACAACCACTTTTTTTTTTTTTTTGCTCAACACACATCTTCAAACACCTGGGCAACGCCGGGCACCTAGAAAAGACAGATCCAATTGGGTCAAGGGTCATATAGTATGTCAGTAAATACAAGGTGTTCAAAATTTACCATTACGAGATTCTTTTATTTTCTATATTTAACGAATTATCTATATTTTTTTATGTTTTTCAGGTGTATAAATATATATATAATATAATATATATGTGTATAAATATATATATAATATAATATATATATAATATATAACTGAAACTTTAGTTTTGATCAGAATACCACAGGATTTACAAAAAAGAACCACCATTGTAGAGTTATTCAAATCTGGGAAGACAGCATTTGACATAGCAAAGACCTTAAATATCAACAGAATGTTGGTGTGGCGGACACTTAAACAGTTCAAATCGACTGGTGAAATTGTTAATCAACCTGGTTAAGGTCGGCCTCGTTCTGCCAGGACCCCCAAACTGGAAAAATCTACAAGAGAGAAGCTTAGGAGGAACCCTAGAAGATCCCTCAGAAATTAAAGAGAGTAAAGTGTCAATCGGAACGATGTCTACGATTCTCAACACTGATCTCCAAACATCTGCGAACAAACACAAGAAGAAGCAACTGTTATCTGCAAGTTCTATCGAGAAACGTGCGCAAAGAGCTGAGCTCATCTTATCTCGCATTACTGCTGGCACGCTTCCTAACTTGGTTTTCAGTGATGAAAAGAAATTTGACGTCCAACAGCACGTTAACATTCAAAATGATCGGATTTGGTTGCGTAAAAGTGAAGTCAAGTCTCGGGTTGTTACTCAGAGGCAAGGTGTCGCCTCAGTGATGGTCTGGGCAGCAGTAACAGAGACGGGAAGAAGTCCTCTCGTTTTTGTGGATGATGGCATCAAATTGAACCAGGAAAATTATCGCACATCCATTCTTGAGTCAGCATTGTTTCCCTGGGCGCAAAAGCATTTCAAAAACAGGCGTTGATCATTCCAGCAAGACTCAGCACCTGCTCATGGAGCGAAAAAGACGCAGGAATGGATGACAGAGAATGTGCCTGCTTTCATCTTGAAGGAAGAATGGCCTCAATCATCTCGAGACCTGAATCCACTGTACTTTGCAATCTGGTAAATCTTGGAGAGCAAAGTCTCAGCTACACACCACACCAGTTTGGATGCTCTGAAAAAGAAGCTGACCAAGGAATGGGAGAAAATACCCAAACGATTCATTCGCGACTCCTGCAGAGCATTCTCCAAACGTTTGCAGCAAGTTGTGGATGCAAATGGAGGTTATATCGAGTAAAAAATTTATATTTTCATTACCATATTATTATTTTAGACATTTCAATTAATGTAATTATAATTTTTTGTTTATTAAATACAAGTAAAAACCTTTGTAACGGTTATTATTAAACACCCTGTATTTTTAGCAGGATCCACGAAATGAGAAGAAGAAAATAAAAACATTATTACTTTACTAGCAAGACCTGTGGAAATTCCATGGAATGAGAAATATGGTGGATTCTCTCATTGAAGACGATGAATGAGGGTTCAGTATGCAATCTTCAGCAGCTCCTAAGCTCTGTGACACCACATGCATAATTGCAATCCTATAGACGTCCGGCACACTCCTCCACAGATGGTGAACTTTCATATGCTTGTCAGTCAAAGATGCCTTCTCGAGTGAACAGATAACCCTGCTTTGCTGCGTGCTCTGAAACCACAATGGCATACATATTCATTTTTAGGTGGATTTTTTTTTGTGCTTTGCCTTCATATTTGCACGAAGGGCGTCCCTATGACAAAGGCGATTATGTTCAAATTCTTTGGTTCCTAGGAAACCCATCTTCCTCCATTCTCTGCGATTCTTTGCTGCACTCTTCCAGGAACTCAGAGAAATTCCACAACGTTTCAGGTTGTGTTTTAGTTTATCTTTGTAACGAAGCAGGGGACGCCCTATTGGACGGCAAGAATTTGTCAGTTGCCCATAAAAAAGTTGCTTAGGAACTCTTGAGTCATCCATTCTCACAAGATGATCCGACCACCGCATTTGTATCCTGATCAAAAATGGTTCAATACCAGTGATTTCACATCTCTCCAGTAATTCACAATTTAGAACACGATCCTGCCATCCAACGTTGCAAATATTGCGCAGAAATATATTAAATCAACAAATATGAGGTTTCTTCAATAAGTTTCCAGACTTGTTTGTTTTTTTTTTGTTTTTTTTTGTATAAGCATTTAAAATTGTTTTAGACTCTTTTAAATTCAGTATATCATAGTACTACACTATTTGTCAATAAATACACATCTGTATTTTCTTTTACGAATATATTTTTATGAATGAATCATTAAAAAAAAAATGAATGAATGAATCTCATTCTCTTTTTAGTCGACTTGACGCATTTACTATTAATGGACAATCCTTTCATTACAATCTTATTTTTCCTTTTCACGGAAAAAAATGAAAGGATTTTACTTTTAAGGATTGTCGACGACATCATCCGGTTAAATTGTAGATCCGTTTTAAATTGTGTTTTTATTCCGGAGTGTAAAAATTCTTGATGACGTATATATGGTATTTATTTGCTTCCCCACCAAAGCAAATTAGGCACAAGGCCGTTTTTAATGTGGGGTAAAAACCAGCTCCCCTAAAAGTAGGCAAAAAGGGGGCACTCTGGTTACCAAAAATAATAATTGTCCCAGTATAGAGGGTTTCCCCTCCATTGACTGGTACAAATTATCTTAAGTGCAGCATCTGCAGAACATATACTACACTTTGATCCCGGCCAGAAGACCAAGAAGTATTTATTTGCTTCCCCACTGAGCAAATTAGGCACAAGCCAGTTTTTTAATGTGTAGAGAGAGGGAGGGGGGGACCAGCACCCGATGGGTGGGAAATGGGAGCTGGATACTGACAATTAGTATGAAGGATTGCCCCCACATTGACCAAGGTCTGATATGTGGGGTTATCCCCACATATGGTCTTTGCTTGCAGTATCTGTTCCGGCAGATACTACACTTTGATCCTGGCCCGAAGGCCAAGAACAACAGAAAAAAAGGCAAGCCTCTTTTCTGTGTTGATGACGTATATATATTATTTTTGCCATTTTTTATCATTAAATTGTCGACTAATAGCCTGAATTCTCTGAAGTATTGATTCATACAAACTGTGAATTGTTTCCAAAGCAATCTTAAAAATACAAGGAAGACGTAGATACTGTCATGTTCATTTGAAATTCAGTTTTACAATTTCCGAAATTTCGTCCCAATAGTGTAGAAGCGCCTTTATATATATATATATATATGACGAAATTTCGGAAATTTCTCATTTCTCATGAATTTCTCATTTCTCATGAAAACAATGGTATCTACGTATCACTCGTATTTTGAAGATGATTATATCCCAAAATTACGAAAATCGATAAAGTAGAAAACTATTTATTAACGAAAATAAAAATAGAATTTGATGAAAACGATCGTAAGACAGAGGATAGTTAAAAAGGGAGGCAATTTTCCGTTTCCATTTAAACAAGATAGCAGCAATTTTTCGCCTGCTAGCACAATTAATTTTTTTTTTTTTTTTTTTTTAATAATTCAATAATATTCGGGTAATTTCGACTGCATAATTTGTAAGCTTGTAACTTATTAGAATTGACAAAAAAAAAAAAAATCAGTTGAAACCATTGTGTTTTTTTTATTGGAGAACTCCATTCATCGACTACAAAATCTCGTCCCAATAGTGTAGAAGCACTCGATAATTATTATTAAACTAATTCTTACGGTAAATTATTGATTCAACCAAATTGTTATAAAACGGTAACTAATTTGGTTAAGATAATGCTGTTTCAATGGCAGCCATCTTAAAGCTGAAAAGTTCAAGATAATCTTTTAATGGTATAAGAAAAAAAAAAAGGAAAAAAAAAGGGTAAAACTATACAAACACCGTGACAGCGAATTAACCCTACCCCTAACCCTAACCCTAACCCTAACCCTAACCCTAAACCCTAACCCTAACCCTAACCCTAACGCTGTCACGGTGTTTGTATAATAATACCAAAAAAAGAAATAACATAAAAGCAGTTATTTATAAGCAATACCACAACTGATTTTGCTCTAAATAATTTACGGAGCTGAAATAAGAACTCATCCATTATTTATTTATTTATTTATTTTTTATATCTATATCCCCACCCTTCTTTCATAGGCACGTACGTAAATGCTAAAATATAACGGACCGGACAACATGTTTTTCGGATATTAAATTTATTTCTTCCTTCCTTCATTTTTTCTTGTCACCAGTTTGTATCCCCCCCCCCCCCCGTTTCGTTGATGGAAGCAATTTAATGTCCATTCATGACACTATTTGTCAATAAATACATCTCTGTATTTTTTTTCCTGAATGAATATATTTTTATGAATGAATCATTAAAAAAAAAAAAAAAAACTGAATGAATGAATAATCTCGTTCTCTTTAGTCGACTTGACGCCTTTACTATTAATGGACAATCCTTTCATTATAATCCATTTTTTAATTTTTTTTTTTTCATGGAAAAATGAAAATATTTTACTTTTAAGGAATGTTGACGTGTGTAGAGATCCGTTTTAAATTGTATTTCTATTCCGAAGTGTAAAGTTGATGACGTATATACATTATTTTTGACATTTTTTATCATCAAATTGTCGACTAATAATTTTCAATCTTTCTAAATTCGTTATTTTACGTTTAAATGGGGTTTCTTGTGTGTGTGTGTGTGTGTCTGTGTGTGTGTGTGTGTGTGTGTGCGTGTGTGTGTGTGTGTGAACTTAACGTTCGCAGTTTATTTTTTTAGGGGAGAGATAATCAGTACTTATACCGACATAATTTATTTCGAAATTAGCCCCCCCCCCCAAAAAAAAGAATATATATATATATATATATATATATATATATATATATATATATATATATATATATATATATATACACACACACACACACACATTATTTAATATCTAATAGAAATTACAAACCAAATGTACGTAAATATCACTTCTGAGTAAAATAACCGTCTTTGTTTATGTTGATAATTAAATAAACGTGATTACTTTCTTAGATATGATATTTACGGAAGTTTAAAGGCTTATAAGTTCTATTAAATATTTTTTTAGAACACAACGAGTGACAAACCCAAAGCAAATTGTTTTTAAATTCGTAACGATATTTCTTTAAAAATAATTTTATATCGTAGTAAATATGATTACTATTTTTTCATTGTCTATAATATATTGTTGATTCTTATTGAAACTTGAACTTAATTTAAAAAAAATACAAAATATAAAAATAAAAAAAAGTACGTACACGGAACGAAGAAGTCATATTCTAAAAATCACCTAAATTGATCAAGTAGTTTTTTTTATTATTGAAAAATTTTTTTTTAAACGACTTGTAGCTATTTTAAGAGTAAATTATATCCATTAGAAGGCTGCTTTTGATCTCGATAGTTCGAATTGAGTTGTCTCTCGCTTATTTATAAAAATAACGGCTCGCTTCATAATAACATTTGATTTTCTCCGTTAAAAAAATTTACTTAGTACTTAACTTAATTAACTTACGTAATTTTTGGAATATGACATCTGACAAATACGTACATCATATAAAGATATATCTGTATTTTCTGTTTTTTTTTTATTAATTTAAATCCTAAACAAAAACCATATTTTAAAATCAAAATAATGTTGCTGTGAAAAAAAAAAAAACAAAAAAAAAACAAAGCAAAAATAATAACTTAAAAGCAATGGATGCAAGCGATTATTAAAAAAAATTGTAAATTATTAATTTTATTTCCGAACAAGAAATTAAGCCGACCAACATTGGGTGGCAACAACACTGCAACAACACTAAAGCTAAATCGAAATATGCGAGCTATTTTAATAGCCTCTATGCTACAATGCAACACTTTGTTTGGTTATTAAAAAAAAATGCGTTGTTGCTCTTTTTCTTTTTTCTAGAAATATATCTTCCTCAACAACGCAGCAGGTTCCCTCTTTTATACGACATTTTTTTTACAATGAATATCTTAATTTATTAAAAAAAATATATGACCAGGTCTTTGAGTGTCCGTGTATTTCTCGTGTCGTCGTAACTGGTATTTATTAAATAAAAAAAATACTAGAAGAAGAAGAAGAAGAAGAAGAAGAAGAACAGCAATAACAACAACTATTATTATTATTATTATCATTATTATCATTATTATCATTATTATTATCATTATTATTATTATTATTATTATTATTGTTGTTGTTGTTGTTTTTATTATTGAAGTGAAGACTACAATGGCGTAAAAAAAGGCGATATTTTTTTAAAATCATATTTTAAAAAAAAGTGCTTATGCACTTATGTTACCGTACTAGTTTTTTTTAATTTTTTATAGTATTTTCAATTTAAATTCAAGTTTTACGGTATCGTTTTATTATTACAAATCGTTAGGTGAAAGTACAGAATAATGCCAAAACACTCTCTCCCCTCCCATGTTTAGAATGGCTTTATAAATAATAACGTTATTAGTTCAGTACGGTAACATAAGTACACAAAAAATAATTACAGAATTACCTCCACCAAAATGCATTTCGGTTTCGTCGTTGACAAGTCAGGCATTTTAATCTATTGTTAACAGAAAAAAAAAAAAAAAGAATGAATTACTTTGTGACCCTTTAGAAATTTGAATGTAATTTGAAAGTATTTAGACTGTCGAATAGAAAGTTCTTAATTTGCTTGACTCTCCTATAATTGCAGAGTTAGACACAAGATTGGTTTTTAATGTGGATGAAATCTTGCTCCCCAAAAAGGGGCACTAGGTTAAGATAAAAATTAAGAATTGCTTCAGGGCAGAAAAAATAAAGTGTAGTGCAAGACAGACACTACACTTTGATCCTCGCCAACATGGTTTAACGTTCACGGGCAATATGAACTGGAACAAATACAAGGTGGAACGATAAAATCGTCGCCTTAAAGAAAACAACACTACAGCTTTTTTTTAAAAAAACTTTTATTGAAAACAAATCAATTCAAGTAACTTGATTATGGAGTAGAGCTTACATCTATTCAATGTAGCTGCCTTCAGCCTCAATCATGGCCTCGATACAGGTCCGGAACTGGGAGCATGCCTTTTCCATAAGTGCCGGCGGGAGCTTGGTGAATACTCAGTGGATGGTGGTGATCAGGTTGACTTTGCTGTTGTGGGAGGTCATGTTGGTGATGTTCTCAACGTATGATCAAACCAAGTAATCTAGCGGGTTCAGGTCGGGGGAGGAGGGCGGCCAGTGAGAGAAGGGTACAAAGCCAAGTCGGGGTCTCTTTGAACTTGTAGGCTGGTGCTAAGTTCTACTGCCACACCCTGGGTCTGTCAGCGGTCATCTGATTGCACCAGGGGATCATCACGCTCTTCAGCACATCCAGGTACACTTTGGTGTTGACTTTCAAGCCGACTTCTAAGATGTGAGGTGACATGATGTGGCCCTCACTTGAAACCACACCAAAGACCATAACCGTAGTTGGAAACTTTGTTCCGCTATGTCCTTAACCGTTGAACCGTCTGGATTTGCATTTTGAGGGTGCTGGCAATGGTCCTGTTGTCATAACTTAGATAGAGAGAATGAGTTGTACAGCGGTGCATCTCCAATCTCGTTCGTTGAACATTGTGTCACTTTCAGACATGATAAAAAGCTCCTATCACTCTTGGGATTTGTACACAACTGGTCAACTAGTAGATGATTTGCAACAAAAAAAGAAAACCGGTTTTCATCAAACGGAAATGGAATCATGTCGTCTTTTCTAGGGCAGCAATTTTATCGTTTCACCCTGTACACTGAGAACATTGCAAAGACTGCTGCGAAGTACGTGGGTTCCCTCTATCGTGCTAGAAGACTATTCACATGTCAAATTATCCTGTACCTCTGCAAGGCCACCATTCGTCCATGAATGAAGTATTGTTGCCATATCTGGGCTGATGCATCTACCGCTAGTCTCTGCCTCTTGGATAGGGCCCAAAAAAGAGTCTTCAATTTAATAGCTTCCACTTTGTCATCTAAGCTTCAACCCCTGTCCCATCCCCACAATGTCGCATCTCTATGTCTGTTTAACAAATATTTTAATGAAATGTGCTCTGATGAACTCCTCGTACTTGTGCCCCTTTGACGTACATATCCCCGACAAATCCGCTTGGCAACAAAATCACACCCCTTCACTGCAGAGGTCCCCAAATGCCAGAAAGCTTTCTACTCTAATAGTTTCTTCCCTCGAACAGCTACACTTTGGAATTCCCTTCCTGCTACCTGCTTCCTTGATACTGATATGCAGAAGTAAAGCAACATCTTGTTAATCTTTCTTAGGCATGGTCCCAATTAGTAGCCCCTTCCGTCCAAATGGCGATATGCCTTGTTAGAGATGAACGTGATTAAAAAAAAAAAGAAAGCCGTTATAGGGTTATATTGAAGATTTTAGCTTTAAATATTTTAATGAAATGTGCTCTGATGAACTCCTCGTACTTGTGCCCCTTCGACGGAATTGTTTGTAGTCGTCCTGGACTTCTTGCAACTGGATTCAAGCATGACAACTTAAGCTAGGTGTGGTTGTTGATGTCGCAACTCTTGCTTCTCACTTTAATTCGCAAGCACTTTAATATTCATTGTCCCTATTTACAATGCCTCCCCACGGGACAGAGTTAGACACCAGGGTCGTTTTTTAATGTGGAGAAAAGGAACAAAAATAAAAATTGTCTCAGTCGTGAAGGATTTCTCCTCCACTGACAGAGAACAAGAAATTGAAGTGTAGATCTGAAAAACAGATACTACACTTTGATCTTGACCCGAAGGCCAAAATAATATTCATTGTCTCTGTAGACTGAACGGAAGCCATGAATTTGTCCATTAAATGAAAATGAGAGAGAGAGAGAGAGAGAGAGAGAGAGAGAGAGAGAGAGGGTGAAGAAAGAGAGAGAAAGAAGAAGATAGAAAGAGAGAGAGAAAAAGAGAGAGAAAGAGAGAGAAAAAGAGAGAGAGAAAGAGAAAGAGAGAGAAAGAGAGGAAGAGAGAGAGAAAGAAAGAGAGAGAAAGAGAGGAAGAGAGAGAGAAAGAGAGAGAGAGAGAGAAAGAGACAGAGAGAAAGAAAGAGAGAAAGAGACAGAGAGAAAGAGAGAGAGAGAGAGAGAGAGAGAGAGAGAGAGAGAGAGAGAGAGAGAGAGAGTGAGGGAAAGCGAGCGAGTGAGTGTGTGTGTGTGTGTGTGAGAGAGAGAGAGAGAGAGAGGGAGAGAGAGAGGGAGAGGGGGGACGATTTAGCAAACAGACGATTTACGCAACGGATAATTTGAACAACGGACACATTGTTCAGCTTTTCTCATAAAAACGGTTAAGTACGTTTTTTGGTCAAGTTATAAAAAATAAAATAATAAAATAATAATAAAATTACGAAAACAAATCAATTTATTTTACGTAAACTCAAAAAAAGCAATTTTTAAACTTATTTTGAAAACAAAAATTAAAGCATACCAAACCAAATCTTTTTATTATATTATTTTTCGTAGTAAAATAAATTCGAAATAGTCGACTCTTTTTTATATTTTTTTATTGAAATGAAAAAAAAAATTGAAAAATTAATATCCTAATAAAAATTAATATTAAATGAAAAATAAAAATTATTACCACGAAACGTCTGGATAAAACCCATCATCCGGTTTCAATACAATTTCATTTGCCACCCCACGGGCCCACGGGCAAAAGTCGGTATTTAATGTGCGGAGAATCAAACTACCCCAAAAGAGTCGTTCTGGATTGGAAATTAAAATACTTTCATAGTCCTCTCGGCACTCCCTTTCAAATGGGGTCGCGCCTGGAAACATAAATCCATTCTATCCACACAACGAGAGGGGGGCGGGGGATAATGCCCAATAGGGAAACACCCTGGTGCCAAAAAATGATGCTATCGTTTGAGGCATTCTCTAACAATTGCGCTCCCAAAACAAAGATGGCAGAAATAGATACAGTTGATGCAAATACGGAACGGAAGGCTGCAAGCATGAAACGAAACACGAAACCACACAGAAAAACCCATTTCAAAAGACTATCCCGGTTTCAATACTTCCTGTGTTAATTTATTGAATCTATTAATAAAAAAAAAAAACTTTATTTGTAGAAATATAAAATGAATAAGAACTTTCTTTCTTTTTTTTTTATCGTTCCATAATGACAAACACGTTAGGTACTTGTACAGTTTAACCAAGACATTAAAAAAGTGGAAATATCGAAAAAAAGTTTAAATTGTACGTATCCGTTATGGAATGAAGTTCTCCCCCCAAAAATGGAATGGCCTCTGATGAACTTGCAGCACTTGTGCCCCCCTTGACGTTTGCGAGTCGGTCTCTCCTGTCTCGTTATTTTCATGCCCATGTTCGATTTTTAGGAAGAAAAGCTAGTATTAAAGATGGGGAAGGAGTATCGGCGCTTTAACTGGAGTTATCCCCCTTTGGCGTTTCTAAACTCCAAACCAAAATTTAAAAAATCCAAGATGTCTGCCTTCAACGTGCTGTCATAAAAACGTGTTTTTCCGCTGTAAAAAAAAAAAAAAAAAAAAAAAAAAAAAACTATTCGATCAAATTAAGTGAAAAATTTTTTCGGAGATCTTCAGTTCAGAACGGATAGGTACAATATAACCTTTTTTCGAGATTTTCATTTTTTAATGTCTTCATTAAACTGTACAGGTTCCAAACGTAAAACAAAAAAGGCAAAGAAAAGTAAAAAATAAAACTTTATTATAAAACGTTATTATATTTTATTGTTAAAACAAAAACAAAAAATCTTCATTTAAAGAAATGTAAAAGAAAAAAAAAAGAAAAGTTTATTTTTTTATTGTTAAAATAAAAAATCTTTAAAAAATGTAAAAAAATAAATGTTTTATTTTTAAAATAAAAATTAATTTCTTTAAAGAGATGTAAAAATTAAAAGTCTATTATTTCTTATTGTTAAAATAAAAAAATATTTAAAGAAATGTAGAAATTAAAAGTCTTAGTTTTTATTGTTAAAAATAAAAAATTATTTAAAGAAATGTAAAAATTAAAACTTTATTCTTTTATTGTTAAAATATAAAAAAACTTTAAAAAATGTAAAAAATAAATGTTTTATTTTTTAAAATAAAATTAATTTCTTTAAAGAGATGTAAAAATTAAAAGTCTATTATTTCTTATTGTTACAATAAAAAAATATTTAAAGAAATGTAGAAATTAAAAGTCTTAGTTTTTATTGTTAAAAATAAAAAATTATTTAAAGAAATGTAAAAATTAAAACTTTATTCTTTTATTGTTAAAATATAAAAAAACTTTAAAAAATGTAAAAAATAAATGTTTTATTTTTTAAAATAAAATTAATTTCTTTAAAGAGATGTAAAAATTAAAAGTCTATTATTTCTTATTGTTACAATAAAAAAATATTTAAAGAAATGTAGAAATTAAAAGTCTTAGTTTTTATTGTTAAAAAGAAAAAATTATTTAAAGAAATGTAAAAATTAAAACTTTATTCTTTTATTGTTAAAATTTACAAAAACTTTAAAAAATGTAAAAAATAAATGTTTTATTTTTTAAAATAAAAGTTAATTTCTTTAAAGAGATGTAAAAATTAAAAGTCTATTATTTCTTATTGTTAAAATAAAAAATATTTAAAGAAATGTAGAAATTAAAAGTCTTTGTTTTTATTGTTAAAAATAAAAAAAAACTATTTAAAGAAATGTTAAAATTAAAAGTTTATTATTTTTATTTAAGAATAAAAAATAATGAACTTTTTATTTTGACATTTCTTTAAATAAAAAATGTAAAAAATATAAAAGTTTTATTTTTTATTGTTAAAACAAAAATACTTTAAAGAAATGCAACAATTAAAATGCTATTATTTTTATTGTTAAAACTAAAAAGATTAGTTAAAGAAATATAAAAATTCGAAGTCTATCATTTTTTATAATTAAAATAAAACCTTTTTAACGTAAAAAATGAAAGTTTTATTTTTATTGTTAAGAAATACTTTCTTTAAAGAAATGTAAAAATAAAAAGTCTATTATTTTTTCTTGTTAAACTAAAAAGGAAATGTAAAAATTGATAGTCCATTATTTTCTATTGTTAAAATAAAACAAAATATTTAAAGAAGTGTATACATAAAGTTTATTTTTATTGTTAAAACTGAAAAAATATTTTAAGAAATGTAAAAATTAAAAGTTTATTAGAAATACTTTCTTTAAAGAAACATAAAAATAAATGTTTATTTTTATTGTTAAAATTATAAAAAAAATTATTCAAAGAAATGTAAAAAAAATAAAGTTTATTGTTTTTTTTATTGTTTAAACTAAAAAATTATTTAAAGAAATATAGAAATTAAATTTTATCATTTTTATTGTTAAAACAAAAAATACTTTCTTTAAAGAAACATAAAAAATAAAAGTATTTTTATTGTTAAAATTAAAAAAAAAACAATTATTTAAAGAAATGTAAAAGATAAAGTTTATTATTATTATTTTTTATTATTTCATGATGTCATATTCCAAAAGTCATGTAAACTGATCAAGTATTTTTTATACAAAGAAAATCAAATTTTATAAGTAAGAGCGTTGATGATGTAAAGATAGGAGCTTGGTTTTAGATGCATTAAAAGTAACCAGCCACCTCTTCCCCCATTGTACCACACGCTCAAGATCAGAGGAGAGAGAGAGAGTCAGAGAGAACTTTTTCATTTGTGGCCTTTGATGTGTTGCCATAGATGGTCGTGTCATCAGCATAGATGTCAACGAATGATTTAAGTATGTGTTTTGGGAGATCGTTGATGTAGATCAGGAAGAGAGTTGGGCCCAGGATGGACCACTGAGGGACTCCAGCATTAATACTGTTGGCCTCTGATTTTCGCCTATCAACCACTACTCTTATGAGCCTATCAGAGAGAAATGATTTAATGATTGAAAAAACGTTTAAAAAAAAATTAAAATTATTAAAATGATTTAATAATTGAAAAAACGTGTAAAAGAAAATTGAAATTATTAAAATGATTTAATAACTGAAAAAACGTGTAAAAAAACATTAAAATTATTAAAATGATTTAATAATTGAAAAAACGTATAAAATAAAAATTAAAATTATTAAAATGATTTAATAATTGAAAAAACGTGTAAAAAAAATTAAAATTATTAAAATGGTTTAATAATTGAAAAAACGTGTAAAAAAAAAGGATGTGTAAAAAAAAGGACGTGTAAAAAAAAGGACGTGTAAAAAAACAATTTCTTGAAAAAAAAAATCCTCTATATCGTTTTGCACTTCCGTTCTGTATTCCCATCAACCGTATCCATTTCCGCCATCTTTGTTTTGGGAGCGCAATTGTTAGAGATTTGCTACATGTAATTATATATTTGTCAAGACAAACAACATGGTTAAACAAATCAAGCAGAAGGCATTCAAAAGTGACGTATCACGTGTGGACTAGAAGGATCATTCTCTTCATATCCGATTCGTAACTAAATTCATTAGCAGTAACCACAATACCACATTTACTCTATGGGTCACCTCACTTAATATATCCCCAATACTTTGAACAGACTTTAAAAAAAAACTTTTATCCTTCCCAAACGATGCATACGCCCACTTGGATGTAAGAGGCTACTATTTGGGACCACGTCTCCAGGGACACAAGTTGAACAGCAAGATACCTGCTCACAGTACCGTTCAGCCAGGAAAGCAGGAGACTGGGAGGGAATTCCAAAGTTTAGCAGTTCGTAAGAAGAAACTAATAGAGTAGAAGGCTTTCTGGCATCCAAGGACCGCAATAATGAAGGGGTGTGATTTCGCTGTTTATTGCATAATTTTATTTGTTTTACAAGGAAGTCATCGTTTATCAAGGCACGAAGGCTACTCGAGGATAAGAGTTGATGAGTGTAAGGTGATCACTGAGATGACAGCTTAGTGATCGATTGTGATGGAAGTTAGGCAGAATATGATTATTTAAGGTGACAAGACATCAAAAACTTGTTTACATTGGACTTGAAGACGACCATGTTATAGTCAGCTGGAAAGCATGCCAACAGAACCCAGCTGCATAGGCAGGCAATTTGAGGAAAGAAACTTTGTTCATGGAATCTTTGTTCAGATTTAGGTACAGAAAGAGAGTAGGGGAAATTGTTGGTAGTGGCTGTAACTAGACAAATGCCTTTTGTGAAAGTTTGGCAAGGTGGAGGGGTACCAAAGATTGAAGCTCAGACGAGCACTGTGCATGAAAATAACGAGACAGGAGAGACAGACTCGCAAACGTCAAGGGGAGGCACAAGTGCTACAAGTTCATCAGAGGCCATTCCATTAAAATATTTGTAAAGTAGTGACCGTGATGGGACAGAGGTTGGAGCTTGATCGACAGTGCAAGACCTATTAGAATGGAGAGTCTTTTTTTTGAACATCTATGAGAAATTCCAGTTATAATGCCATTTTCATGTTTTAAGCCGCCTACGCACATTTCTTGTAGGCAACCTGTGATTGGTTAATTTGTATGGGCCAAGATTATTACTTGGCGCCTTTTTTGTAAACATCCATTTGTTTTTCAGTCTACGAAAGCCTCCGACAAGAGCGAAACTCACCAAACGTCGGCTCCGAGAAGAATGCCTTATCGAGAATGGAGCCGCAACAATTTCTTCATGTCTATATCTATAGAGACACTTTAATATTGTGCCAAAGATATCCCAATTAGAGGATGGCATCATTTGAACATTTTCATCATATTTATATCACCTAAATGTTTGAATTTTTCTTAATTCAATTAGAGTTCCAAGGGACTCGATTTACGCCTAATAAAAGGCATAAGAACTCTTGACGAGAACACCATGAATTATCATGGACCTTTCGAAGGAAAACCACGTTACCACTCCAACAGAAGGAGTTAACTACTGATTCCCAATTTGGGAAGCAAAACTGACCCACCGTTTTGCAAGGACTGTACCCGAACCAATAACCTTTCTTTGATGTTATAACTGAATAAATTTGAGTTTAAAGGTATGGTTTTGTAATTATGGAATTATTTTTGCCTCAGCCAGGGAGTATTGAGTTTGTGAGATTTTTTTTTTTTTTTTTTTTACATAGAGGTCACCACTTATCAAGGCCCGGAAGCCACTTGGGGATAAGGGTTATTGTGTGTACAGTAATCAGTGGGATAGTATTGTAGTAGTCGTTAGTATTGGAGATTTGATAAAGTGTCTTACTTAAGGGGGCGGTTTGTAAGGAATTTGTTTATGTTGGACTTGAAGACATCCAAGTTGTAGTCAGGTGGGAAAAAGGCAAACGGAAAAGAGTTCCACAGGCGTGCACTTCTAAAAAAGAAGCTTTGTTCATGGAATCTACGTTTTGATTTTGGCACAGAAAAAGAGTGGGGAAAATTTTTGACAGTGGCTTCAGTTAGACGGATGTTTATCATGAAAGATTGGCGAGGAGGGACCAGAGATTGGAGCTCAGATGAGCACTTGCCATGGAAATAACGATAAAACAAAGACAGGCTCGCAACGTCTCTTCTGTGGGAGAGAGGTTGCAGGGAAGAGAAAAGGGCATCCCCCACAAAGCCACGAAGTCTATTTTGTACTCTGTCAAGGCAGGATAGGCTGTTTTTAGCAGCTCCTGCCCAGATATGGCAACAGTATTCCATCCTTGGACGTACTTGGCTTTTATACAGATAGAAAATTGCATCAGTAGTGAGATATCTTCTGGAGCGGTAGAAGGATCCCACCATCTTCCCAGTGACCTTGGCCACAGACTTGATGTATGTGTTCCATTTCAGATCAGGAGTAACGGTCAAACCCAGAAGCTTATCAAAACATGGAGCCTCCCCTAGACGAGAGCCATTCATTTCAATTGATGCCAGATGGGGATCAGAGCGTTGATGATGCAAAGATAGGAGCTTGGTTTTAGATGCATTATAAATAACTAGCCACCTCTTTCCCCATTGTACCATGCGCTCAAGATCAGAGGAGAGAGAATCAGAGAGAACTTTGTCATTTATGGCCTTTGATGTGTTGCCATAGATGGTCGTGTCATCAGCATAGATGTCAACGAATGATTTAAGTATGTGTTTTGGGAGAACATTTATGTAGATCAGGAAGAGAGTTGGGCCCAGGATGGACCCCTGAGGGACTCCAGCATTAATACTGTGGGCCTCTGATTTCTGCCCATCAACTACTACTCTTATGAGCCTATCAGAGAGAAATGATTTAATAATTAAAAAAACATTTCAAGTTATACCGTAGCTGGAAATCTTGTGAAGTAGGCCCTTATGCCATACCTTATCGGAGGCCCTTGATATGTCAAGAGCAAATGTCTTAGAAAGGAAGCTTTTGTCGAGAGATTCACTAATCCAATGAGATATAATCGTAAGCACATCTGCTGTAGATCTAACAGAACAGAAACCGTATTGCGTGTCACTAAGAAGGTTATTTCTGCTGAGGTGGTTGACTACTTCTCTATTTGATATGGATTCCAGCAGCTTACCCATGACACACAGGAGACTTATTGGTCTGTAGTGAGAGGGAGATGACTTATCACCTGAATTTTTAAATACAGTGCATACTGTTTTTCAGGGTGTTGGAAAGCACTTCTCCTTAAGGCAACACTTAAACAGTTTTGTTAGTATCGGGGCTTTTTCAACACTATAATTGGAATGCATATAATAATATAATTGGATTAATTTCTAACACAGCTTAGTGATCGGTTGTGGTGGAAGTTAGGTAAAATATGATTATTTAAGGTGACGAGACATCAAAAACTTGTTTACATTGGACTTGAAGACGACCATATTGTAGTCAGCTGGAAAGTATGCCGACGGATCCTAGCTCAATAGGCAGGCAGTTCTAGGAAAGAAACTTTGTTCATGGAATCTTTGTCCAGATTTAGGTACATACAGGTAGAGGGTAGTGGAAATTGTTGGTAGTGGCTGTAGCTAGACGAATGACTTTGTGAAAGTTTGGCAAGGTGAGGAGGTACCAAAGATTGAAGCTCAGACGAGCACTGTGCATGAAAATAACGAGACAGGAGAAACAGACTCGCGAACGTCTAGGGAGGGTACAAGTGCGACAAGTTCATCAGAGGCCATTCCATTAAAATATTTGTAAATTAGTAACACTTTGGCGATGGGACAGATGTTTGAGTTTGATCGACAGTGCGAAATCTATTGGATTGGAGACTGATTATTTGAACATTGTTTAGGTGGGAGAGACTAGTGGTAGAGGCACCATCCCAGATGTTTCAACAATACTCCACGCGTAGGGAATCGTGCTTTTGTAGGCTATTCTCTGGCGTGAGTCATTTTCGTCGCTTCTACAGAATTGGGACGAGATTTTGTAGTCGACAAATGGAATTTTCAGATAAAAAACAATGGTTTCAACTGATTTTTTTGTCAATTCTAATAAGTTACAATGGTAGCTCCCAAATAATGCAGTCAAAATTACCTGAATATTACTGAATTATTAAACAAAACATCTTTAATCGTTTTAGCAGATGAAAAATTGCCGCCATCTTCTTTAAATCGAAACGGAAAATTACCTCCTTTGTGAACTCTCCTGTGTCTTACGATCGTTTTCATGAAATTCTATTTTTTATTTTCTTTAATAAATAATTTTCTACCTTATCGATTTTCGTAATTTTTGGATATAATCATCTTAAAAATACGAGGAATACGTAGATACCATTGTTTTCATGTGAAAGTCAGTTTTATGATTTCAGAAATGTCATCCCAATAGTGTAGAAGCGCCTAATTTTCTAACACAGTAAAGGTAGCCAATTTTTTTTTTTTTTTTTTGCAGCAACAGATACTACGCTTTGATCCTAGCGAAAAGCGGAATACATTTTTTAAATCAATTGTCATGTCTGGGTAAGAACATTTGTAGCTGGAATTATAATCCAATAGGAATTAAGGGGGCACTTGGGGGGGGGGGGCTATCGGATGAAATATTTAATAAAAAAATATTCACATATTTGTATTCAAGTATAAAGTTAATGCAACAAAAAAAGGGGGGGGCATTTTAAAGGTTCAGTTAAGAAGATAGTTCGGGTAGGTGAACATTTTGATGGCCTTATGCCTGAATTCTAAATGAATTATTATTTTTATTATTTGTGAATAAATAGTTCAACGTGTAGTATCTGTTTTATCAGTTCTCCTCATCCAAAGACAAAAGGAAATGTTATTTTTCTTTCTAATCCAGAGTGCCCCTTTTGACAGAACTGGATCAGTGGATCACATCACATTAAAAACCGATCTTGTTGCTAAATTTGCCCTCGTGGGTGGGCAAATAAGTAGATATTGCTTTATTTAAATTTTTTTTTTTTTTTTTTAAGAACCAGAAATTTGACGATTACACCCCTATTTTACTTGCCTCCCAGTAAGGGCTCCTGGAATCTTCTTTTGTGTGAAGCTGAATTTCCTCCACGTTAAAAAAACAAACAAACAAAAAAACACTACATTACCCTCGTGGGGAGGTAGGTAAGTAAGTGGGGACAGAATTAGCAGCTTTATGGCGCATTTGGGGGGATTTAACGTTGTAATAACAATCCCTATTTCATTATCTCCCCCAGTAGTGGTACTGGTACGGTTGTTAGATATGGTGAAAAATCAAGCCCCCTCATAACGGGGAATCCCGGGAGCTCTCCAATCTTATAAGCAACAATAATAAATAAATAAATAAATAAATAAAAAAAGCAGCAGTAGTAGTCACAGCGAATTTGAAGTCACACAATAATCAGCAGTGCGTTGATTTTCGTTTTTAGTCGAGGTCGTCTCTTAGCAAGTGCTTCCTTCTCACAGTGTTAAGCAGTTTTTTTTTTTAAATTATTATTTAAAAAGAAACAAAAATAATAATTGCCTCCTGTGATTAAAAAAAAAAAAGCACTAACACACACACAAAAAAAAAATCTAATGTATATATATATCTGAACATATATACGCAATCTGTATCCTTAGTTTCAAAAATCGCACGCACTTTTCCTGAGAGAGGGAAAGAAAGAAGAGAGGAAGCAATAATCGACTCCAAACGCAGCTCTGAAGCTACCGAATTATAATTTTAACTACTAAATGTGTTGCAGGTGCCTTGTTCATTGTTTGGCTGAACATAGGTAAATATATATATATATATATATAACTGATTTAAAAAAAAAAAAATAAATAAAAAAGACAGACTCCAAAATGCAGGAGACTCTACAGCAATATCACAAAATGTGGTTATCGGATTTACTTAACAAATTTCCCCATGTCAACTTCACATGGCCATGGGCAGATTCGGCTTTTAGTACGGCCAATATACCATATTTCCACGTAAGTTATCATATATTTCTTTTTTAAATAAACGTTTGTCTTGTTTCGACTATGGTACGTTTTATTTTTTGTCAAAAAAAGATCAACAATGAATTGTTTACTTTTTTTTTTTTTTTTTTTTTTTCAAAATTATTTTGGTCTTTATACAGAATATGGACTGTGCTGAAATATTGTTTAAAAAACCATTCTTAACATGAGGGAAGGGGCTTTGTTAACTATTCTGTACTTAACAATTTATCAAACAAAAAGATCACGTAAAAATTGAATTAACTTAAATCCTATCTGAAAATAACAAAAAAAAAAAAAAAGTACTGTTCATATTCTGCATAAGTAATTTTTAATGTTTTTAAAATTCTTTATTTTATCTTTTTTCTTTAATTATTCGAATTTTTTTTGTTGTCGAGAGGCCAGTATCTACAATAAAAAAAAAAAATAAAAATAAAAATAGGGAGTACTTACTCTTCACGAATACAAAGACCTTCTTTTCCCCCCTTTGTGTGCGCTCGGTTCGTGGAGAATCCAAAGAGTTTACTAAAACGATATATATATATTATTGCCACAGTCACGAGTTCCGTTTGACATCTGGGAATTCGCCATTTACTCCCGGAATCGAGGGAACTCTAGTTAGATGGGAAATTTACCCTGATCAAGCTCCATTGACATTCCCCATTAGGGACGCGCATCGAGCGATCAATACCCCCCCCCCCGCTCTTTTTGAAGGCACAGAATAATTAATAAACCCCCCCCCCTGTTAAAAAAAAAGCGCTATTATTTAAAATTATTTCTTAACATGATCGGGGTCTTTGTTAGCTAGTGTCCCTACATCGGTAATGTCTGAGAGGATTCTCCTCCGAGATGGAACCACATTATTCTGATGATGATCCCTATTTCATGTCAGTGTAAAAAACCTTTTTCTTGGTTGGCAACACGACAAACTGTTACATGTACCGTTCGTTGTTGCATGCGATTCTTGGAGATTTCGAGGAAATTTAAGAATTCATTGATGGTGACGCAAGAGAGGGGAGAGGAAGGGAGCAAGCAATCTTTTCAGTATTTAAAAAAATACTGATTCTTTGACGATTTACGAGCGCTGATGAACCGTAATACTTGACTTTTTTACTGGTTCTCATGTACTTTTGGTCTCCCTGTTTCTATTATTTATTTTTATCTTTATTTTATTTATTTATTTTTAATTTTTACAACGTGCCCCTGCCCCAGTGTATTATGAACACCCCAACCTCTAAAGCCGTTCTTAACATGGGGACGTTGGGAGAGGCTTTATTCCGAAAGCCGTTCTTAACATGGGGTGGTTGGGGGTATTTACACTATGCTGGCTCTGGGCCCCAGAGCCTCTGGGGTAGGTCGTAAAAAAAAATACCTTTTTTTTTTTTTTTTTTTTTTTTTTTTAAACATATTTCAAACTGATAGAAATTATTAACTTAAAACAAACATTTTGGTACTCCTGCTCTTATTGATCCGTGCTTAAATAATGTTATTTAGAAAGCCATTCTTAACATGGGGACGGGGGGGGGTTGTGTACCTATTTTGTACTTTCACCTAACAATTTAATAAAAACATATCGTAAAACTTTAAACTTGAAAATATTTAAAAAAAAAAAAAAAATAGCACGGATTAATAAGTGGAAGTGCACTTAGTACCAACATTTTTTTAAGACTTGCCCCCCAAACACCCCAACCTCCCCATGTTAAGAACCGCTTTCGAAATAAACAACCCCAACTTCGAAAGCTGTTCTTAACTTGGAGGTTGGAGGTGTTTATATTACGCTGCTGGGGTAGGTCGTAAAAAAAAGAAATACTCAAAATTCGGTACTTATGTACTTATGTTACCGTGCTGAAAATGTTATTCAGAAAGTCATTCTTAACACGCGGAGGGTGTTTTGTAACCATTCTGTACTTCCACCTAATAATTTAATAAAAAAGATGTGGTGAAACTTGAATTTAACTCTAAAATACTAGTTACAAAACAAAACGGTAACATAAGTGCATAAGCACCCAAAATTCGTTTTTCTTATTTCGAATTATTTAATCAAATAGAATTTTCGGTTATATATATATATATAATATATATATTCAGGTTGGTGCTAATGCACTTACTGATCCGCGCTATTTTTTAAATCGTATTTCCACGTTTAATTAAAGTTGTTTTTATTCAGTTGTAGGTATAGAATAGGTACAAAACACCCTCCCCATGTTAAGAACGGCTTTTTAAATAACGTTATTTCAGCACGGTGCACCTGCACCACGCCGCACCACTCACCAGTACCTTCAAGTTAAATTTGAAGTTTCACGATATTTTTAAGTTAAATTGTTAGGTGAAAATACAGAATAGTTACAAAACACCCTCTCTCCCCATGTTAAAAATGAATTCCTAAATGTTATTTCAGTACGGTAACATAAGTGCATAAGTACAATTTTTAAATCGATTACTAATTTTTGGTGAAAGTGCACTGGGGTGGGGTACCACCCGAAGACTTTACCTTTAAGAAGTTGATTACGGGAAGGTTGAAAATGAAAATGCCTTTCGGAATGAACATCCTCAACCTCATGTTAAGAACGGCTTTCGGAATAAACTCTCTTTGGAGATTGGACAAACCAATGCACATTGACCCTAAATTTAAAGTGGGTTTGTATTACTAGACATAGATTCGAAAAAATTGTCAAAAAAAACAAAACAAATATATAACAAATGTTATCAAAGGCAAGATAAGTTACTTTTCTACATAACTGGATAATTTTTAGTGTTTTTATTTAATGTTTACCGATGTATTTGAAAAATACAACTAGCGGCGGACTCCGTGTTAAACACGTTAAGTTTGGGAAAATGAGTTAAAACTAAAAAACTATACAAAATACTGTTAAAAACCCACCGATTATATGACAAATGCTATGGTAACATTGAGGGAGTTCCTAACAGTATTTTGTATAGTTTTTAGTTTTAACTTATTTTCTCAAACTTAATATGTTCAATTACCTAACAATTTAATAAACAAAACTCGAGTAAAAACTGAATTTAACTTAAAAATACTATTTAAAAAAAGTAAATAGATGAATAAAAAAGTAGCAGTACTAGTGCAGTACTACTGCAGTAGTGCACTTATTGATCCGTGCTGAAATACGTTAAGAAAGCCATTCTTAACATAGGGATGGGAGGGTGTTGTGTACCTATTCTGTACTTGAACCTTAACATTTAATAACATACCATAAAACTTAAATACTATTTTTAAAAAATAGTGCGGATCAATAAGTGCACTACTGCAGTGACTGCACTAGTAGGTGTATCAGAATTTTGGAAATTTTTGACACCCCTAACACGAAACTGCAAATAAAATTTAAAAAAACTCGTAATTTCTCTTTTAAAAGTGGGTTGTTTATTTTCTTTGTGGATTATACTTCCAAAATAAACTTTTAAAGTTGTATAAAAAGTAGTAGAAATATTTTTTATTTATTTTTTAAGTGTTTACAAAGTGTTGGCCAGTGTCCATGCAGCCATTTTTATTATTTTTTTATTTTTACGTAATGATATCAATTGAATTTTACGCTTTAAATATTTTTCAATTTTTAAACTTTAAAAATCTTTAAAAAATTTTCTATTGATTCTATTTTTACGATATTTTGAGGGTCAATGTGAAATGTTATGCTCTTTCCAATAAACTGAATATAATATTTTAGACAAACTTTTTTTTTTTTTTTTTTTTTCAATTAACGCTCCCCCCATTTTGAAATGTCTATTAAAAAGTAAATAATTAATTTACTCACCAAAGTTTTATATATCACAAATTAGAGATAAAAGATCAATAAATAATATATTTAAATTTAAAAGTTATTTCATATATATATATTTTTTTTTTTTTTTTAAGAAATTTACCTGTCGAGTTCGAAGTTTAAAACCTTTTTTAAAAACTTTTTTATGAAATCTTATCTTATTGTACAGAAAGTTTCGTTTTATTACGAAAATTATTTCTATTTCATTCAATGTATTTTTTTTTTTTTTTTTTTTTAGATATTAAAAAAATCACTCCATAAAGTCCATAAAGTGGAAATTAAATATATTAAATCAAAAACTCCTATTTTTTTTTTTTTTTTTTTAAGGCAAAAAATTATAAAATGTGACTAGTTTTTAGGTATGGAAGCACAAATTTCTCTGCGCACAAAGGTAGACGGCTAACGCGAGCGTGTGGTTTTTACTTCCTTCTGTCCACCCGTAATTAAAAAAAAAAAAAAAAAAATAATAATAATAATAAAACTATTTCCGGTTTTAAATAAAAACGTAAAATGTTTTCATGATGGCGGGTTTTTCAAATTGGCGTTTCAAAAATTTTTTATTTAAAAAATAAATGGATTTTAAAATAAATATGGATAAATTCTTAATGAATAATGCAACTACACATTGATTAGTAATTTTTAAAGGTAAGTGTTTTAATTTATATCGATTTTTTTATAATCGACCTAAGTTAAATTTCGTTTATTTTCAAATCTTTTAAAGAAAACCGATTTAAAAAAACAAATATTGCATAATTTGCTATTAAACCTGTTATTTTTTTAAAATTTAGTCCTTGCTCCTTTAATTGAAAAAAAAAATTAGGGTTTGAATTACATTTTTTGAGTAGTTATAAGCTTGGAAAGACAGAGGGTCGAATTATTCAATACTTTTTTTTTCACGCATTCGTAAGGTCAGATTTCTCCCTTGCATTTAAACTGCAGGTGCGTGAAATAAAATGGCGTCTCCAATTTCGACGATAAAGTGTAAAAGTACCAAATAAAATTTTGGTCTTATTTGAGCCTAGACAATCGTACAAAAATCGAAAATAAGACAAAATACTGAAAAAAAAAAAAAAAAAACCCCAAAAAACTTATCTAATAAGTTGCATTAGAAACTGAACACCTCTACAAATATTTAAATATTAACTTTTTTTTTTTTTTTTCATGTAATCGATAATATTCCGTTGAAAAAATTAAATGAAATATAAAAAATTTAAGTAAAAAAAAAATAAAAAAAAAAAAAAGGGGGGGGGGCAAGTTTCTTCAGACTTCCCATTTATTTATTTGCTATTCTGGAAAAAAATCGCTAACTCGCTAAAAAAATAAGACTCCCGGGCAACACCGGGTAGGGTAGAATTAGTTTCGATGAACACAAAAAAGTTGCTTGTTGATCAGATCTTAAAAATGGTGGCCATTTCTTTTTCACCATGAAACAGATTTTTGATATATATAATTTTTTTTTTTCAGTTATTTATCGTGATTTATCACTTTCCTGTTTATTTTTTTTAGTCCGAGTGGGCGAATCTTAAGTTTGTCACGTTCGACATTTTAATTAAATTCGAGCTTACGTCCCCCGTTGTTTACAAAGGTTTTGCGGCGGACTTGAAGAAGCTTGCCCCCCTCTTCTCTCGCTGTATTTTTTTTTTTTTTTTTTTTTTTCAGCGGATTGTCATCGAATAGACCACCAGCTTATCAAAATAAAAAAATAAAAAAAAATAAAATAAAAATAAGGGTTTGTATTATTATACACATAGATTCGAAAAAGTTGTCACAAAAATCAAATATACAACAAATAAATGTTATAAGCAAGATAAGTTACTTTTCTACCTGACTGGATATGTTTTTAGTGTTTTTATTCAATGTAACATGTTTAACTTGAAAAACAGTATTTACCGATGTTGGAAAATTTTTAATGGCGGCCGACTCTCTTGACACGGTAAGTTGTTTGGGAAATGGAGTTAAAAAAAAAATATTCAAATTATTCTTAAAAACCCGCCGAATATATGTCAGCCCATGTCACAGTAACTAATATTGATCGAGTTTTTATTAACCGTATTTTGCCTAGTTTTTTTTTTAATTTTTTTTTTATTCAAATCCTTTTCCCAAACTTACCGTGTCAAAGAAAGAGTCGGCCGCCATTTTTAATTTTCCAATACATCGGTAAACACTGTTTTTCGAGCTGAATAAACATGTTACATTAAATAAAAACACTAAAAACATATCGAGTTAGGCAAGATAAATTACTTTTATACCTTTTGATAACATTTATTTGTTATATATTTGTTTTTTTTAACAACTTTTTCAAATCTGTGTACAGTAATACAAACCCAAAAATAATAATAAAAAATAAAATAACGTCAATATTTAAATATTTGTATGCTCAGTTTCTAATGCAAGTTCTAGTACATCGACCATCCATTTTCTTGGCGTTTTTAGGAAAATTTCGCGAATTTGTCCCCCCCCTTTTTTTTTTAAATTTTATTTTAGTTTTTTTTTTTTCTTAAGCAGTTTAGCCCTCTTTTTTAGATTTTAAAAAGTGAAAGTTCAAAAAAAAGTTGGGTGCTAATACACTTACTGATCCGCGCTATTTTTTAAATCGTATTTCCAAGTTTAATTAGTTTTATGCTATGTTTTTTTTATTCAATTGTAAGGTTAAAGTATAGAATAGGTACAAAACACCCTCCCCTCCCCATGTTAAGAATGGCTTTTTAAATAACGTTATTTCAGCAGCACGGATCACTCTCTGCATGAGTACCAAAGGTTGAACTACTTTCACGAAATTTGGCTTAAAAACGTCGAGTGGTTCTAAAATGGGTGATCGATTTACCAAAACGTTGCAATAGAAACTGAGCATCCCTCTACAAATATTTGAATATTGACTATTTTCTGTTTTTTTTTCTTTTTCTTTTAATAATCTGGTAAACTACTGTCTATTCGATAAGAATCCGTTGAAAAAAAAAACAAAAACGAAATTTGAAAAAAAAAAAAAAAAAAAATTACAGAGGGAGCAAGCTTCTTCAGGTCCGCCAACAAATCAAAAAGAAAATTCCGTTGTAATTTTTTTTTTTTTTTTTCGTTTGCTAATTTTAAAAAGTACAATTTGAAAAAAATGCCTCGTTCTATTGTAGATTAATGCTTCAGGCAAAACTTGATTCTTCTTCGTTGTAGCGAAATTCAAAAATTGAATTTCATGTAAAACCAATGGTATCTACTAAATTGTCAGGTCGCAGTAATGAACATATCCAAAAATTACGGAAAACGATACGGTAGAAAATTAAGCTTTGCGCAAAAAAAAAAAAAAAAAAAAACAGGAGGTAAATATTTTTTGAAAATTGAAAATTTTTGGACAATTTAACAAAATTCAATTTTCACTAATTGTTTTCGAAAATGCTTTTCATTAATAATTAGTCTTCTACCTTATCGGTTTTCGTAATTTTTGGATATGTTCATTACTGTGACGTGACAATAAAGTAGATACCATTGGTTTCACTTTGACCTTTTGGCCAAGATCAAAGTGTAGTATCTGTTCTTTAGATGCGACACTTCCATTTCTTGTTCTCTTTCGGTGGAGGAGAAATCCTGGGTTTGTATTACTGTACACATAGATTCGAAAAAGTTGTCAAAAAACAAATATATAACAAATAAATGTTATCAAAGGCAAGATAAGTTACTTTTCTGCCAAACTGGATATATTTTTTGTGTTTTTATTCAATCTAACATTTATTCAGCTCGAAAAACGTACAGTGATGTATTCGAAAATTCAAGATGGCGTCTCACACCCTCTTTAACACCATAAGTTTGAAAAAGGTGTTATAAATAAAAAAAACTATACAAAATACTATTAAAAACCCGCCGAATATGTCAACCTATGTCACGGTAACATATATTGAGCGAGTTTTTAACAGTATTTTATCCGTTTTTTTATTTATAACATCTTTTCCCAAACTTACCGTGTTAAAGAGAGTATCAGACGCCATCTTGAATGTTCCAATACATTGGTAAACACTGTATGGTTTTCGATCTGAATAAACATGTTACATTGAATAAAAACACGAAAAATATATCCAGTTTGGTAGAAAAGTAACTTATCTTGCCTTTGATAACATTTATTTGTAATATATTTGTTTTTTGACAACTTTTTCGAATCTATGTGTACAGTAATACAAACTCGGAATCCTTCACGACTGAGACAATTTTTATTTTTGTACCTTTTCTGCACGTTAAAAAACGACCCTGGTGTCTAACTCTGTCCCATGGGGAGGCATTGTAAATTGGTACAATAACTAGGAACTTAAAACCTTTGTAAACATTGGAAGGTTAGTTGCATCCCATTGCAAGGACTTCGACATCAGGGTCGAAAAGTGGGATTTAGAAGTCAGCCCCCCCCCCCCCATCGGAAGAAGGGCACTGTGACATGCAAAAAGTGCTTGGGCAGAGAGAAGGCAAGGCCTGGGAGGGTGGACCTCCTAGAACTGCAGAACTAAACTCCCACCGCCAAGTTAACAGGGACCAGATCATTATATGAGAATGACCTAATCTGAGCTCTGTTGATTCAGGAAACCGATCTTGAATTTAACCAGCTTTTTCATCAGTTTGTCACTGTGTTGGCGAATCTTCGATTTCTAAGCACTTTGGTCTAAGCTCAGTGTAGTATCTGTTCCTGCTTTTAGTGTTCATACAGGTTCGCCCTGATACTTAGCTAGGGATCAACCCTGGTCGGGAATAACTTCGGACCCAAAGCCAACAGAAAGCCATTTCAAAAATGGTCTTTTCAATATTGACTAACAAACGGCTGATCTCCTGGGCAGTTCTAGGAGGTCCACCTTCCCAGGTCGTTGCCTCCCATCTTTTGGGTGGAATAAGTTTATCGTTTACTGTCTGAGGCACCACTATTAAAGAAGAAAGTAACTAACACCCCATGTTTCTCTAGTCTTCCTAGTCGGAATGAGCTAAAATTCAGTTCAGATCAAGGTGCACCCGCCCAGACGTTATCATCTCCTCCTCCGAGAGAGGGTGCGATGATTAATTACTAATCGACTAAGATGCCCTTACCGGGGGATGCCAAGGAATCCATTCTAGATCATTTATTTTTTGTACCTACCCAGAGTACCTCTTTGCGAGCTAGCTTTACCCGCGTTTAAAAGACCTTGTGCCACATCTTGCTTAAGTGAGAAGTTAAATATTGACTCCGACTCCGTAGCTCTGCTTGTGAAGATTTTTTTTTTATCTTCCTATCTCTTCTGAAAAAAAGCGCAGTAAGCTTACTAACACTTGTCAAACGAGACGCTGACAAAACACCTTCAATTTATTTGTATTAGTCATTTTTTTAATACCCCCCCCTCCAAAAAAAAAAACATCTTAAAAATTCAGATGAACGCGTACAGAATTTGAACGTGGCTACTCTCGGTGGCCATGATTTGAACCGACCTGGTTTTCCCTTCTCCTCAGACTCTTACCTAACCATAGCCTAAATTTTAGGTTTAATTAGGCAAAAATTGTGTTGGTTCAAATTATGTAGAAGCACAGTCAAAAAAGTAACTAGGATATTTTATACGGTTTTCAACTAAAATTTTGGGGTTTGTATTATTATACACGTAGAATTCAAAAAAGTTGTCAAAAAATATATAACAAATGTTATCAAAGGCAAGATAAGTTACTTTTCTATCTAACTGGATAATATTTTAGTGTTTTTGTTTGATGTAACATGTTTATTCAGCTCGAAAAACGTATATACCGATGTATTTGAAAAATCAAAATGGCACCAGGCTCTTTGTTGAACACGGTAAGTTTGGGAAAATGAGTTAAAAGTAAAAAATTAAACAAAGTACTGTTAGAAACTTGCTCAATATGTTACCGTAACATAGTGACATATATTCGGTGGGTTTTAAGCAGTATTCTCTATATTTTTTTTTAGTTTTCACTCATTTTCCCAAACTTACCATGTTCAACAGAAAGTCCCCCGCCATTTGCAATTTTTAAATACATCGGTAAACCTTGTACGTTTTTCAAGCCGAATAAACATGTTCCATTAAATAAAAAAACACTAAAAAATTATCCAGTTAGGTAGAAAAGTAAGTTGTCTTGCCTTTGACATTTATTTGTTATATATATATATTTTTTTTTTTTTTTTTTTTTTACCTGTTTTACAAGTATTTTAATAATGGTGGATGCTCCGATCTACAAGTCCTTGTACCCCCTCGGCGTAAATACCGCCGACAAACTCGACAAGCAGCAAAGTCCCACCCTTACACAGAAATCCCTAGATGTAAGAAAGTCTTCTACTCCAATAGTTTCTTCCCCAGAACTGCTAGACTTTGGAACTCCCTACCGGGATTCTACTTTCCCAACTGTAGTGACTTGCAGAAATTCAAGTGTAATGTGAACAAACATCTTGTTGCTCAACTCCCTACATAGTATCCTTTCAGTCCATGTCCCTGATAGTAACCCCTCTACATGGAAGTGGCACTGTGCCTTGTTTGGAGTGAAAATGTAAAAAAAAAAAAAATGTTTGTATCGTCTTGTGGTAAAGGAAAATTTATAATATAAGCAAAATCAAACCAAAAACATTTGGCAAAATTCAATTACCTTTCAAAAAAATGTACAAAAATGCGAAGCGCAACTTTAACTGTTTATATACAATTATTTCAGCAGCTAACACATTGACTCTTCATAATATGGTTTGGAGCACAGTAGAGATCAAGCTAAGTTATTGGCGTTTCTACACTATTGGGACGAGGTTTTGTAATCGATAAATGGAGTTTGCGGATATAAAAACAATGGTTTCAACTAAATTTAAAAAAAAATTTTTTTTGTCAATTCTAATAAGTTACAATGATTGCTTTCAAATTATACAGTCGCAATTACTGAATTATTAAACAAAACAACTTTAATCATGGTAGCAGGTGAAAAATTGCAGCCATCTTGTTTAAATCGAAACAGAAAATTACCTCCTTTTTGAACGCTCCTGTGCCTTACGATCGTTTTCATCAAATTCTATTTATTTTCTTTAATAATTTTCTACCTTTTTAATGGTGGATGCTTCAAACTACAAGCCCTTGTACCGCTTTGATTTTCGTAATTTTTTAATATAATCATCTTAAAAGAAACAAGGGATACGTAGATACCATTGTTTTCATGTGAAATTCAGTTTTATGATTTCCAAAATTTCGTCCCAATATTGTAGAAGCGCCAAGTTATTTTCTTTTCATCAATAAAACTCTGCCTTTGGACCATGCAAAAAGATCGAGGTATTTAGTCCTCTGCCTCTGCAAGAATTGTGGCACCAGGGTTGGAAAGTGGGGATTGAAAAGGTACCCCGCAGTCTGAACTGCAGGAAAGTGCCTGGGCAGCCACGTTAGCATTCCCCAGTAAGGGCGCCTAAGATGATTAGCAATAAACTAACCAATCATGAATTTTGGAGCATAGCTTCCATGATTAAAAAGTGAGTAATGTTGCCAATTATAAGTGGTAGATGAAAAAAGATTCTGACCTAGAAAACAGCAATTCTTTCCCCTTTATCAGAAACATCGAAGGTATTTAGTTCTCTTCCACCACAAGAACTGTGACACCAAGGTCGGAAAGTGAGATTGAGAAGTTAGCACTCCCAAGGGGTGGCACTCTGACTAGCAAAAAGTGTCTGGGCAGCCCCATCAGCATTCCCTAGCAATTGCCTCAACAAATAAACTAACACCTTAAAAAGAGAAGGCGAAGCCTAGGAAGGTGGACCTCCTAGAACTGCACAGACGCAGCATTACACCGCAATCAACAGGGACCAAGTAATTACTGGAATGGTCAAATCTGTTGATTTTTGGGTGCGTGGGGATAAAAATCCCTAGGACAAAGGTTTCATTCACTAAATTTTCAACTTGGATTTTACAATTTAAAACTATATTTTGCGCACCCTATTGATGAGTGGCAATGGGACTGTTTTGAAATTTAAATGCTGCAAGATGGTCTCTCCTCGCCAAACTTTCACGAAAAACACTTGTCTGGCCGAAACCACTATCAATAATTTCCGACACTCCTTGTTTGTGCCTAGACCTAAATGTAGATTCCCTGAACAAAGCTTCTTTCTTAGAACTGCACGCTTGTGGAACTCTCTTCCAATTACCTGCTTTCCAGCTGACTACAATCTGATTGTCTTCAAGTCCAATGTAAACAAGTTCTTGATGAATCGTCCTCCTATGTAATTAAATTTACAAAATTCACCCTACTTATGTTTACTAAGCTATAATCACATTGACTAATGTATACTCCCCCTTATCGAGTTGCCCCCGAGTGGTGGTTCCTGTGTAATAAAAGAAAGGGGGGGGGTGAGACCCAAGGCACATGTAGAAAATTCCTTATATTGCAGAGTTTCATATTTTTTTTTTTTTTTTTTTTTTTTTTTAAATCAGAGGAAAGATATATTAGCAAAATAGTACTTACTAGCAGTTCAGCCTGGCTTTGCTCAGACCCTATGTACTGTTCATAATTTATGTGCATACGTAAGTTTGACTCCTGTCCAGGTAACCTACATCTAAAATTTCAAGTGGTTAGACCCAAAATTGGCGGAGGAGTTTGGTAGAATCTGCAATGGTCAATTTTTTTACTATGATCTCTTAGCAGCCAAATTTTTGCCCCAAAACTGATTGAAAAGTTTGCATGTCTGAATATGCCTTATGTATAATTTCAAATATTTAGACTCAAAATTAGTTTAATAGTTTGCTAGAAACTGCAAAGGTAGAATCTTTTGAACTTTGACCCCGTAGCAACCAAATTTTTGGCCAAAAACTGACTAAAACGCTTGCCCTATGTCTGAATACACTTTATGTAAAATTTCAAATAATTAGACCAAAAATTGACTGAGTAATTTGGTAGAGATCACAGAAGTCAAATTTCAAAATTTAATCCCAATTTTGACCCCTTAACATTTTTTTTTGGTTCCGATCAAATTAAAATTTTTTTTATCTATGTCCAATTAATTAGAAGTAACTTTCTCTCTACCTACAGCTTCGGCCTTTTTGAAGACTAAGGCCAATAGACGTCTTCTGTCTTTGTGATAACCACCTTGCATTCTTGTTAGCTCCTTACACTAAGTGGCTTTGTGCCTTGTTTCCCCCCCCCCCCGAAAAAACAACTTGACACAAGAGAAAGAAGTAAACATTTGCCTAAAATATTCAATTTTAGGTACATCCAAATTTTATATAAAAAAAAATAAACTCCAAAATATGAGTTATCGGTCACAAATTTAAAAGAGAGGAATTTCATTAGAATAACCCATTTTCTAACCTTGCTGGCGTTAAGTCAACAGTCATTGTTTATCCAGGAGAAGCCTAACGTTAACATTGACCTCTTGACCTTTATTCTCGAATGCTCTGCAGGTTTTGTTTGTTAGTAGGTTTAAAAGTCTGTGATAGGCAACATTATATGGTCATTCATTAGCTGTATTATAGAACTGTCGAAAATCTTAAAAAAAAAAAAAAAAAAAAAAAAAAAAAAAAATGATACATAATGCAAAAATTAAAAAAAAAATTTTAAATAGGGGATTTTATATTAACAAAATAGAACTAGGTCATGCAAGTTTTTTTTTTTGTTTCCCAGAAATATTAGTTACATGAATATCCTGTAGTTTGTTTACTGTTTTGGTGCCTCACTGGTGTTCTGGATTCTCAGTCTCCAGCAATGGCAGCGCCGATATTTTGTATATGTTTGCTTGACATTTGTGTGAAACATTTAATGCATGGGTGAGCAGGTAGTTTCACTAGTGATGGGACGATTCCAATATTTTCCAAAGATTCTTTTTTTTATTTTTTTTATTTTTTTATTTTTATTTTACAGTGATCACCACTTATCAAGGCCCGGAAGCCACTCAGGGATAAGGGTTATTGCAAGTACATTACGTTAGTGTGGAGATTTGATGAAGTGTTTACTTAAGGGGGCGGTTCATTAGGAATTTGTTAACATTGGACTTGAAGGCATCCAAGTTGTAGTCCGGTGGGAAGCAGGCAGACGGAACAGTTCCAATACAATTACCGATTCCAATTCTAAAATCACCTAATCTCCTAAAAACGTAGTTAACTTTTTTCTTTTATTTTTTTTTGTGTGTGTGTGTGGGGGGGGAGTGATGCAAACTCCGCATCTCATTTTATATGCAAGTAAAATTTTTTTAATTTGACAAATTTTTAACATTTTCATCCAAGATTTTGATGAACTGATTTTGAGCTTTTCATCTGGTTGTAAAAAAGTACAAGGATGCAACATAGCGACAACAGGATAGTGGTTAGAGCTTGGTTGACCATGCAGGATCTTAGATCGGATGGATGGATATGTCTTGTTTGTAGTATACCACGTTTTACTGGATTTATATAATTGGAAATTCAGTAATCGTTCATATACCAATAAATTTTAAGCCAAACAGAGAGGACTTAAACTGTAAGCTACAAAATTATATGTCATAATTGAGCATTCATATATTGTTTCAACAAAATCAAGACATCAAGGAATATGTCGTTTTAAAATTTTCACAAGAACAGAATGGTTTCCATAATGTTCTATTGTTAAAATGTTTTTTATCCAATAAGTCTGAAGAAAGGCTGTTCTTGTGAAAATTTTCAAACATAATGTTTGAATTTGTCCGAATGGTCTTGAAACAATTGTAACTAACGATGAAATACACTTTTTGTTGCTATCAATCCATTCTTTGGTCCTGGATATGACCTTAAACTATATCCGATGGTGAGGCCCCAGCTCGCGGGCCTTGGGGAGTGTGGAGCCACCCTTTAATTGCCATTGCTCCCAGGTCCACTCTGACCTGAACTAGTATCTGTTAGCGTCCCAACTATGGGTTAAATAGAAACCAACTTAAAAAAAAAAACATATATACTCTATTAAAAAAAATTGTCCTTCAAAATAACTGGATTCGGCATTAAATAATCTGAAAAGGGTTGATATGCCGTAAAACAAAACCAATCAACCAATCCATTCTTTAATGTCTTTGTTTTTGTTAAAACCAACAAACAAATATATATTAGCAAGATTCCCAGTTATAAAATACACTTAAATATATTTCGAATCATGCATATTTTCTATTTGTCATAAAGCAAATTCTCTATTGATTATTATATTGTACCCAATATATACAGTAATGATTTCCAAAGTTTAAAAAATTTGACTTTGGTGCTATCAGCTAGAACCAAAATAGGCGGCCTTCGTCGTTATTTAGCGCTTCAGCTATCGTTGTTATTGTCTGAGCTGTTGCCAGATGGATAAGAATCAAGCAATTTCAGGCTTAAAAGGTGTGTGTGTGTGTCTATATATATATATATATATATATATATATATATATATATTATACTTTATTTTATTTATTTTTTATTTTTTTACATTTTCACCAAGCTACAGGGGTACTATGTGGGAAGTTGGTCAGCAAGATGTCGGTTCACGTTACACTTGAACTTATGCATGTTAGTGCAGTTGAGGAAGCAGGAACCCGGAAGGGAATTCCAAAGTTTAGCAGTTCTGGGGACAAAACTAGTGGAGTAGAAGGCTCTCTTACATTTAGGGATCTCAACTGCGAAGGGATGGGATTTTGCTGCTTGTTGGGTTTGTCAGGGGTATTTACGTAGAGGGGGTAGAACTGCTTGCAGTTCGTAGGAGCATTCACCATTTAAAGTACTTGTAGAACAGGCACAGGGATGCTACATTTCGTCTTAGACCGAGGCTGCAAGGACGATTTAACCCTAACCCGAATGGTCACTTGATTTATCACCATGTGACTATTTTTTATGGGAATATCCGAAATTAATTGTTTACAACGATCATCCTAGCACCTTGACTCCTCTGAAAAACAACATTCGTCGAGCTTTCGTCAACATATCCATCGATGTGCTGGAAAGAGTTGACCAAAACTTCGGTTCGATTAACTCAGTGTAGAATGGACGCCATCTTTCTGATAATACTGGTACAAAAATAAAATTTAAACGTTGTACTAGAGGATTAATTTCGGATATTCCCATAAAAAAATAGTCACATGGTGATAAATCAAGTGACCATGCTGGCCAATGCAGATCGCCCCTCAAGGAGATGAGGTGCCCTGGGAAGTTCTTCCGCAGAACGGTCATTGACGCATGCTGTGTGTGCCGTTGCACCGCCGTGCTGGAACCATTTTCCACACTCTCAAAGAAGTCCATCTTTACCATCCTTAGAGCAACCATCGCTTTAAGGCGCCAAATTTAAATAAGCAATTTGCTCTGTCCTATAATTGATCACCTCTTTCATCTGAACGGATATTGACCTTGCATGTTTGTTTCAATTTCGGCATCCTATTGTCTGCCTGTTTATCTGTTGGTTTAACAGTCTGACCTGTGGTTTCATGATGTCATTTGACTTTTGTATTGGATGTCATCCTCCTCCGCTCACTTCTCTCCACTAATATATAAAAAT
The DNA here is from genome assembly GCF_053919585.1 of Euprymna scolopes. NCBI lineage: Eukaryota > Metazoa > Mollusca > Cephalopoda > Sepiida > Sepiolidae > Euprymna > Euprymna scolopes. Next base: position 6,553,928 of record NC_136522.1, read on the forward strand.
AACTGTGTGTGTGTGTGTCATTTTTATTTTTTTGGGGACGAGTTGTGTGGGTGGGCTGAATCGGTATGTTTTTTTTTTTTTTTTTTTTTTTTTTTTTTTTGAATTTTGACATTTTTTTGTATCAGACTCGGGAATCTGATATTTTGTTTTTGTTTTTTCTAATAATTGCCTATCTTTGTTGGCTAGAAAGCCTAGTGTGCTATAAAGCATAACATCGCATTCATGTGTATGGGGTGATGACTGACGGTGTTTTTTTTTTTTTTTTTTTTTTCCTCATAATCGAAATGTCATTAATAAAGATTAAAGATAGCTTAATTGAAATTCTAGGTCTCTCTACGATCTTTGGCTTCAAATTTCGCTATGCCAAACCAACTACACTGCGATTTGTGTATGTGGTGGAGGGGGGATGCAATAAGGTTCCAAAAAATTCCGTTCTTCAAGAATGAAACTGAAGACTAATTTGCCTAAGGATGTGGAGATGGGTTGTATAAATTTTTTATCGGTTTCTCGTTTTCATTAAGCCCCCCCCCATTTTTATTGATTTTTCTGACTTTATGTATTTTTATTTTGATCTTGTGAAGATATTTTTCGATCAGCTTAAATTTCCTTGCGTAATTAATGGTTACTTGTATGAATAACTGAAAACGTTTTCTGTTTTGGTGTTAGTTTATTACATTTACATTTACTAACATGCATGAAAAATGACAAATCAAATGTTTAATTCGTCAAATCTACAGGGCAGAACGATAAATGTGTCGCCCTAGAAAAGACTACATGATTCACTTTCCGTTTGATGAAAACAAACTTTCATTTTTTGTGTCGACTAGTTGGCCGGTTTGTATACAAATCCCAACAAAGAAGTCAACAGCAATAGGAACCTTCTATTATGTTTGAAAGTGACACAATGTGAGATTCGAGATGCGCTGCTGTACAACTCCTGCTCTCTGCCGATCAGATATGACAGCAGGACCATTGCCAGCACCCTCAAAATGCAAATCCGTTCAGTTCAATGCTTGAGGGCATAACCGAACGAAGTTTCTGGCCAGTTATGGGCTTTGGTGTAGTTTCAAGTGAACGTCGCATCATGCCATCTCACATCTTCGAAGTCGGCTTGAAAGTCAACATCAAAATGTACCTGGATGTGTTGAAGAGTATGGTGATCCCCTGCTGCAATCAGATGACTGCTGACAGACTCTGAGTGTGACAGGACTTGGCGCTGGTCCACAAGTCCAAAGAGACCCAGACTTGGCTCCAGAGGTTGTGTTAAAACTGTGTACCCTTCTCCACTATATTCCCTGACTGGACCTGCCACACTTTGGTCACGCATTTAGAACATCACCAACATGACCTCTCACAAGATCAAAGCCATCCTGATCGCTACCATCTGCCAAGTATTCACTGAGCTCCCACCGGTGCTTGTGAAAAAGGCATGCTCCCAGTTCCGGACCTATATTGAGGTGGTGATTGAGGCGTAAGACGGCTACATTGAATAGATGTCAGCTCTGCTACGTAATCAAGTTACCTGAATTGATTTTTTTTCAAATAAATTTAAAAATAAATCTGTAGTGTTTTCTTTAGGGGCGACAAATTTATCGTACCACTCTGTATTAAATGTTTAGGTATTATTTGTTTCAATAAGTTATTTTATATATAGCTATACTTTTTATCCTATTAAAAATGATCAAGTTATAACCTGTTGCTGTCGGATAAGTGCTTTATGCCAAATTTATGGTTAAACGCAGTTAAATTTGTGCTCATTTTTGCATTAAATACTAATCCTGACAAGTCTCTAACTGTCCAAACGGATACCATATTATTTAGTTCGCTGCACCTTGTCATAAGAAAGGTTCATACCAAATTTCGGACACATCTGCCGAGTAGTGAAACTGACAGACCACTGAAAATATACTGTATAGACTTGCATATAAGATGAATTTCTGGGAGACGATTTTAAGGTTATTTTGGGAGAAGGGGTCATATTATACATAGGTAATGTTCTTGGAAATGTTGTTAAAGAATGACTCGGCGTTCGATCATAAGAGAAAATGCCATTTTCTTTGTGCACTCTGCATATACCGGTAATCCTAGTAATTAGTTGCACTCCTTCCTTTTTTTTAGTAGGATAGGTCGTTCTCCCCTAAATCACTATTAACAAGCCTTTAAACTACAATATTAACTATTTAACAAATGACGACTATTTAATGAAATCGTTTAATGGCACTTAACGCATGCGTTCAGATTATTACAGTATATTACGGCTCATGCAATGTATGTGTTGATATCATAGTACGTGACATAAGTTATGCCTAAAAACAGTAACTGCACCTGGAGTCTGATTAGCAACGTTTGCGTTCGTTGCATGTAAGTGTGCAACAGGTTAGTTCTATATATGAAAATCGAATGGACCACACTTGCACGAATGTAGCTATTATTGTTTGCGGATGCCGAGAACCAATTTGTTTTACAAAGAAAACAGCAAAGAGGAAATTTAAATGAACATTTGAAAACCTGAAAATTTTATGAAATGATAAAATCATTTTTATTTACATTTTTTTTGTTAGTCTTTGTTGTTGTTGTTAGTCTTTGTTGTTGTTGTTAGTCTTTGTTGTTGTTGTTAGTCTTTGTTGTTGTTGTTAGTCTTTGTTGTTGTTGTTGTTAGTCTTTGTTGTTGTTGTTGTTGTTGTTAGTCTTTGTTGTTGGTCGTTGTCGTTGGTCTGTTGTCGTTGGTCTGTTGTCGTTGGTCTGTTGTCGTTGGTCTGTTGTCGTTGGTCTGTTGTCGTTGGTCTGTTGTCGTTGGTCTGTTGTCGTTGGTCTGTTGTCGTTGTTAAAGTCTTTTTTTTTTAAGTCTGAATTTTCGCAAATAACCTAACTTTATCAATGAGAGGATTAGTCCGATTTAGTTTTTATTTTTAAAATTTTTTCTTCATAATGTTATTTCATAACATTTTCATATTTTCAAATGTTCTTCTTTAAATTCATTTGAAAAAAAATGTTTTACCAAAAAAGGAAATTATCTGTGCAAGAAATTGCCATGAAACGAACCATTTAACTTATCAGGAATCTACAGTCGAATTATACACAGGTAATACCTAAAATGACACAATTTTTGGTCTTAAAATGCACATCAACTTATGCACAAGTATAAACGGTTAAAAACTGGCAAAAGTTATATCTAATTGATTTAGAATAAGTGTTTTATGCCAAACATTGGAGTAAATGTGGTATTGTGGCAAATAATCCCTAGCTGTGCATCGAATGGATACCATAATACTTAGTTCGTTGCACCTTATAACAAAGGTCCAGACAAAATTTCAGTTAGATTTGATCGGTAGTTTCAAAAAAAAAAAATGGAAGAGACAAAGAAAGATAATAAAACATAACTAATTGAATCCTGATAAAAATTATTGGCTGTAAATATCTTCAAGAGGTTTCAATTTTAATAAGGATTTTTATATGCTCTTATAAGTAAGATAAAAATTTCTTCCTACGACCAACGTAGTGGAAAAGATTTTTAAAAATTGGCTAGTTTGAATCCATTTTCGATATGTCAGATGGATTGCTATATAAGTCTGACTTGAAAAAAATTGACAAGATAACTTTATATATTTGACTAGCAGGGCGCCTGGCATTGCTCAGCCTTAAAATTCTCTTAAATATGATATTTTAACTTATGCAGATTTTGTATTATTATTGAGTTAATTCTCTTGATTATTATATTGTACCCAATATATAGTGATTTCAAAAGTTAAAAAAAAAAAGACTTGGTTGCCATCGAAAGCAAAACATAACACTCCGGTCTTAATTGTTACCATTTGAGCTATCATCAGTTGGATATGAAAGAGCTAAAAATAAAGGTTAACGTGTGTGTTGGGGTATATATATATATATATATATATATATATATGCACATGCATACCAGGGAACTTACAGTCAACTTACACATGCCAAGTACCATTTTAAAAAAAATTTTTTTATTTTTATTTAGTCACTCCCTTATATTTAACGGCTAAAGATCCATAAAAGAAACTGTCCACAAGATACAATCATGCTCGACTGAACTCCAAATTATGGTCATCCCCCTCCCCTTGCCAAACTTTCACAAAATACACTCGACTAGCTACAATCATTATACAATTTCCCCTACTCTCTATCTGTACCAAAATCTAAACGCAGATTCCATGAACTGTCAGTCTTGTGAAACCCCATTCCGCTGGCCTGCTTCCTGGTTGAATACAACATATTAGCCTCCAAATCCAATGTAAACAAGTTTTTGTTGAGTCGTCCCCATAAATAATCAAATTCTACCCAATTTACACCGTTAACGATTATTAAACAACCACCTTACATTCATTAACTCTTATTCTCGAGTGGCCTTCAGTCCTTGATAAGTGGTGACTCCCAAGTAAAATAACAAAAAGAAAAAAAAAGTGACCTGCTTTGTGCGGCTCTGTGATCTTGCATATATGAGGAGGTGCAGTTTGAAAAAAAAAAATACAGACATGATGAGTTTTATATATTACTAGCGAGGGGTACACGGCGTTGCCCGGGTGTTTGTAGGTGTGTGTGAAAAAAAACGTGCCCGTGAAAAAAAAAAGCTTTTACGACGCGCAGTTGGAAAATAGTAAAGTGTGAAAAAAAAAAAACAGGTGCGCATTTTTAATTGACGTGACGGCAATAGCCATTCAGCAGTTAGCATTTTGTGCGGGACAGTTTTTAATGAGGTCAATAAATCGGTTTGTTTGTTTTTAAAAACCCGCTTCCTCGTATCGAAATGAAAGCTACCGTCTGATATGACGAAGTTGACATTGACCAAACGTTACTTAGCTCTCTAGAGACCACTGGCTCTGGGCCTGTAATTAGTCGAGTTTCGCTTTTTTTATACCGAAAACCGAATGTAACGCGTGCCGATGCGGGGAAATGTGGAATAATTAACGTTTGAAAGTCAATAAAATTAAACAGACAGGCGAGCTCCGTGGTTAACTGAGATATTACAATTTATAGATGATATAAAAAGTTAAGAAGTTGTGAAGCGAGCAAGCGCTTCTCTGAAAGAAGCCTTTTGTGGGCATCGAGGAAAAGCCTACATACATACATTTTCGCTTTTATATATATAGATTTTAATTGGAATTCATTATTGAGATGAGTATTATTTATATTAATTTATTTATTGCGGACTATTATTCTCATCTTTATTAGTTGTTGTTTCACAACGTTTCGGCCAACTATTCCTCTGGCCTTCGTCAGGTGGTAACTGCGACGGATAGGAACTTCGAATCTCCTAACTGTATTCACAGCAATTACTGCCATCCGTAGTTGTCGTCTCACCACGTTTTTGGCCAAGTCTCTGGCCGGCTTTGGGTAGGATTGAAACCGCTATCTTCAGACAATGCTCATCTGGAACCGTAGCGATTCAACGTCTCTATCAACTGCGCCACAGACCCCGAAGTGATTGCTGAGAATGCAGTTAGGAGATTCGAAGTTCCTATCCGTTGCGGTTACCACCTGGCGAAGGCCAGAGGAATAGTTGGCCGAAACGTCGTGAAACAATTAATAAAAGATGAGAATAATAGTCCGCAATAAATAGAAATTAATATGGTGAGTTTTGGTTTTCATCAGTGCATTGTTGATTCAAGGTTGTAATGCAATACATGTTATAAACCAGTTTGTGGGGAAAGAAGTTCAAGACTATGCTGTGGGCAAAGTTGCTGAGATTACTTGGAGGATTTGTGACCAGTGGAGCACAGGGTGATGCAGGTGCTAGCATGATTGCAAAAATTGAGTAAGTTCATGTGACTTCTGCCATTACCAATCAGCAAAACATTACGACTGCGAAAGAGTCTATCAGGCAGGAGTATGCATTGCGACTGCATATGGAAATGGAACCTGGCCAGTGAGGGTGGAAGACCTGCGTTGCATGGAGAGAAGTGATATATTAATGATAAAATGAATGGGTCTTAAAAACATTTTTAGTTCTGAAGGATAAAATGTGGGACAGTATAGGGGAGATATGTGCAGAACAGGAAACTTTCATGGTATGGCCGCATTGAAAAAATGGGTGCGAGTTCTTTTAGTTAGATGTAGAACAGTTGAGGTAGCAAGTTCGGTTCACAAGGTAGGTTCAAGAAATACCTAGTGAGGGAATGATAAAAATGAATTTGAAAGAGGGATAAATAAAAACCTGGTCAAAGATAATTTAGTTTGAGAGTCAATATCTTAAAGCCGGGTTCTATGGAAAAATTTATCTTTTTTTGACCTTTGGCAATTAAATATAGCCAAATAGAAAAGTTACTCTCCAAACCCAAATGATTTTTGGAATATGACATCTTCGTTCCGTGACGAGTATGTACATTATAAAGCTTTTTCCGTATTTTTTAAACAAATTTTCTTAAGTGTAATTCTAAATGTGCACCAAATTTTATGTTCTTGAAAGTAAAAACCTTCAAATGTCTTCAGATTTTTTTTTTTAAACAGGCTTCATTAGAAAAAGAGTATATGTTCTATTAAGCTTTATTTTCTTAAATAATTTGACATTGTTCGTTTTATTTAAACAACAACAAAAAAAGATGGCTGTAAAGACATTTTTCATTAAGAGCTTCGGAAGATTGTCTGTAAAAAAAAAAAAAAAAAAAAAAAAAAAATCGCAAAAAGATAAGCATTTTATTATTTCTAGTCGCCACTTACTAAAACTCAACTGTTTCACTCGCAACGTAAAGCTCTGTAAAGCCACCTTGCAGATGCCAACATGTAAAATGGGCGTTAAAGCGAATGATGATTGAAAATCTGAATATCCATTTCAATTATCTTTGCCGATAGCCATAATTTGTTTTAATCAATGTTTCAAAATATTTTTTGCTCCAATTAATAACCGAGATGATAATGCAGATATCTTTTTAGATAATTTATCAAACGCCATTGCTTTGTTAGAATTTTTTTTGTTTTTTTGTTTTTAAGATAATTTAATTTGCTGCTTCATTTTCATTTTATTAACCTCCTCCCCTTGCATTGTTGGAATTTTAAAATCAGAAATTTCTGAAAAAATGGTTTGATCATTCTATCGCTCTAAAAAACTACCTTACCCCTAATGTAATACCCTACCTACAAGTTGAATATGTATGCTTATTTTCCTCTCCTGGCGAGATGTGATACAAGGTCCAGAAAGTGAAATTTGAAAAGCTAGTATAATATAGAATGAATGAAAAAAGTTTGACCTAAGGGGCTGACATAATCTAATTCTTAGATTTCACTCTAAACTTAAATAAAAATACAAGTCTTACTTCAATGATAACGCCAATCCAATATACATAAACCTAAAGTCTAACTATTCCCCATCTATATATATATATATATATATATATATATATAAAAGGCAAAATGTGTGTGACCATTTCGTGTATGTCTTCAAAAGGCTTTTCTCGCACACGCTCCCAGGGTTCGTTACTATCGCTTAAAACTATATATAGGTCCTAGATAATATGTAGGATTTGGGAACGCATGTAGCTTATAGATTTATTTATGTCGACTTTTACAAAATTATTGCTATTTTGGCTTCTCGCGTGTTGATTGGGCTTTTTAGTATAAATAAACTGAAACTAAACTAAACTCAAACGGACGTTCTCGGCATTGCGCCGGGAAAAACGTCCAGCGTGACTTCTATTTGACCTTCTTAATTAGGTCAAATGGAAGCAGCAGAGTTAACTTTTATTGCGCACGCCTGTTTTTATACTTAAATAAATTCAAACCTGCTCAAGTTGTCTGTCGCCGTGGCTCAATGGTTAACGTAGCGCGGTTTTATTTTTCACACATTGATTTCCAACTCAAGGGTACGGGCTCGATTCTCATACTCACCTACCAAAACTTTTTTTTTATTATTATTTAACACCCCCCCCTACCCCCGGAGTTTTGATTTACCTCAAGACACCTGGGCATCGCCGGGTACCCCCCGCTAGTCTATAATATAAATCTCACCTGTCTATTTAAATGTATGTATGTATGTCTGCCTAAAACTTTCAACAGGAGCAACCGAGTTTTACAAGATTGGTATCCTTTTGAAGCTCGACCCTTCGGACGACGAATATTGAAAAATTGGCTAACAGCATTAATTCCTTCATCTTCAACTGCGCACTTTTCTACAGGGTGGGGTTCCTTTTTTTTTTTTTTTTTTTTTTTTTTTAAAAATCATTTCCTCTTTTGTATTGTCTGGACTTAATTTAAACCTACGTCACTTGCGATTCGGCGACGGGCACAACAGCAAACACGTGACATTTTTTTTTTTTTTTTTTTTTTTTTTTTTTTAATTACATTCTTTTCCTCTGTGGTACGGATTCAAGCCTGCCTGCCTACTACCACTTTTTTTTTTTTTTTTTTTTTCTCAACACACACCTCCAAACACCTGGGCAACACTGGCCACCCAGGCTAGTATATCATAAAACAGATTCCTAACTCTATGGAAAGTAGATTTAGCAAAAATTCTAATGATGAAAATGTTTCTAAGAAGGCAAGCAATCTACAATACAGCTCTTAAAAAATAGTGGATACCATGATATCGAAATTAAATACAAACAGAATATTAAGTTATAGATGAAAAAGAAATACGATTTGGTATACACCACCCCATAATCAAATTTTAAAAACTAAACTCTGCAAAAACTTCCTAAATCTCATTGAAAAACATTTTTTCCATAACAAACTCCTTACACAAAATCTAATATATAAAAGGCGAAGTGTATGTGTCTGTCTGTGTGTGTCTCTTTCTCTCGCAAAAACTTTCGACGAAGGTGACAAAACCGGTATCCTTTGGACAGCAAATCTTGATTCTTTGAATAGCAAATATCAAAATATTGGCCTAAAACATTCGTTCCTTCATCCTAAACTTGGCCGTTTTGTACAAGAGGGGTCGATTTTTGTATCGCCATTTTTGCAAAGTCATCGTCTTCTTTATGATTCGCTACGCTTTATTTAAATGCTCTCCACTTTTGGTCGGGCCATGGAGACCTCGACTAAGACGTAATTTTTTTTCATTGTGTTACAGGTTCGAGCCTGCCTGTCTACTACCACTTTTTTTTTTTTTTTTTTTTTTTTTGTCCTGTTGTTCTTTACTACATCTACACACAACTGGGCACCTCCACTACTGTTATTTTGACCCTCCCCACACCCGGGGATCCTTACTACACTACCTAAACACCTGGGCAACGCTGGGCACCCCCACTCAACTTTAATAAAGTTGAGTTTTCGCTGCACTTACACCGATATTAAAAGCCTACTTTTTCTATTTAAAAATTATTAAAACTAACTTAATGCATTTAGTCATGTATATGCGAGAAACTAAACGGTCAACTAGTTTTCATATTCTTTGAAAAATGAACTTTGTTTTCTTATTAGATGATTGTTTTCGTTTAACTATTACGCTTAATTCTTTTATGCATAGTTTCTACATTCTGCATAATTGTGTAGCATTTAGGATGAAAATGTTCTAACAAAAACACAAGTTTTTGTATATATCTGAATAGATACATGAAAGTGACAGTATGCACACGTGCAGAATGTCTTTACAAAACTCCTCTCTGAATTTTTGGTTTCCAGACTTGAAACTTTATATATAGGGTATTTGGACCCAGGAATAATTTTGATTTGGTTTTTAGTCGGTAAAATTGCAGCTAAGGAATTTCAATTTTTTTTTTTTTTTTTTTTTTTTTTTTTTTTGACTTTCTGTAAAAATTTAAAAATTTAAAATTATGTTCTAATATAGAATTCAGTACTTATGCACTTTCGTTACCGTGCTGAAATAAGTGTTATTTAGAAACCCATTTTTAACATGGGGAGGGGGTATTCTAACTTCTCTACCGTCACGTAACGATTTAATGTAAAAGATATCGTAAAACCTGGATTCAACTTGAAAATACTAAAAAAAAAAAAAAAAAATAGCGCGGTAACAAAGGTGCATAAGCACCTTGACTTTTCTAATTGAGCACTTTGCTGGCGCTCTTTCCCCACAAACACCACACAGTGTGTGTGTGTATATATCCTACATCTCTTCTCCATGGATGACTCTCATTACGTTGTTCAAGTGAATGCCATTTCTTCTGTCTCATCGGTCCACTCTCCTTTCTGAACCTTTTCTGAACCTTTTCTGAACACGAGTCTTTAAATTGGCATCGCTTTTAGTCATAACTGTGACATCATCATAATAAGGCTTAACAGCTCATTATCTGCAGAGTGATGGGCCAGGCACAATGTTGGTGCGGGGGTCGTGGTGTTGGTGGGGACCTTGTCTTCCTGTATTACACGAATCTGTAATTTGGGCTTATTATTTCCGGAAGTTCCGCCATTACAGAACATTGCTCCTCCCACTCTCTCTTTATATTTGCCCCCTTTCACTTCTCTCTTTAATTTATCACCTTTTCTCTATAATGAGCCGAGCAACCGGTTTTCTTTTTTTCTTTTATTTTTTGTATTTTATTTTTGTTTGTTTTTTTCATAAAATGGAGTAGGAACATAGATTCTCTTTTCTTTCAAATGTTGGAGGAAAAAGAAAAAATAATACAAACAAATCTGTAATGGTGTATGTATATATATATATATATATATATATAAGTTAATATCATTTTTGCATAGTATATGCTATTTGAAATGTGTACAAAATTAAAAATGTTCAGTTTTTATAAGTTATCATATATAATGTAAAAACTATTCAGCTATGCAGGAGATTTAGGAGACTTACTGCTAAAATAATTGTCCAACAAGCCATTAAAAAATTTTTTTTTATGGTTTTAAAGAAACTTCCAAGACTATATTAGGTTGGTGCAAAAATGTTTTTTGACTAACCTTTTACATATATTACTCAGTGTTACCGGTATTAAACGCAGCCTTAAATTTTTTTTTTTTTTTTTTTTTTTAACTTAAAAAAAAAAAACTTACACGCAATGAACTGTTTTTCTTTTTGTTTTAAGTAAAAAAAAAAAAAAAAAGTACTAGAGCCGAGAAACAAAAGCAGTGAGTCAAGTATGATAACCATTAAGCCAGCTTGACACGTCTTTAAGCGTTTTCAAACCTACTTAACATAAGGTATCCTGTCATATGAATGATTCGCATTCGTGAAACAGTTGACAAATAAAAAGCCGATGACCCCCCCCCATACCAATTTTTAAATTTTGACCCCTTAGCAGCCCCCCCACCTCCCCCCCCAAATGAAAGCAAATTAAAATTTTCTACGTGTTTGAGTACTATCTATACCAAATTTCAAGTATGTAGATCAAAAATGTGAGTATATAGGTTAAGTGTCCTCACACACATTCTCACTTATCTATATTCCTATAATTTTTTTTTTGTGTATTGATATTCATATTAAAAACGCTTTCTTTTTTCTATTTAAAAAGAAAATACAACGTTGTTATATATGGATTGTGGAATTACATTCATCTGCAAAAGATCTAACTAATTTGCATATTCTTTTAAACATTCATTTTAATTAATTCCCTATTAGTTTTTTTTTTTTTTTTTTTCGGTTTTCTTATGGTACTTTCTTTAGTTAACTATTACGTGTAATTATATTCATGCAAACCTCTTTCTACATATATTTATGTATGTGTATATAGTTTTTTAAAAACATTTTACCTCCCAAACTCCTGTCAGTTTTTAGTCTACAGACATGAAACTTAATATATAGGGTATTTGAACCTATGCAAAACATTATATTCAGGTTTTAGCTGGGGAAAATCAGTGCAAAAGTGTAAATTAAAGAAATGGAATTTGCCAAGTGAAGGTCTAACGACGGCATTACGAATATGCATGTGTAACGTAATAGCTATTGGTTCAGGTTTTAACTTTTAGCCTTGCAACAAACATATCTTAGATCAGGCACTAACGCCAAAGGAAAAAGTAAATCGTAAACTGTTTTGGTTTTGAGTCTCTGTGGTGGTGCACAAGTCGTTTTTTTTTTTTTTTTTTTTTTTTTTAATCATTACTGTATATTGGGTCTAATATAATAAATACGAAATCTGCATTTATCAAAATATCATATTTAAACATATTTTACTACCGGGCAATGTCGGACGGCCTGCTAGTTTATAATCTCTTCGCTCACTGATTGACGTACTTGATGACACTTTCTGAATTTTTATTAAATATACATAAATAACTTCCGGAGATTTTTTTTTTTTTTTTTTCCTATTCATTATTTTTGTCAGATATTTCCTTTTTTTTTTTTTTTTTTTTTTTTTTTTTTTTTTAAACTTTTCCGGAAATTTAATGCTTACAAAAATTCTAGACTTCAATGTGGTTTTAACTTTCATTTTCTTATGATTACATGAAAATTTATTCGAAGTAAAACGTTTCTTGTCTGATTAAATGTTTAAAAACATGTTGCTAAAATATCACAGGAAAAAGTTCATTATATATATATATATATATATATATATATATATTAAAATATGCTGTTTCCGAATACCAAAAATATATTAAATTATAGAGCAAGATCTTGAATTAACAAGACGCTGAAAGCTGCAAACTAAACATTTTTCTATTTGTTTCGTAAATTCTAATAACCAAAAACATTTGGAAAAGATTATTTGAGTGAAAGCAGTCGAAATAAACATTACTATGGGATTGCTTTCCTGCTAACTACAATATGGTCGTCTTTAAATCCAATATCAACAAATAGCTATCAGGCTATCCTTAAGTAATGTTTTTGTCCCTTTTGAATCGTCTCGTAGTTCATATTAGGATTACTGTTCTCATCTTTCACAACGTTTCGGTCGATATGACCTCCGACCTTTTTCACGTACATCTTGTCGAACTTGGGAATCTATCAGAAAGAGTTATTTAATCCATGGTCGTAGCATGCTCTTGTCTCGTCAGCCGTGACTGGGTGGAAGTCCTAAGTAATTTGCAATTGTATATTGAGCATTGACAGACTCATTCCAGAGTTCAACGAGATACACTTGAAGAAGTACGAAACTTTGTGGAAATAAAACAGAAGACGAGAACATAATGTATAAAATATTTTCTTCGGACTACTGTTCTCATCTTGAGTTTTACTTTCACAGCGTTTCGGCCGATGTAATCACCAACTTTCTTCAGGTGCATCTTGTCAAACTCTGGGAATCTTTCTGTAAAATTCTGAACCTTCACGGAATTTGGAACAGAACCTGGTTAGCGTGCTATTGTTCCACCAGCCATGACCAGGTAGAAGTCAGAGATAATTAAAAAAAAGATTTCAAATTTTGGTAAGGTAAGACATGAAGAAGGTCAGAGGTCACATCGACCGGAACGTAAAAATGATACTCAAGATGAGAACAGTAGTCTGAATAACCAATCCTCATCTCACAATATTGTTCATCATAGAGCGGACAATCTCATTAACCCTTATCCTCAAGTGGCTTTTGGCCTTGGTAAGTGGTGACCCGTTTTTATTTGAGCCAAGGACAAGGACTACGCTATTACTTTTTCACGTCCAAGCGTTCCCCGTTTGTGACTACCGCGTTCATTTTGGGGAAAGCCGCCATCTTAACTCAACACGGCGTTTCTTCGTCTAATAAGCTTCTATCTAGCAGAAGCCGTGAACAATTCACTTTTTTTTTTTTTTTTTTTTTTTTTTTCTATCGGCTTCACTACCCCCCCCCCCCCTCCATCCCCGATCCCTTGATCGCAAGATACAAAGAACACTGAAAAAAGAAATAATGGTTAAACTTTCTTGATGTAAAATAAACTGTTTCACATCAAGTCGTGTTGTATATTGTTAGCGGAATGCTGATGAACACCTGAAAAATATGATGGTATTTCTTTACTAATAAAAAAAACTCCAAGAAACCATGCGTTATTACCTCAGGATGTCTGAAGTCAACCCCAACAAAATGGCTACCAGTAGCAAGTTCAATCGCACCACCCCACATAAGGAGGGAAGAATCAACTCAAAAATGGATTCAAGACGTCGAGAAGGACACCAATCCAACAAATTTTAAAAGATGCCTGGATACCTCCAGACTAGAGTCCCGAAAGCCTTTCTACAAATCAAACATTTTGGCCCAGTTGAGAGATGGAAGGAGAAATGGAGAAACAGTACTCCCAAAGGAGGGGATATCATTAAAGACCCAACTTTGCGTGTCTCAAGTTTTGCTACAAATAGTAGGAAGCAGTGGGTATCAGAAAAGATCCTGCAGGACTGTAGTAAACAAACACAGGTGGAGACAAATAGACTCCCTAATCTGCACAAAGTGAAAGCAAGGCTCCTAGGACACAGACTACCTGATCCTACACTGTGCAGTCACCTGACTGGAAGGAGGCTATGCGACAGCCCGTCTATCTCAGACTGGCTAAAAAAATTGCAGTATAGAGGTCTAACCCATACGATACTATTATTGCTCGTTTGAATGATGAATGCATAGAGGATTAACAGGTTTGTCTCTCAAATTAGTCCCTCAAATTTGCAAGACAACTGCTTTCCATTAGTTCTGATGCTTTTTTTTAATATTTTGCATTCATCTATTTAGTTCTTCATATGGAAGAGTTTGAGTTGTAACTCCTTAATTTCAAGATGGAGGGGTGTGTGTGTGGGGGGTGTTATGAAGTGCCCTCGAGTATTTTTTTTTTTATTTTTTTATTTTTTATTTTTTTTTTTCCATGGTGAGACATAAAGTTTCTGGATTTTTTAGATCAGAATTGAAAGACTAACTTTTGGATTCTGAAGAATGTTAGTTGTGTGTGTGTATATGTATGTATGTATATTATATATACATATATATATATATATATATATGAAAGAAAGATTGAGTTCTTTAGTTTTCTTGTCATCTCGGAACCCAGATGTGGGTTTCTGTGGATTCAAGTAGTTTGGAGGTTGTCCGAACCCTCTGATGAATTTTTATCACTACGGTGTCCTGGCTAAGGTCGGTGTGCGTTTGTCTACACGTCACCCGAAGTTCCAACCTCGACAATCAATCTAACATTTGGTGGCCTAGTTTTAGCTGTTGGACTGATGCAAATGTTCCTTGTAGCCCTAGGAGGTCCACTCTCCCAGGCGTTGCCTCCTAGCTTTCAGGATAAGCAAGTTTATCGCTTTTTATCTGAAGCGCCCTCATTGCGGAATGCCAACAGGGCTACTCAAACTTATTTTTGCAGGCCCATAGTGCTCTCCCTCTTGAGGTGCTTACACATTTTCCCACCTTCTGATCTTGTCACATCATTGCAGTGGGAGAGAGATAAATACTGAGTGTCCTGGCTAAGAAAAGAGAAACTAGCTGAAGCTTTTTTTTTTTTTTTTTTTTTTTTTTTTTTTTTAAATCAACTCTTCATGCGTACTTGAGGAATGACCTATTGGACAGTCCAAAACAGAACTAAATACTTGCACCAATAATTGCCAAGCTTAGATATTAAGCATAGATTCAAAATCGTTATAGTGGCTGACGCTGCTCGTAGCATGGTGTGGGGCCAATCACTATTTCTCTCCACTAATCGGTTGGAATATAAACTATTGAAGATCAACATATTTTTATCTTGTAAAACGATCAGATTTTACAGAATGCCTTAGTTTCTATATTTTCAGGTTCAGTGTGTTTAGGGTCTTTTTTTTTTTAAATTTTATTTTATATAAGTACAGCTTTACTAAAAGCTCTTTTGAAGTATCACAATTTTAAAGGGATTACTCTTTCGTGGATTAATAAGGGTTCTAATCTAGTTTTAACATCAAACGTGTCACTTTTTAATCTGCAAATTTTTTTTTTTAATCCTGAAATAATTTGGATTTATTTAATGTGGGTTTAATTTTTATTTTTATTTATTTTTAATCTCGTTTTTCATTTGTTTGAAAACACAAATTATTTTAGGTTTGAAAATATCAGATTAACTTTTAATATTCGTTGTATCCCTTGATTAGATTTAACATTTTTTTTTTTTATACCTTAATAAATTGAAATAAAAAAAAAAAATACACGTCTTCTGAGATATATAACAGGGCTCTACAAGTGATTTTTCAAAGTGGCGACTAGAAATAATGAAACGCTTATCTTTTGGCGATTGTATTTCTTTCACTGACAGTCTGCCAAAACTCACTACTGAATGAAAAATATCTTTCCAACTTCGTTTTATTAAAAAAAAAAGAAAGTTAAATTATTTAAACAATAAAAGTTTAATAGAACAAAATACTTTTTTTTTTTTTTTTTAAACGAAGGTTGTTTAAAAAAAAAACATCTGAAGAAATTATGTTTATACCTTCAAGTATCAACATAAAATTTGTGTATATTTAGAATTACATTTATTAAAAAAAAAACAAAAAACAAATCTTTATGATGTACATACTCGTCACAGAACTAAGATGTCATTCTAAAAATCATGTGGGGTGGCTAGTAACTTTTCTATTTGGCTAATAAACAAAAATATTCAGTTGTCAAAGGTCAACTAAAGTTAAGTTTGTCCGTAGAGTCCTGTATAAAGAATCAAATCACAGATAATCGAATTCTTATTAAATTCTTAACTTGAATATATTTTTATGTATATTTTAATCTACAGAATTTAACTTCAATCCTCACATTGTGTGTGTGTGTTATACAATTTATAAAGAACTAGCAGAGAAAACCGATATTGCCTGGGATTGAATGATCAACAACTGTTGCACACCATACTTTTATCAAGATCTGTGAAATCACCCATTTTTTTAATCAAGGCGATTGCCTGCTCTAGTTGGGGCCTCACTGCGGTGCACCGAAAGGAAGCTTCATATGCCTCCCTGCACCGACTTGGTCAACAATGTTTGTTTTCTGTTTTTGTTTTTATTAAAATTAGGTCTTATTCTAAATAAGAACTCCCCAAAACCAAATTTATTTACACTTAACAACATAAGAATAGAATTTAATTTAAAATATAAAAAGCTATATTCGTTTCTTATTTAAAAAATTTTTTTTTTTATTGGAATCCTTTGAGAGAAGTAATTTGTGTATAAAGGCGTTCAGTCTCTATGGTTCCAGTTGAGCATTGTCTGAAGATAGCGGTTTCAATCCTACCCAAAGCCGGCCAGAGGATTAGTTGGCCCAAACGTGGTGAAACGATTATGAAAGGCAGTAATTACTGGGGACACAGTTATGAGACTCTGCATTCCTATCTCATTGCGGTTAATCACCTGGGGAAAGAAGGCTAGAGGATGAGTTGACCGAAACGTGGTGAAACAACTATGAAATTGAGCAGTCTGCAATTAAATATATATATATATATATATATATATATATATATATATATATATTCGTTTCTACTCGCATGTTCTGTACAAAGTTGAGGATACCCACACGAACCAGATATCATTTTTGTTATCATTTTGTTGAAAGTTCATAGGTGATGTGGTGGTCAATTCCTTTTTGTTGATTATTTTCAGATAAAAACAAGGGAACAACCCAGCCGAAACATCATGCAAGGAAAGTTCAAGGATCCATTCCTTACAAGGCTTTCCTTAAACCATACAAATTTCGATTCTTCTACACTATTAGAACAAAATTTCTGAAATCGTAATATTAAATTTCACGTGAAAACAATGGTATCTACGTATTGCTTGTATTTTTAAGATGATTATATAAAAAAAATTACAAAAATCAATAAGGGAAAAAATTTATTTATGATAGAAAATAGAATTTGAAGAAAATGATCCTATTTGCTTATCTAAGACATATTTCAAAAGGGAGAAAATTTTCCGTTTCGCTTTAAATAAGATGGCCGCAATTTTTCACCTAAGTGATTAAAGTTTTTTTTTTTTTTTTTTTTTTTTTTTTAATAATTCAGTAATATCCAGGTAATTTTGTCACCAAAATGGATACTTATGCTAGTGTTGAAAGGAAACTGTTGCGTGTTTTTATCGGAATTATTCACAACTGGTATTAATATTTCCATGACCTATAAATATTTTGTGATAAAATAGGTTTAGTCTTTTGATACCGTTTAAAAAAAAAAAAAAAAATTTTTATAATATTTATAAATTACTAGCAGGCCGTCCGGCGTTGCCCGTTTGTCAGATACACTCAAATATATTTTAATTCATGCAGATTACGTATTTAATGTTATAGACAATTCTTTATCGATTATTATATTGAACCTAATATATAGTAGTGAGATCAAAGATATATATATTCTTCAGAATAAAATTATCTAACAGTCAGCTGGTATGGAAACCATATCAGTTGATTGTGATTATGTATGTGATTGGGTCTTACAAAATATTGGCAGTAATATTCATTGCAATTTTCATGTGAATTTTTATATCCTTTTCATTAACTTCCCTTACTCTATGATATTTAAATGCTTAAAAAAACTTAATTGTGATTTTCCATGTCTCACTGACTTTAGCAAATAAGGTGTAAATCATTATAATTATTTGCTAATATTTTCGCCTCTGAAGACAAGTAAGACCTCGAAATCCTATAGGATAAGGAGTTCTAATATTTCAAATGTATTCTTTGTCTTACATAGAATAAAAATCTTTTGATTTGAAATTTGACCATTTCACGTCATCAATTTTTAAATTTATTGAATGACTAAAATTTCATATGACTTTGGTGCCATCAGCTAGAGTCAAAACCAAAACCTACAACTCTTCACTTTCATTCTTTAGCCTCTTAACTAAGCTCATACGTGTGTGTGTGTGTGTGTGTGTGTGTGTGTGTGTGTGTGTGTGTGTGTGTGTGTGTGTGTGTGTGTAATATATATATATATATATATATATATATATATATATAATGCTCCCTACCGACATTGATAAGCATATTTCATTATATTTGCTTTGTTTTTTTTGTTTTTTTTTACATGTTGGCATGTATTGGACGGCTTTAAGAAATTGATTTCTAAAACTCCTCTATCTCTGACCAGGTCTTTATTTATCCCTCTTCCTCTAAAGTCCATTTTTATTAGTTCTCTCAGCTTCCCTTGCCAACAGATCCTGCCACTCCAACTGTTCTACATCTACTAACCCAAGAACATGCATTCTTTCCAAGATTGCTATATCAATGAAGTTTGCACACATCTCCCTATACTTTCCAGATTTAATTTTCCTCAAGTCATAACAACTCTCTTAAGACTCGCGTTACACATTCATTGTATAACTCTCATATTAGCACTCTCCATGCTACACATGTCCTCAACCCTCACTGGACATATTTCACTTCCATGGATCATCACTGTGTTCACATTTCGGTAGACTCCTCCTTTGGCCGACAATGGTAACGATTTATTTGTTAGTAATGACAGAATTTTCTTGAAATTGGTCCATCCACTTTTAACTCTTGCTCAAGCACCTGCTCCTCCCTATGCTCCAAATGTATCACCAAGACGACCAAAACTTAAAAATTTTTTTTTTATTCCCCTGACAAAGGATTGTTATACATAGTAATCCCCTTCCGTGTGTTAGCACTTTTCTAAATAACCGCTTGGATTAAAAAAAATTTTTTGCACAAACATTGGTCATGGTAAAGTAAATTTTTGCCAGAATAGATTTTCCAGGATAACTGATTGCACCCCCTAAGGGTAAAATTGCTCCTAATCGTTTGCCTGTATTTTTCTCAACCACATCTTAGATTTTTTAAAAATTTTTTTACACAAACATTAGTCATGGTGAAAGTAAATTTGTTAAGGAATAGAGAGAGAGAGGGAGGAAGAGGTGAGTTATAGTGTAGACACGTTGACCAGAAGTCAAGATCAGCTGATTGGATTGCGTGCGAGTCATGTGATCAGGTTAGCTGAATCGTTGAGATTTGATTTGGACTCGGAAGACAACGGACGGCTTCCCGTTGTTTCCTCCTCTTCACTGATGGGTGGGGGGGGACGAACGCTGACGTATGTAGAAGATCCCGCACAGGCCGATTTCACTTTCCACCTTCTGCAAGACATCTGGGAAAAGTGAAATAAACTATAGAACCAATTCCTTGTCTTGGAGTGATTGAATCTTCATCCAAAAACAGGTATCCAGTCTCCCTCCAGGACGAGAAATTCCAGATGGTCCAACATCGAAGAAGCAGAGGTAGGTTCTGAAAATACATGTCACTCACACATGATTCCCTTTATGATACAACATAAATATATAATATAACACGTCATCTCTTCTAATCCATTATTAGAGATGACGCAACAAACACTCAACCCTTTATTATAGAGACAATATAACAAATTTTCACTGATGGAGGGGGACCTTGCATGGTCAGCTCTTTCTTTTTTTTTTGTTTTATAAGATGGAGTACGTACACTAATGCAGCTAAACAATCAAACACTGAACCACCTGAAGGGTGATCAATACTCAATTAGTTTTAGAACTAATAACTCTAACAACTTAATTTAGTGAACGGATTAATCTTTTGTGTAATCCTGTTATTCGACTAAATATCTTTACATTTTGTTGCTCTGACTCTCCATTCTCCCCCCCCCCCCCGGGCGCTTCCCTGTCGGGAAAGGAATTATTCATTGGTTGATAACGAAAGTACTCTTAGATGAAAATGAAACTCCTGGCGACCAGTTTCATTGGTTTTCAAAGTAATTTTCATCTAGTTGAAATATTTATTGCATTATATATATATATATATATATATATATATATATATATACACACACAGCCTAGTGAGATGCCCTCTGTCTCTCTTTCTCTGTCTCTTTCTCTCTCTTTCTCTGTCTCTTTCTGACTCTCTCTCTCTCTCTCTTTCTGTGTGTCTCTCTCTCTTTCTCTGTGTGTGTGTGTGTGTCTCTCTCTCTTTCTCTGTCTCGACAAGATTGTCTATAGTTCTTTAAAAAAATAACTGATCTGTTTTTTTTTTTTCGTTTTTTTTATTTGTGTACTTAAGCTGAGGTCAAAGATTATCTCCCCCCCCCTAAGATCAGGCATTCTTTTTTTAGTTCAAATAGAAACTATGATGACCACTTATTTTTTTTTATCTTCTCGCTTTTCACCAAAATACAATAAACCGTTTTCATTCCTTACACACACTTTAGTCTTTGTTTATGCGTCCTTTAAAGTTTCTTGCCCCCCCCGTTTATTTATACTTATATATATATATATATATATATATATATATATATATATATATACTTGTTTACCTACCCATACGGTATAATCACGTTGACACACTGATTCACCATTGGATCACCGAAGTTAAGCAACGTTGAACCTGGTCAGTACTAAATGGGTGACCATTTGGAACTTCCAGGTGCTGTATGTACTCTCTGCTTATCTCGGCATTGTTTCCAGTTGGCTTGGACTTCTCCCTGCCACTGGACTCAAAATGGTGCTGATTCAGGGGAAGTGTAGTTGGGAGATTGCACAACCCTTGGCTCACAATTACATGCGCTGGTGTTCTTACAGGGGGTATCCTGTGTCTTTCGAGATTGAACAGAGGCATAGATAATATATACTAGCAGACCACCCGGTATTGCCCGGTCGTAAAATGCACATTAATATATTTTAATTCATACAGAAACTGAGACCTGTACAAGCGAGTATTATGTCTTTTCTAAACAGTCCACTTCTCTTGCAAATATATATATATATATATATATATATATTATGTACATTCGAGTTGAGATAGAAACAAAGACCTAAAGACTGAGTCAAGTACGATAACTATTTGGCCAGTGTGACACTCTCTTCAAGAAAGTATTTTCAAACCAACTTTTACTTAACATAAAGGAATCTGTAATGTGAACTATTCATGCGTGCACAATCATGAAACGGTTAGCAAACAAAATCCGACGACTCGCTCGTATCGATTTTGATCCCTTAGAAACCCTTTTCTCTGGATGAAAACCTATTAAAATTTTCCACATATCTGAATAACCTATATACCAATTTTCAAGTATGTAGATCAAAAGTTTGTTGAGTACATAGGTTGAGAAGTGTCCACACACACACACACAATTTTTTCACTTTTATAGATATGTATGAGGAGAACCAGAATTTTTTAAGAGGAGAATTATCAGGATAATGCAAAGCTCAACAAATTGGTTGGGAGCTTCTATATAAGATAAAGAATATAAAAAATAAAAAACAATATAAAAAAATATATACTAATGCATATAGATTTAATTGTTTATTCAATATGGTTGTTACATCAATTAAAGGTGTAGGATAAGTGAACTCTTTATACCTAGGTATTTCAAAGCCTAATGCTTCTCATCAGAAGGTAGATGTTTGGTGACATGACAAAATCTTGTTTAAAATTCTTTTTCGACATATGACTGATTGCTGAGATTTCCATGGACGTTAGTCAGACTTTCTGCTGTCAACTGCCGGTTCTACTTTATCGAGAGATTAATTTATGATATGCAGAAATTTGGGACATCTGGAATTTTTAACCAGTGTCAATGACACCTAATTCACTGTGGTTGCTCAGCACGGTAGCTTGATGCTGCCCGATATCGGAAGCGGTATAACATATAAACCGTTATATTTTGTTTACTAGCAGAGGGGGGGGGTTCCCGGTCCTAAAATACGCTTAAATATCTTTTTAATTTGTCCAGATTTCATATATATATTATTAGTCCTGATTTCAAAAGTAAAAAAAAAAAAAAATGTATTTGGGTGCTATCAATTAGAATCGAAACCGAAAGCAAAACTGTAGCATTCAAAGCTGGTGACGTTACCATTGTACCAACGTGACACGCATATGAACTGATTTAATCAGTTAAGGACCCATAAAAGGACGGTCTGTAAAAAAATTCAATCATTTTAGGCCCTATGTAACTTTTAGTTTTGGAAGAGCTAGTTTGAAAATATGGAAGCACAGGTTCATAAATTATGTTATTTGTTTTTGCGATACGTTTTGAATGAATTCAATTATTTACGAAAGTGCATTTTTACCTAAATGCGGGTTGGGAATAATTTTCCCTTTAACCAATTTGGTACCCCCAAACAAATAACATCTACATAAATTGCGATATATCCGAACAGTCAGATGGACGAGTCGTAAGAGTTTAGGCTTCTTATTATGGGGTCCCGATTTCGAATCTCACTAGATTCAGCCACTCTAAGTCGTAGACGACAAAACACGTGTCAATGGATAATTATATTTTAAAAACGTCTCATTGTAAAACAGGTTTACAGTTTTTCTTACTTTACTAATTTCTATTCTATAAAGTAACTGTGCGTGTGAGAGAAGTACCGCACAATCACGTTGACACACCAGTTCTCGCCAGATCACTGAAGTTAAGCAATGTTGAGCCTGGCCAGTACCAGATGGGTGACCATTTGGGAAGGCTAGGCACTGTATGTACCTTCTGGGAAGGTTGGGCGTGGTGCCAGCACCCTCAGCCTGTAAAAAGAACTCCTCGCTACAAAAACATCTACAAAAGTTGTAGATGGCCTGTGCCCCTCCAGGGGCTCAAGGGCTATGGATGATGTGTAAGAGGGTTCCTTCCTCGTAGGCTCAGTCGTTTCGGAACCTGTCGCAAATTTTACACAAAAGTAATTTATGTTTGGCAGTAGTTTTGTGCAGAAATTCACCTGATACGTATCAAAAATTGAAAAAAATCTATCTTAAAAATAGCTTTTCTCTCTTATAAAGAATTTTTAAAGGGGAATATTTTACATTACACTGGCAAGGAAGATAATAAAATTTCAGCAAATCATTTACAAAAAAGATTTATAATCTGGAGATATAACTTAGTGGTAGAGCATTCGACTACAGATCGAATAATCTCCTGTTCCAGCCCGGGTATACCTCACTATTTTATTTTAATGTTTTCTTATTAATGAGTTCAATTTACAATAAAAAAAAAAAAAAAAAAGTATCATTTTAAACTCGCCGCAAATCATTTCTTTGTTTGCATATTTTAAAACTGTTTAGTTTTGTTTAATCAGAAGTGACTTTTCAGGGCATTCATTGTCAAGCTCAAATATCAGCTGACGTGATATTGTAAACAAACAGACGGAATTTGAACAACATCATCATTATCTTTTAATTCAATTTATTTTTTTGCGAATTTATCCGTCAGGCAAATTATTCCTCAGAATAAATAATAATCAATAGAGGATTGATTCTATAATAATACATACGCAATCTGCATAAATTAAAATATCATGTTTAAGCGTATTGTACGATCGGGCAGCGCCGGGTTGCCAGCTAGTTTGAAATGGTTCCTGATTTTGATAAATAGCCAAGTATAAATACAAAAATGTTATTCCATATTTTGTAATTCCAATTTCAAACGTAAAGAATCTTTATTCCTAGGAGTTTATCATTTATTTCCTCATTCTTTGAGCATAAAATCAATTTTGTCTGCGAGGATATTTCTTAAACCGCTTTGAATACCACTAAAGAAAATAATACTGTATTGTTTCCAATTTCATCATTTCGGCAGTGTTAAATTTCCGAGCTTGCGTTGAAATCGTATAAATGGTTTCTCATGAAGAGGCTCCCAGGAATTTCCTTTGTCGACTGGAATATCCTTTGTCTGCGAGTTCTGAATTAATTTCCTTCAATTTCTAACCATTAGCAATTTGGTTGGAATCGAATTTTTCTGTTTAGAATTTTCCTTTTGGCGATAATAAAAATCTAACTTTTCCAAAGTAAATTTCAGAAATTTTCAATTTTAACATTCCTGATGAAGAAATTAGATTTACCATTTCTGCATTTTTGGGGATGAGGTTCAAATTTGACAGTTTTTAAGGAATGGAGTTGTCTTTTAGTTGTCATTGCTCTGAAATTTATTCTGATCCGATGTGATAGTTTGGTTGGGTTAAGTAAAATTTATTGCTTGCAGATTATTTAGCAACAAAAAAAAAAAAAAGAAAAAAAAGAAAAACAAACAAAAACAAATACCCCCCCCGCCCCCGATTAATTAAAAAATCAAGGGTATTGCGTGTTATGAATTTCAAGGAGTTTTACTCCTTCCTTTAATTTTCATCGTTTTTAAAGCAAAACAAAATTCTTTTTTTTTTTTTTTTTTTTTTTTTTTTTTTTTTTTTTTTTTTTTAGGAACATAAATCTCTAAATTTGAATTTCTATCATTCAACGAAACACGTGGAAGACGAATTATAATAAAATAAAACTAGTATGATCTAAATGCATGTTGAGTTTAGTATATTTACTTCCGATATATATATATATATATATATATAATGCTCTGAAAGTGTAAGTTCATTTTTATTGAGCTTAATTGTGGCAATTTTGAAAAAAACATTTTATTAAAAATATACATTAAAAGTATATATTTCTTTATAATTAAACGTTGTGTGTGTTGAGTTTTTCAATGCATTGATATTGAAAACTTACTTTTTCTATTTAAAGATTATTAAAACACATTTTATATACTCGGTCGGGGATATGCGAGCTACTAAAAGGTTAACTAATTTGCATATTCTTTGAAAAACGAACTTTATTTTATTAGATGATCGGTTTCATTTCACTACTACGCTGGATTCTATTTATGCGTAGTTTCTACATTCTGCATAATTGTGTAGAATTCAAGGTGAAAACATTTTAACACATGGAAATATGTGACACGAGTGTGAAAAGTCTATCAAACTCTTTGAACATTGGGTCTACAGAGTTGAAATTTGATATAGAGTATATGTACCTGTAGCATACTTTTGATTTGGTTTTTAGCTGACAAAATATGATCATTGACGTAAATCAAGGAAAGAGTTTTGCCCAGGATGGACCCTTGAGGGACTGCAGCATTAATACTGTGAGCTTCTGATTTCTGTCCATCAACCAATCTGTTCCGTCTGCCTGCTTCCAATCTGACTACAACTTGGATGTCTTCAAGTCCAACGTTAACAAATTCTTAATGAACCACCCCTTAAGTAAACACTTCATCAAATCTCCACACTAACGTAATGTACTTGCAATAACCCTTATCCCTGAGTGGCTTCCGGGCCTTGATAAGTGGTGACCACTGTGTAAAAAAAAAAAAAAAATAAATAAAAAAAAAAAATAAATCAGAGAGAAATGATTTAATGATTGAGGAGACATTTCCAGCTATACCGTAGAGATATTGTGGAGCAGATCTTCATGCCATATCCTATCAAAGTCCTTTGATATGTTAAGAGCAATTGCCCAAGAAAGGAAGCCTCCATTGAGAGATTCGCTAATCCTATGAGATATAACCGTAAGCACATCTGCTGTAAATCTAGCAGAACGGAAGCCATATTGCATGTCTCTAAGATTATTTTTGTTGAGGTGATTGACTACTTCTCTATTTGTAAGATTCCAACGTCTTACTCATAATGCACAGGAGACTTATTGGTCTGTACTGAGAGGGAGATGAACGATCACCTGTATTATTAAATACGGGGCATACTGATGAGGTTTTCCAGGGTGTTGGGAAGCAATTCTCAAGACAATGCTTAAACAGCTTTATAAGTATAGGAGCTAGTCTTAGTTGAAGCTTTTTCAGCACTATAATTGGAATGCCATCATGATCGGTTGCTTTAGTGGAATCAAGGTTTTTGATTAGCTTGAATAAAAACATTTAGTCATATTTTATGACTTGGCAACGCTGGGTAATTTTTTTTTTTTTTTTTTTTTTACACGGTGGTCACCACTTATCAAGGCCCGGAAGCCACTTGGGGCTAAGGGTTATTGCAAGTACAGTACGTTACTTAAGGGGGCGGTTCATTAGGAATTTGTTAACGTTGGACTTGAAGACATCCAAGTTGGAGTCAGGCGTGCAGTTCTAAGAAAGAAGCTTTGTTCATGGAATCCACGTTTTGATTTAGGCACAGATAAAGAGTGGGGGAAATTTTTCACAGTGGATTCAGCTAGACGGGTGTTTTTCGTGAAAGATTGGCGAGGGGGGGGCCAGAGATTGGAGTTCAGACGAGCATTTGCCATGAAAATAACGATAAAACAAGGATAGGCTCGCAACGTCTCTTCTGTGGGAGAGAGGTTGCAGGGTAGATAAAAGGACATCCCCCACTAAGCCACAAAGTCTATTTTGTACTCTGTCAAGGCAGGATAGGCTGTTTTTAGCAGCTCCTGCCCAGATATGGCAGCAGTATTCCATCCTTGGATATACTTGGCTTTTATATAGATAGAGAATTGCATCAGTAGTGAGATATCTTCTGGAGCGGTAGAAGGATCCCACCATCTTTCCAGCGACCTTGGCAACAGACTTAATGTACGTGTTCCATTTCAGATCAGGAGTAAAGGACAACCCCAGAAGCTTGTCAAAACACGGGGCTTCTCCCAGACGAGAGCCATCCATTTCAATTGATGCCAGATGGGGATCATTTGTAAACTTACTAGTTATCTATAATTTGAAAAAATTTGCTATTTTTACCAAAGCTGTGATGTGGAAACTGACTTCATAATAATCCCTACATACTTTTTAATAGGGTATGAACCCCCCCCCCGCCTCAGCTTTAGCAAAAATAGTAATGAACTTGTTTTGAAATTTTGGACTAATTCAATAGTTTGTAACTGTATCTCTTTGGCTGATTACTAGGGCTGTGACTACAGCATATTTTTTTTCATTGTTTTGGCTCTCTAGTATATATCCGATGCAGTTAGACACAGTTAATCAACCAAGAAACACATCACTCTATATAAAAGCATATAAGATGTCAACGGATACACACTCTAGAGTCAAAACAATGAAAAGAATATGCTGTTGTCCTAGCTCTACTGATTACCACCTCATCGTTCCAAAGCTAGAGTGGGAAATTCATCTTTCTCAACATGCTCTTGGGTAAGGTATGAACCCTCTTTCTCTCCTGACCCCCTTTAAGATTTCTCTCCTTTCTGGTTTGCTTCAGCTTTATTGGATCTCTAATGTGGAAACGAGATTTTGCGTTCTTTCTAGCAATTTCTCTCGGACAGTTTCCTGATTTTCCATAAACCTCTCGGCTAATCCGACTTCTGGAGTTCTAACCTAGTGAACCTTAATCTTAAGCAGATTAATTTTATCTATCAGATCATCTGTTAATCCGATACACGAATACAATGAATAACTAACTCGTCTTTATATCTTTTTTTATTTTGCTATTTCACCCCCAACTATTTCACCCCCCCAAGGCACAAATTTACAGGGATGCTATGTAGAGAATAGAGCAGCGAGACGCCTGTTCCCATTGCACTTGAACTTCTGCATGTCAGTACAGTTTGGGAAGAAATTCCGAAGTCTAGCTGTTCAAGGAAAGAATCTATTTGAGTAGAAGGCTTTACCATGTCTAAGGATCTCAACTTTGTACGGGTGGGATTTTGCTACTTATAGTTAGTCAACAGTATTTACGTCGAGACGGTGTGGGGGGTACAAGTGTGAGTTCGTTGGAGCACATTTCATTTAACAAAATACTTGTGGAGCAGACATAAAGCTGCAACATTTTGGCAATGGGGACGGAGGTTGGAGTTTGGTTGATAATGCAGGACCTATTAGGTTGGTGACTCTTTTTGACCCCTGTCTAAGAGCGAGAGACTGTAGGAGTTTGAAATGTGAGGGACTTAAGGAAATTAAATTATAGGACAAGATGAATAAAACAAAATTTACGGGTATAAACAAAACTTTCTCTTTATTGGGTATATATATATATTGTGTGTGTGTGTGTGTGTGTGTGTGAGAGAGAAAAAAAAAAAAAAAAGTGTTAGTAGGCTGGTAGGCTCGAACCCAAAGCCTTGAAAGAAAAAGGGGTATATTACATACAGACAGAATAGCGGCAATTTTATAAAATAAGTTGCTTGACTGAAAGATAGACACGACGTCCGTTTGCAAATCGTAGATGTTATAATATGGGGAATATATAAAAAGTTCTGAGACATGGTACCCCCCCCAAAAAAAAAGAAAAAAACCCTTTGCCGGACATATGAAAAAAGCGCAAACACTGACACACATTTTGGGTTTTATGATAGATGATGCACCAGCCCAAAGGTGGTAACACCCCATGCATGGGTAAATAGTGACTTAGTAATGGTGTGAGTAATTTTCTAGCATAGTAGCAGCTTTGTTCCAATTCATGTTGCCCGTGAATGTTAAGTCGAGAAGTTTGAACAAAGAACTTTACGTTAGTGTATCATTAGCCATGGCTATCAGTGGTAGAAAGGTGTTTTTTTGTAATTGTTAAAGCTTAGTCTTGGCAGCATTGAATGTTACCATCCATTTGTCTCCATTCAACTACGGATTGGAAGTCTTCTAAGGATTTAGCTATTTGTGGCCTTTCTTAGATTCTCTAGAGAGAATGCATCCGACAAGCTGAAGGGTCTGTAACAGAGCGCGTATGAGAATATCAGCTGGAGCTGTAGAAAGCTGGCTTGCGAAAATATTAGAGTAACCGAAAAAGCATATATGCAAATTAGGAAGAGTTTATGGGCTTGCATAACAAGAAAATGAAAAGGACAGCAAGAGAATCGCAGGTCAGGTGGGATGGACGTGTGATTTCATCATGGTGGCCAGAGGCTTTTAAGCTGGTGTCGAGACGGCAGGGTTTTGTTAATCCATGGCAGATGAAATGAACAGTAAAAAAAAAAAAAAAAAAAACGAAAGCATTGTTTGGAATGCGATGGTAATAAATGCCTTTTTCTAAAACAAAAAAAAAAAAGCAGTCGAATTTATTTTTGTTTGCTTGTTCCTTTTCAACGGTACCAGACTGTCTGGGGATCCAAGAGAGGCTTGAACTGTGACACTGTTCAAGCATACCATGTTACAGGGACCTCTGACATTGTCCTGCAGCCTGTCTTTTTGCAACCTGAGAGAAATTTTTATTCCCTCGACTAATATTATGTCCTTCGTATTTTACTAAATTTTTGATTTTGATTTCTTATTCAATCCCTGGCAACATCCACACTTTCTGTTGGTACAAACAAGATGTCTCATAAAATGTACTCACACTTCGAATAATAATCAAACATTTATGAACATAGACCGAAATCGAATAGCTTTGGATACAGACAAAACTAATTGAAGAATCATGTTTGCAAATGTTCAAGTTAATGACTTCTAGTTGGCCGGTCGTAAAATATATATAATATTATATTTTAATTAATGCAGAATTCGTATAAATAGAAATACCATAGGTATTAAACGGAGCGTTTTATCCCCCTTTTTTTTCTCTTTAAGAAAAATGAAGTAAAGAAAAAACTAAAAAAAACTGAGACACGTGCATGCGAGTATTTTTTTTTCTAAGCAGTTCACTTCTTGTAAGTAAAAACAAAATAAAAACAAAATACTCAAGCTGAGATTGAAACCAAAACCTAAAGACAGTGAGTCAAGTACGATAACTATTAGGCCAGCTTGACACTCTTTAGTGTTTTTAAACATACTTATTAACATAATGTAAATGATTTGCACATGCACAGTCATGAAACAGTTGACAAACATGAAGGATAAAAATCCGATGCCCCCCCCCCTTCCTAGTAACAATTTTTAAATTTTTAGTCGCGTGCAAGTGACTCTATAAGTCACTCGGTCTGTCTGTCGGTCTATCCATAACACTTTTGTGCTTGGCCTTTTTAGTTAAGATCAAAGGTCCGTTGTTAATAGATGCTGTTCTTAGCTTTTTAAGTTTTTCTTGGTTAAAGTGTAGTATCTGTTCCGGCAGATACTGCAAGCAAAGACCATATGTGGGGGCAATCCCACATATGAAACCTTGGTCAATGTAGGGGAAACCCTTCATACCAATTGTCACTATCCAGCTCTCCTACTCCCCGGGGAGTTGGTCCCCCATTTCCCCTTCACTCCTCACATTAAAAATCGGCCTTGTGCCTAATTTGCTCGGTGGGGGAGCAAATAAATACCTTTTTCTTGGCCTTTTGGCCAAGATCAAAGTGTAGTATCTGTTCTTACATGGTGTACTTATGTGTGTAACTTCGATATAAAGTGGGGGATCACTTTTCTGTATTTTTTTAATGTAAAATGATCACCCACTTTACAACCAGTCAGTCTCAAAGCCATTCAAGTCATTCTCCAGATCATTCAAGTTGTTTTTGAAGGATTCCAGTTATTTTTTAATCATTCAAGTCATTCTTAATGGCATTCAATTCATCCTTAAGTTCATTAAAGTCATTCTAAGTCATTTACTTTTTATTTATTTAAGTCATTTCAGCCCATTTTTCGGTCATTTTAGTTTATCTTTAAGAATTTTATGTCAATCCTACATTCACGCATTCATTCATTACACAGGAGCATGCGACTAATGGCTATCGGTCTTGTTACCCCTTAGCAGCCCTTTTTCCGGATAAAAACCGATTAAAGTTTTCTACATGTCTGAATACCCTATATACCAAATTTCAAGTTTGTAGATCAAAAATTTGTTGAGCATATAGGTTGAGAATTGTCCTCACACACACATTTTCACTTAATAGATATAATAGAATATTAACACGCATTAAGGGATTTGCAAATGTCCCGAAACCTTACCTGTTTGAAAATATCGTCTTTTCAGCACATTTTGCACGGTACCATTCACAGAATTAAACCTTCCAGTTAGGATCGTCTTTGTTGAGAGCCTGAATCTGTGGTGTGCAGCATTTTTGGTGCACATGCTTTATGGTGCAAAAGATGCTGTCATTTGAGATGTAGGTTACATAATTGTATTCTTGATATCGCCTGTACTAGCAGGAAGACCAACGTTGCCCGGGATTGATTGAGGATCGACAAGTTTTCCTCACTTTTGTCATTGAAATCTGAAATCACCCACTTTTCAATCAAATTGATTGCCTGTTTTAGTAGGGACTCATTGCACCGGGAAGAAAACTTCACATGCCTTCCTGCATTGACTTTGTCCACAATACATTGTTATCTACATTGCACTGTAGAGAACCAACTGATTTTATAAAATTCTTTTTATAAAAATACTTGAATTAAAATGTAAAATTCAAAAGTATCATGGTTCAGTTATGCTCTAAACGGAAACATTTCAAATGTGCCCTGTCTGATCAAAGAACCTGCTGTTTTATCTTTGTTTTTATGCCAAGCCCTCCTGCTTGTGCAGTGATAGAAATTCTGAAATGTACTTATGATGTTAGGCTGTATAAGGATGTTAAATTTGATCAAAATTGAACTTTTTCTTCTTTAATCTGATTTTTTTTTTTAAAGTCTTAGATACAATTGAGATGTTTTCCAAATTTAAAAAAAAAATTTAAAAAAAATTTAAAAGTAGATGTACTCCACCCCTCAAAAAAAATCATTTTAAAAGTCATTAGGTGATTTTAGAATGGAAAACAGAATCTTTGTTGGAATCGGAAAATATTGGAACCATCCCATCAATTCAGTCTGACTTTTAATCTCAAAAAAAAAAAAAAAATCATTAGCCTGAATTTTGAAGGACTTTAAAATAAGGAGTCCGAGTTAAAACACCGATTTTGGAATTGGTCGGACCTTCCAATATTGCAACCCGGGTACCTACATGATATAGTCCATTGATGTATTTACTTGTAGTTAGTTTTGTCTTTTTTTTTTTTTTTTTTTTTTTTTTTTTAACTATGACTTCACCCCCCCCCCCCCCACCAGCCTTTCTTTTTAAGATGGTGGCCATTTGAAAAATAATTCCTACTTGGATGAAGTATTGTCTAGAAGGAATTGAATTGCATTTCATTTTTTTTTTTTTTTTTTTTTTTTTTTTTTTTTTTTTTTCACATATTTCAATGCTTCACAAAATCAGAATGAAATTTTTTTTTTTAGGAAGAAAGCTATTGATGACAAAGAAACAAAGAGACTAACTTTACTTTATATATCAGTTATCATTTGGGACCTAATACTAACTTTAATTGGCTTATTTAACATAATAGTGTATACTAATACTCAGAAGACCGAAGTTCAATCCTTGGTAGTCTTATTAAAGACTTACATTAAAAAATATATATATATACTTGATGCCCCCCCCTCTTTCTAAACATGGAATAATAAAGTAAGGATTAAGAGTAATTGAAGTAATCATGCGAAAGCAATGGCGCCCTCCCCTAAATCTTGTGTAGTAGCTCATTAAAAAGAGCCTTTGCGTCGCCTTCGACTATGGTTAAACATTTACTTAATATAAAAAGCTCGCCCACAAGCTACATTGTTATCTCGGCTTTGCGGAACCAATGATATTCAGTTTTTTTTATTTTATTTATTTTTTTAATTCTTTCCGGTCGCATTATAATTTTTTTTTCTTTTTATCTACCCGGCAAAACAAAGTGGACTAGATTATTTTGTTCTTAAATATTTACACATGACTTAACGCTAATCGAATGACAAGTTCTTTCTGCTCTTTCAGGCATTTCTTAACTAGGGCATAACTATTTTGTGGAATATGAATAAAACGGTTTTTCGTTGGACTCCATTACAAAGTTTTACTTATTTATAAGGGTATCACGAATTAAAAAGCAAAAAAAAAAAAAAAAAAAAGCACTACCACTGTCAAGAGTGAAGAGTCTACCTGGCAGGTATATGAAGCGCAAACTAACTAGCGAGGGTTGAAGATATGCGTTGCATGTAGAGAAATAATTATGTAAATGCTATGATGAATGTAATGTAAATCTTAAAATGAGGCTTAGATCTGATGACCTCAGGAAGATTAAATTTGGGTAACATTAAGATGCGTTTGCAGGACAGACTTTAATGGTATGGCCATGTTGAAATGTTTTTGGATATTTTTATCTTTATTCTTTAGTGTCTATTCAGCCTCTCTCATATATATATATATATATATATATATATATATTTTGTGTACAGAAAGTTGTTAGTTGAGACAGGTCATTGGTACCGTCGGTTTCAAGCCCGATAATAAGGCCCGTTTAAGGTATCCTTATCAAGCTCTCTTCAGCCAATATTCGTCTCCGAATCGTCGTCGGAGACGAATATTGGCTGAAGAGAGCTTGATAAGGATACCTTAAACGGGCCTTATTATCGGGCTTGAAACCGACGGTACCAATGACCTGTCTCAACTAACAACTTTCTGTACACAAAATATAAGTACGCTCTTAAAATTTGGATTTTCCTTTTAATTGAGCACTCTGCTGGAATTCTTTTTCCAAAAAAACTAATCATATATATATATATATATATATATATATTTAAAATTTTATTTCTAGGCTAATGTTTTCATCTCTGGTTTTTATGTATTTAACTTTGCTCTTTTGTGATGAGAAGCATTAAGCTTTGAAATATCATGGTCTGAGGTTCTTTTTATATTTCACATGTTTTACCTTATTGATTTGATGTTCAAATAAATTTGATTTAACTTTGAACTGTCATCCGTTGTTTTTGCACGCACACACACACAAAATAAAAACTTGTTTATTCCATAAAATAAGTTTATTCAATGGAATAATATTTATTGAAATTTACCTTCCAGTCATCAAACAATGTGACTTGGGTTAAAAATATTAGTCCTCGGCTCTTTCGCGTGGGGGCGGGGGAGTGGGGGCTGTATTTTTGTAACTTTCCCTTCAAGGATCTGGATAGAGCTCTTCCCCTACATAAAGCAACTTGCCTTGAACCACATTCAAGTTTGTATAAAGAAACTTTTCTGAGAGTCTGCTCATCTTAACCAGTGGGGGAAGGGGGATAGTTTTCCTTTTTTTCTTGTTTTCCTTTTTTTCTTGTTTTCCTTTTTTTCTTGTTTTTCTCCCCTTTTCTCTCTCCTTTCCCTTTTCTCTCTCCCTTCCCTTTTCTCTGTCTCCCTTCCCTTTTCTCTGTCTCCCTTCCCTTTTCTCTGTCTCCCTTCCCTTTTCTCTGTCTCCCTTCCCATTTCTCTGTCTCCCTTCCCATTTCTCTGTCTCCCTTCCCCTTTTCTCTGTCTCCCTTCCCCTTTTCTCTGTCTCCCTTCCCCTTTTCTCTGTCTCCCTTCCCCTTTTCTCTGTCTCCCTTCCCCTTTTCTCTGTCTCCCTTCCCATTTCTCTGTCTCCCTTCCCTTTTCTCTCTCTTTTTCATTGAGTCGGATTTAATTTTTATTTATATCGGGTAAGTCTTCTTTCCATGTAGATTTTTATTTTTTCTACCAACTTTAACTATAATCGGCAATCGGTAGATAAAGTACCAAAGCAAGTGATCTTAAACTTTTAAGATGGATATTAAGTAAATATCGATCGATATCCTTTAATGTTGGTTTCATCTTTTTCTTTTTATATCATTATCTTTTTTTTTATATTATATGTAGTAGCCGTTTTTTTCTTACAAAATGGAAGCTGATTGACTTTTCTGCATTCTTCTTGAATTTTTTTTTTTTTTTTTCCAAACGTGTAAAAATTTCTTTACAGAATTTTTTTTCTCTCCATATTTTCACTTAATCGTGGAAGAAAATGAAATGGCTTTTCTTAATCTGAAAGATGCCTTGACTAAAAGCTAAGCTGTCACGTTTAGCCTTCACGAGATTACGAGGAATAAGACGTGCTTTCAGTAAGTTTCCAGGTTTTTTTGGGTTTTTTTCGTACGGACACTTTTATTGAGAATACACACGAAACTTTAATCCCCTTCGAAGTAATCTCCTCCAGCTGCAATACACTTCTTGTACTGTTCCAACAACTTCTTGAAGGGTCTCATAACGACAGCAGCTAAGGTTTTCCTTGAGCTTAGGGAATCAGCAAAAGTCGCAGGGAGCAAGGTCTAGATTATAGGGAGGGCGAGGAACTGTCTTGATGCCCACCTTGGTCAAACAAGTAGTCTGTGACAAGGATGGAGTTGTGGACTGTTGCGTCCGTTTTTCATGCTGATATGTGTTAGCCGACTGTTGACTTCTAAACTAACCTGATTGGTCCTGCCCTCTCAACTGAACTCTAACCCCTGCCCTATCAACGAAATGTTGCATCCCTGTGCTTATTGTACAAGTATTTTATTGGAAGGTGCTCTGACAAACTCTAAGTCCTATGTAAATACCCCCCCCGACAAGGAGCAAAATCCCACCCCTACACAGATCCCAAGATGCCAGAAAACCTTTTACTCTAATAGTTTCTTCCTTCGAACTGCTAGACTTTGGAATTCCCTCCCAGGTTCCTGCTTGCTTGACTGTACTAACGAGCAGAAGTTAAAGTGTAATGTGAACAGACATATTGCTGTTCAACTCCCTACATGGTGTCTCTGCAAGTTATGTCTCAAATAGTAGCCTCCCTACTTCTAAATGGCACTTGTGCCTTGTTTGGTGTGAAATAGTAAGAATAAAATTTTTAAAGTTTCAACTTCAGCAATTGACTTCCAAACAAATCTATCTCTGGTCAGGTCTTTAGCCCTCTTTTTTCTCTTCCTTGTTTTCTGTGGCCTTCTCAGCCAATCAACCTTGCTATCTCAACTGTTCTACATCTATTCATCCAAGCATCCTCATCCATCCATTCAAGATCATGTTCGTCTAACATCTGTTTTGCAGGCTGGCATGTGTTGGACGGCTTTTAGCAATTCACTTCCAAAACTAACCTATCTCTGGCCAGGTCTTGTTAGGCCATCCACTCAATCAATTCTTCCCAGTTTCAAACCCACTAATCCTTATTCTTTAGGCCTTCATAAGCAACAACTCATTCATATAAACAAAAAAATCCCTTTCCACGTAACATAGTGGATGAATTTTAGAAACTTCCAAACTAACCTCTCTGGTCAGGTCTTTATTTATCCCTCTTGCTTTAAAATCCATCCTTATCATTTTTTTTTCCATGTTTTCCTTAGCCTTCGCTGGCGAACTGACCCTGCTACCTCAACTGTTCTGCATCTACCAACCCAAGAACTCTTAACTTCTCATCATTCAGTTTAACGCCCATTTTACATGCTGACATGTGTTGGATGGCTTTAGAAATTGACTTCAAAACTTAATTATCTCTGACCAGGTTTTTATTTATCCCTCTTTCTCTCAAATCCATCGTAACTGTCCCTATTTTTCTTTGCCTTCCTCCTGTAAAAGATTCAGTGAATCTGTTACCTTTACTGTTCTACATTCTATGTGACCATACCACCGAAGTCTCCTGTTCTGTCATATATATATATATCTTCCTATACTGTCCAGATTATTTTTTTATTTAAAATATTTTCTTTCTTGAAAGGTCATCACTTATCAAGGCCTGCACACCACACTGGGAATAGTGTTAAATAGGTTGTAAGACAACAAGATCAGTTATGGTGGAACTTGGGTAGGGCTAAATTATCTAAGAGGACAGATCAATAAAAATTTATTCACATTGGATTTGACTATGATCATGTTATAGTTAGCCGGGAAGCAGGCAAACGATTTTGCATTCCACAAACTGACAGTTCTAGGAAAGAAACTCTGTCCATGAAATTTTTTTAGTTTTAGGCATAGATAGTGTAGGAAGTTGTTGGCGGTTGTTACTGCTAAGCAAGTATTTGTAAATAAGATCTAAACCTGTTTTTTAACACCTACATAATACATCCATCATATTTCACTCCATGCAACACAGGTCCTCAACCCTGGTGGGCTAAGTTTTCACTTCCATTCATCATCACCTGCATAAAAAAGGCTGATACACTCTTCTTGCGGTCAACTGGTAACACTTTGCTGGTTTTCCTTAATTTGGTCCAACCATTTCTGATTTTTGCAATCGCGCGAATATCTGCTCCATCCATGGCTCCAATCGTATCCTCAAGCAAGATAAAACTTAACTTTCTCCACATCTGACTTTTTATCCATACCCATTGTCTTCTCACATGCAAAATTTTTTATTAGTGATGGGATGATTCCAATATTTTCCCCGATTCCGTACTAAATTGCAGATTCTGATACAATTACTGATTCCGATTCTTTATAAAGCTCTAAATATTTAACTATAGAGTTATTTTTTCTGATTTATGTAAAAAAAAAAAAAAAAAAAAAAAAATTATGCAGATATTTTCCTTAATGTAAATTTACATTTGTGGAGGATGGTTTATAGATGTTGTTTAGCTTTCCTGGTATTTTAAAATCAATAAATATTTCATCATTATTACCAGCAATGGAAGATTTTGTTTTTAAACAAAATCAAAAAAAAAAAAAAAGAGACAAAAGAATCGTTTTGGCATCGGAAAATAGGCGCCAATTTCTTAGATTCCAATACTGATTCAGATACCCCCAAATTTGTCGATTTTTTTTTTTTTTTTTTTTTTTTTTCCGATTCTGATTAATCGTCTCAACATTAATTTTTATGCCCGGAAATCCTTCTAAACTGAAGCAATCAAAGTACATAAAAAAAAAAAAAAAAAAAATAATGAAAGTACAATCCGATTTTCGTTACAAATAATGTTTAAATTTGCTCAATGTCGGCTCTGCCGATTCTGTTTACGTCATGAAATCTACGCTCAGCTGAGACCCCCCCTTTCTTCTTGTAATGAATGCTATTTCAAAAAATATCTTTGGCAATGCTTCCATCTGCTTCTAATTTAAAAGCAGCTTTCTTAACACAAACTCATCATGAATTCCATTTTTTCTTCGTCTCTCCCCCCTTCTTCTGACCTGAAGGTTTCCTCTTGACTGCCCGCCCCCCCCCCCCACTCCGGCTCGGAAGACGATTGGATCGATCGATCGATCTATTAATCAATACGTGAAGAGTCTAAGCCAAGTAATATTCATTCTGTCTTCCTGGTTTCTTTCTTCAAATAACTATTCATTCCACTTTTAATTTCCGACATTTTTGCCACCTGTAAAGCGTTTCCTCCTTCTGGAAGGGAACTTTGGTCCAGTAATGGCTAACCTCTTCAAGTCTCTGTTACGAAAGTCAAGATTGTTTGTCGACTGGATTCGAATTCAATCGTTATTTGATATTGTGTGTTAAAGCTCTCGGCTAGATACCCCCATTCCCTGTACCTCAAATTAAATTGTTTATTTTTTTAGGGGATTACCTGTGAACGCCCTCAAAAACTTGTTAGAAAGAAAACTTTTTTTTTTAGAATTGAGGGATCAGTTTTGCATATAATTTTAACGTAAAATGATCATCTATTTCTGGGTTCTTCTAACGTCTTAGGGCAGTTAACCAATTTTTTTTCTTTTTTTTTTGTAATAGAAGATAAATTTCGTGTTTTCCCCTTACAGGGGTATTCTATCTTAAGCGACACCATATGGTTTTTAATAACTAGTTAATGAAATTAACGTTAAAAACTATTAGTTAACTATCTAAAAAGTATCTAATTTATTATTTTTAATAATTAGGTATTTTTTTACGACCTGCCCCAGCGTAGTATAAACAACCCCCCAACCACACCATGTTAAGAACGGCTTTCAGAATACCCCCCCCCAACCTCATGTTGAGAACGGCTTTCGAGGTTGTGGGGTGTTTATTCTGAAAGCTGCTCTAAACATGTGGAGGTTGGGGTGTTTATAATATGCTGGGGCACATCGTAAAAATTTACCAATAATTATTTATTTTTCATAAGTTTTCTAACATTTGTTTCTTAAAATGTTAAATAATTTCAACGTACTTGTTAAAGATTAAATGCTGGATATATATTTATGGCAATTAAACTACACACAGGCTTTCACGTTTTAGCCTGACGATTCCCTACAGGGATGAAATGCGGGAACCTCTCTATAGCTTGATTTCCATAAATATATTTTCATAACCTATCTAGCACTGCTCATGTAATGAGTTCTAAAATAAATACTGAAAATCTACACAGAAATTTATGCAGAAGTTCAAGTGTAATGTAAACAAATCTCACTGCTCAACTCCCTACATAGTATCCCTGTAAATTTATTCCCAAATTGTAGTCAATTATGTAAAAGTGACACTGCATCCTGTACCTCTACAAGGCCACCATTACTCCATCTATGGAGTATTGTTGTCACATTTGGGCTGGTGCATTTGCTAATAGTCTTTTCTTAGACAAGGTTCAAAAGAGTTGCCAACCTAATAGGTCCTGCACTCTCAGTTAGGCTTCAGCCGCTGTCCCATCGACGAAATGTGCATCCGTCTGCCAGTTTTACAATTATTTAAATGGTAGGTACTCCGAAGTACAAACCTTTGCCCCTCCTCGATGTAAATACCCCTACAAGCAGCAAAATCTCACCCCTACACGTTAGAGATCCCTAGATATAAGAAAGCCTTCTATTCTAATAGTTTCTTCCTTAGGACTGCTAGACTTTGGAATTCCCTTCCGGGTTCCTGCTTCCCAGACTGTTCTGACATACAGAAGTTCAAGAGTAATGTGAACAGACATCTTGCTGCTCAACTCCCTACATAGTACCTCTGCAAATTATGTCCTAGATAGTAGCACCCCTACATCAAAGTTGCACTGCGCCTTGTTTGGTTGAAAATGCAAAAAAATAGGTAAATGAAATAAATATAAACATTGATTAATTTATTTACAAAAAAAAAAAAATTTCATGGGGAAATTTTGATCTGGCCCACGAGCCCTTAGCCAGACTCTGCTTGCGTGTGACCTCACTTAATTTTTTTAATCCTTTGTTGTCCTCCTTCCAACCTGAAACCTAAATTTGTTTCTTCCATCTTGTTCTTTTTGTCACGCCCTGATCCCTTCTACCCCTATTCTGATTTTTTTCAAAAGTCTACCCCCATCGCCAGCAGGACGTGCACCCATCAAGCTTTAAAAAAACAAAAAAACAAAAGCCATCTGCAAATCTTCACTATTGTTGGCTGCTATACTCGCTTTTTTTTTTTTCGTTTTTTTTTGTTCCTTTTTTGTTCCTTTTTTGTAGCATTTTCTTTTAATAATAAAAAAAAAAACAAGTAAGAAAACAAAACAAAAAAACTTCTGCATTAGTGCAACAACACTATAATAGCCAAATTCGGGGGGGGGGGGGGGAAAGCAAACAAAACACCAACAAAAACAATGGTATCTACTGACTTTTGTGTCGGTTTCAACTAAAGACAATAATATTCTACATAATTGGCACGTCAGAAGTACTTAGAAGATAAAAATTACTACTAGTAGCAGAAACTCACCATGGAGCAAGTGAAGATGTGTTTTGAAAGAAACTGCTTACATTATAGGCTTGTACATGATGTTTATCAACTGTTGTCACTTGTGAAGTAATCCATTTCGGATAAA
This sequence comes from Euprymna scolopes, assembly GCF_053919585.1. Lineage (NCBI taxonomy): Eukaryota > Metazoa > Mollusca > Cephalopoda > Sepiida > Sepiolidae > Euprymna > Euprymna scolopes. Next base: position 6,594,764 of record NC_136522.1, read on the forward strand.
ATTAATGTCGGTTGTCAAGAGAGAAAACTCGCCTTTCTGTGGTTTTCCTCTCCCCTTTAAAAATTTTTTTTTTTATATAGAATAGTGTTTATCGTCCCCCACTTGGGTATTTCATTGCATTTTTTAGTTTATTCACTCGTAAACTTGTATATAATCATGCTTTTTTTTGGGGGGGGGGAAGGGTATTTCATAGCATCTTACAGATAATATTAGATCATCAGGAGAGAATACGCACCGTTTCAGGGCCTTCCTTACCGCATTATAAAAACAAAAAAAACGTAACTTGACAATTTTTTTTTTAATAAATTGGGCGTTTAAAAAAAAAAATCAAATAATACTTCCCTCAAGCTTCTTGATTAGTTTTACTCTCGTGTCTGTTATAGTGTAGTGTCATCAGCAAATTTTATCATGAAGGTCAGGAATAATAAAGGTTCAGGGACTGACCTTTGTGCCACAGTGCCACACCCGCATTTATATCCGTTGTTTTGATGTGCAACGATTGGGGACAACCTGGATTTTTCTCTTATATAAGACGGATTTTGTTATGTTAAGTATACTTATTACCATAGGATTTGGCCTTCAAAAAAACAAGGCGAGCAACTGTATTTGATTTTTTAAAATTTTTTTATTTTTTTATTTTTTTTTTTTTAAACGCACAATTTATTAAAATATTGTCAAGTTACACGTCATTTGCTTCTCTTTGAAACTCCCCGGTGTGTTTTTTAGCCAAACATTTTAGCTTTGCTAATTTTCGTCAAATGTTTTCTCTAATAATTTTTTCCTACTTTTTATGTATATATATATATATATATATATATATATATATATATATATGTTTTTTTTTTTGTGTATATATATATATATATGTTTTTTTTTTTTTTTTTTTTTTTTTTTTTTATAATTTTTGTATATATTCATTACTGTAACGTTACAATTAAGCAGAAGCTGTTGGTTTGCCTTGAAATTCAATATTAAAAATTTTGAATTTCGCTATTAAAGCGCAGTTGCACCTCTGCATTTTAAGTTTCTTTTTAAGAGTTCGAGTCGAGACAGGTGGAGACGATCACTTTTTCTCTGGAAATAAATGTAATCTTTTATAAATAAACTGTTCGTTGTTTTTAAATCAAAAATTTTGATGTATTATGAAAACTATTCCCCCCCCCAAAAAAAAAAAGAAAATTGAAAAACAAAAAAAAACAAAAACAAAAAAAAACAAAAACAATAGTTCAATAAAAGTTCAGATAATTAATGCTTCTGATTGGATTATGTATTAATGTATTTGTTTTAATTTTCTGAAAACTTTCACAAAAATTCTGTAAATTCCGTGATTGTCTCCACTTGCCCCGACTTGAACTATTTCCAAAAAGAAACCCAAAGAAGACTACGATGCTTGTTTGTAAAGTAAAGCCTCTGATTTTTTTTTTTTTTCAACTTAAAAAGTTGAAGAGTTGCAAAGATGGCAGTGGTACCATTAAAACGAGCGACATTTTGTGCTTCAGAATTTATTTTTCTACATGGTTGCCACCATTCTTGGATGTATTTTTTTTCCAGAAATTCAATGATGCATTGGTACTTTTGACGCATGTCCATGAAAGGGGGTGCTATCTTAAAGTCTCACGTCGTCAATCTCTGCAACAGAGAAAAGAAACTTTCAGGCCATGAATTGCATAAGTTCAAGCATCATAACAATACAATTTACGATACCGCCTCTAATCCATTCGGGCAGAATAAAAAAAAAAAGGGGTTGTATTACTGTACACATAGATTCGAAAAAGTTGTCAAAAAACAAATATATAACAAATAAATGTTATCAAAGGCAAGATAAGTTACTTTTCTACCTAACTGGATAATTTTTTTAGTGTTTTTATTCAATGTAACATGTTTATTCAGCTCGAAAAACATAGTGTTTACCAATGTATTGGAAAATTCAAGATGGCGCCTCACTCCATCGTTAACACGGTAAGTTTGGGAAAAGGTGGTATAAATAAAAAAAATTAGACAAAATACTATTAAAAACCCGCCGAATATGTCAACCTATGTCACGGTAACGTATATTGAGCGAGTTTTAACAGTATTTTATCCAGTTTTTTATTTATAACACCTTTTCCCAAACTTACCGTGTTAAAGAGAGTCAGACGCCATCTTGAATTTTCCAATACATTGGTAAACACTATGGTTTTCGAGCTGAATAAACATGTTACATTGAATAAAAACACGAAAAATATATCCAGTTTGGTAGAAAAGTAACTTATCTTGCCTTTGATAACATTTAGTTGTTATATATTTGTTTTTTGACAACTTTTTCGAATCTGTGTGTACAGTAATACAACCCCCCCTCTAAAAATAGGAGGCATTACTTTTGGAACGAATAATTTTCTATTTAGTAACGTATGTTTGACAAATTTTCTGGCTTTGTTTATTGTTGTGACCTATCCAATCTTGATAAGTGACAGAAACGGTAATAAATTACCTACTGTGTCATTCAAAGAACCTATATCAAATGACATGTGTGCGCGCGCGCGCACACACACACACACACACACACACACACACACACACACACACACACACACACACACACACACACACACACACACACACACACACACACACACACACGGTGGAACGATAAAGTTGTCGCCCTAAAAAAAAAAAAAATACAAGAGCTTTATTTTAAAACTTCTTAGTGGGTGATGCCACTGCCACCGAGAGTAAGAAGGCCTGTTAACTGAAAAATGTCTGCAGGCAATGTAGGTAAGATTTCTCAGACTGTCAGTACTATGAGGGCCATTTGAAAAAGAGCAATAAAACATTTTTAAAAAGAAAAAGGAACACAGTTCGATTAATACTGAAACTGAAATTTATTCAATATAAAATATAAATATTATCTATGTAAAATTAAGTAATTTTAAAGCAATATACAATTTAATACTGATAAAATTGAATTATGAATTTAGAGGAAAAACAATTAAAGAAAGATTAAACAAATATTTTTTGGCCTTCGGAACAAGATCAGTGTAGTATCTGTTTTGATGCTACACTTTACCTTTTCTGTCTTCGGTCGGTAGAGGAGAAATCTTTCATGACTGAGATTATTTTTGTTCCTATCCAGAGTGCCCCTTATTGGGAAGCTGGATTTTCTCCAAGATTATATGTTGAAATATTTAAATAACTATTACTTTAAATACAGAAATTATATTTAAAGTTTTGGTTTTCTGTTCTTTTATGTCCATTTTTTTTCCCCATGTTTTTCATCAAAATGTGTAGCGTATTAGTTGTCTCACAAGCCATCATCAGTGATCTCTCACTGGCAGTAACCTGTGGTGTTCCCTGGAGACCAAGGGACAACATGTCTCCCCAGATTTCCAGTGTTCTCCACCTCTTGATATACTTGTGCAGATGATTGCATGTTATTGCAACAGCCGTTGTCACTGATTTCTCGTTGGTATCGGCCATTGGTGTTTCCTGGGGTTTGGGTGACAAAATGCCTCCCCAAGGTACCAGATTTGAACTGCAACTGCACACTTCCAGTGGAGATTTGGTCAGTACTCTCTCACCTCGGTCTTTCCATCCTCCCTGACCCTTCACAACTAGTTGGTGTGGCGCCAGTCGATGTCATCTACACCAGTTTTTATTATTATTACTATTATGATAATAATAAGGGTGCTTGTGCAGTGTACGCACGTGTATTTTAAATATTTTCAAGTTAAATTAAATTTTAGGTTTGTATTACTGTACACATAGATTCGAAAAAGTTGTCAAAAAACAAATATCACAAATAAATGTTATCAAAGGCAAGATAAGTTACTCTTCTACCTATCTGGGGAGGTTTTTAGTGGTTTTACTCGCTTTAAAACGTGTAATCGCTTCGAAAATCATACAATGTTTATCAATATATTTTAAAAAGAAAATGTCGGCATGTTTGTAACTTATCTTGCCTTTGATAATATTTGTTATATATTTGTTTTTTGACAACTTTTTCGAATCTATGTGTACAGTAATACAAACTCGTTATGCAAATTATTTAGTTAAAATGTTATAAAAAAAAAAAAAAAAAATTGAAGTTTTAAATATATTTCAAAGAAATGAATTACGCCCCGTGCTAAAATATTGATAATTCATCAATCGTAAAAAAAAAAAAAAAAAAAAAACACTGCCGTGAAAAATACTAACTTTAAAATATTTGGAAATACTCAGTGAAAAGTTTTATTTATTATTAAAAGAACGGACTGAAAAATATATAAAAATTAGGGTTTGTATTACTGCACACAGATTCGAAAATGTCGTCAAAAAACAAATATATAACAAATAAATGCTATCAAAGGCAAGATAACTTACTTTTCTACCTAACTGGATATGTTTTCAGTGTTTTTATTTAATGTAACATATTTATTCAGCTCGAAAAACATACTGTGCTTACCGATGTATTGGAAAATTCAAAATGGCGCCCAACTCTCTCTTTAACACGGTACGTTTGGGAAAAGGTGCTATAAATATAAAAATAGACAAAATACTGTTAGAAACTCGCTCAATATATATTACCGTGACATTCGGTGGTTTTTTAATAGTATTTTGTCTAGTTTATTATTTATAACACCTTTTCCCGAACTTAGCGTGTTAAAGAGAAAGTCGGGCGCCATTTTGAATTTTCCAATACATCGGTAAACAATGTATGTTTTTTGAGCTGAATAAACATGTTACATTGAATAAAAAAACACGAAAAATATATCCAGTTAGGTAGAAAAGTAACTTATCTTGCTTTTGATAACATTTATTTGTTATATATTTGTTTTTTGACAACTTTTTCGAATCTATATATATATGTACAGTAATACAAACCGAAAAATTATTTGTTTTGCAATAAAATAAAATGAAATATTGGACTTTCTCCAATAAAAATAAAAGTTCAAACACGAATTCACTTACGATATTTTGATTAAAATTATCCCAAATGTGCAATTATAATAATTATTTTCCGAATGGAGAATTGTTCTTTTTCTTTAGAACATACATGGACAATCGGTAACACATATTGGTAGCCATATTTTTATAACTGTTAGCATGGCCACGTGGTTGAATACCGGAAGCTGTCTATGCCTACAACTTAATTAGGAAGTGACGTTACGCTGTCATATGAATCGGTCTTCTTTCTCGGTAGCCACGGTGATGCCCTTTTCTCTTCCCTACAACCTCTCTCCCACAGGAGAGACGTTACGAGCCTGTCTTTGTTTTATCGTTACTACCATGGCAAGTGCTCGTCTGAGCTCCAATCTCTGATCCCCCCTCGCCAATCTTTCACGTTAAACACCCGTCTAGCTGAAACTGTCAAAAGTTTTCCTCACTCTTTATCTGTGCCAAAATCAAAACGTAGATTCCATAAACAAAGCTTCTTTCTTAGAAGTGCACGCCTGTGGAACTCTCGTCCGTTTGCCTGTTTCCCACCTGACTACAACTTGGATGTCTTCAAGTCCAACATAAACAAATTCCTGATGAAACGCCCCCTTAAGTAGACACTTTAACAAATCTCCAATACTAACGTACTGTACACGCAAGTGGCTTCCGGGCCTTGATAAGTGGTGACTACCTTGTAAAAAAAAAAAAAAAAAAAAAAAAAATCAACTCAGGTTACCTGAGTATGTAGTAGAGCTGAGATCTATTCAATATAGCCTCCTTCAGCCTCAATCACCGCCTTGATACGGGTCCGGAACTAGGAGCATGCCTTTTCCACAAGTGCCGACAGGAGATCAGTGAATACTCGGCAGATGGCGGCGATCAACTGGCTTTGATGTTGCCGGACGTCGTGTTGATGTTCTCGACGTATGGTCGAACGAAGCAGTCCAGCGTGGTCAGGTTGGGGAAGAGGCCAATGAGAGAAGGGTACAAAAGTCGTAGCACTCCTTCTGAAGCCAAGCCTTGGTCTCTTTGGACTTGTGAGCTGACGCTGAGTCCTGCTGCCACACCCAGGGTCTGCCAGCGGCTACTTGATTGCACCAGGGGATCACCACACTCTTTGTTACATCCAGGTACACTTTGGTGTTGACTTTCAAGCCGACTTCGGAGATGAGGTGACACCAAAGACCATGACTGTGGCTGGGAACTTTATTTTCTTCACCCTGTGCACGTCGCTGTTATTTTTAACAATTCAGCGATGCATTTTAAGGGTGCTGGCAATGGTCCTGTTGTTTTAACTTGGATCAGTAGAGAGCATGAGTTGGACAGTGGCGCATCTCCAATCTGGCTCGTTGAACATTGTGTCACTTTTAGACATGATAGAAAGCTCCTATCGCTCTTGGGATTTGTACACAACTGGCCAAGTAGTAGATGATTTGAAAAAACAAAAACAAAAAACAAACAAAAAAAAACAGGTTGTCATCAAACGGAAATGGAATCATGCCTTTTTTAAGGGCGATAATTTTATCGTTCCACCCTGTACACACAGACGTACATACACCACATGCCCAAAGATTATGACTGACAGATTAAGGGAACAAAACACCTTTATTATAATAGTTCCTATTTACTTTGACTCCCCACGAGGGAAGGGTTAGACACCAGGGGCGTTTTTTAATGTGGAGAAAAAATAAAAATAAAGACTCTGATGTTTTTTTTATTTTTATTATAGTAGTTACGTAATTCCCATTAATACTCTTCAAAAAAACTATAATCCCATTTGTGCTAGATAGTGCTACCAGACAAGGCTATCTGAAGATACTGGCTTCCCGACCTAAAATGCACTAGGCATTATTTTTATTTATGGAAATATTCCTTGTTTGGGGTGTAGGTTAGTAAAATAACAATTCGAAATAAGAAAAAATGATTGATTTTGTTTTAATTGAATTATTTTTACTGTGCAATAACTTATGTCAGTTCGAAATATTTTAAAAATTAAAAAAAAATTTTAAATAAAAACTTTTTAGTGACAATTTTCGTAGGAAAAAAAAGTCCACTGACATTGGCCTGCTGCTACGAATTCGGAATAGGGGCACATGTGAGTGAGAACAAGCGAAAGTTGTTCGAGGAGACGTATCCCGCAGGAGAACCAAGTATTTTTCTGTTGGATCATTTTTATTTTATTTATTTATTATTTTTTAATACTAATTTCGTCATGGCATGTTAATATGTAATGTTTTCACCGGAAATGCGTTTTAAAAGCTCGCCAAAGTAAAGAAGCATCGATGGAGGAGGCGTATTTATTTATTTATTTATTTTATTTATTTATTTATGTTTTTGTCTTAGTTTAAAAAAAAAAAAGATTTCTATCTTCGTTTGCTGTCGGTTCGTACACCATTGTTAAGCATTTCTACAATTAAGCTGACCTAATTATTCAGCGCTTTCTTACTGATTGGGGTGTAGCGGGAGGGGGGGGGGCAACAATCACGTTTCATTTAATACTTTCTCTCCCACCTGTCTTTCTTACCAGTAACCGCGACTTAATGCAAACTCATACCTACTCGGCATTGCCCAGTAGTTTATCTTAATTTGGGGTTATTTTACCTGGTGTGTGTGGGGGGAGGATGCTGATAATAACCTCACGCGCCTAAATGAATCTTTAGTGCTTCTATATTATAATAACGAAAAAAAAAAAATGAATTTCAAGTATAACAAATGGTATCTATGTAATCGTGATGTCACAAATAGTAACATATCCAAAAATTATGAAAAACGATAAGGTAGAAAAATATTCATGAAGACATTTTACAAATCTATTTGAATTGGAGTTAACAGGGGATGTAATTAAGTTTGAATTTTCTCAAATTCAGTTTTATATATATATATATATATATATATATATATAAGCAGTATAAAGTTTTTTTTTTTAATTCACAAATTATGTAGACATTTTTATTTTCTGTAAATTCTGCTTTCAACTGAGTTACTTCCCCTATCGTTTAGGTCACGTGACTCAATATGTCCGACCTAGGATGTAAACTTATCGAACTCTTTTTACCCTTATCGTTTTCCTTAATTTTTGGATATGTTACTATTTACGACATGACAATTACGTAGCTATGATTGGTTTTATTCAATATTTTTTCGTTATTATAATAAAGAAGCACCAAATCTATTATATTAAGGGAACTGTGTGAGTTCGTTCGTTTCTTATGAACTCCCCAACGGCTGGGCTGATTTTTTTTTTTTTTTAAATTTCACACAAATGTACTTTATGTGCATGGGAGTGTTCTTAGATAGGTTTTGTATCTGAATGTATTCGAGAAGTATCGATATTCGAAATAAATCCGATGAAAGGAACAGGCGATTTGACGCCTTATGCAGCCCAATTTCACGAGTGCATTTAAGTTTTATTACCGCACAAGTAAAAAGGCCTGACATAAAATCAACAGTAGGTTCTTTAATATGACAGGCATGTTCGAAATGAATGTTTATATTTACAGTACAATTGAACCGTGATACTTGACTTTTTCATTTGAAACTTTAATTAAAACTAGTATACAGAAAAAGATTATAAAATGAACAGTAGGTTCATTGATATGACAGGGGCGCGTTCGAAATGAATGTTTGTTTAAAGCACAATTGAACCATGATCCTGGGTCCCAAACTAGAGCAGACAATCTATTTGATTAACCTCCCCCCCCCCTCCTAAAAAAAAAAAAACGGTCGATTTCAGATTTTGATGACAATAAAAATATGGGAGTGTGAAATCTTCGTTGATCTTCATTTAATCCCGGGCAACACATTGTTCCCCTGCTTGTCGATATCTGAAATGAATGAATGCGAAAAACTTTCGTGAACACTAAAACTGCAAATGCCAGTTTAATTCTATTAGTATTATACGAGAGGTGTTTTGAAAGTAATGCCTCTTATTTTTTTTTCGTATTCCACCTGAACGGATCTGAGGGGGGTGGTGCAAAAATTGCACTGTTATGATAACTGAACTTATGTATTCATGACCAGAAAGTTTCATCTCTCTGTTGATAGTATTGACGTCGTGGAGGGGGGAGGTACAAATAACCTCGCATCCTCAATATATATATATATATATATATATATATATATATATATATATATATATATATATATGCAGAAACGTTTTCAAACATCAAAATGACTAATATATTTACTGTCCTACTCTTAGCGAGAATCGTTGAACTCTCTGCAATAGCACATTTACTATAAGATGTGGGGGCGGGGTCAACCCACTTTAAAAAAAGAATCTCCAAATTGTAAAATTTAAATTTTTTTTATTCATGAATATGTATTAGCACAAATTCGTGGGGAGTCTGACAATAACAAAAACCGGTTTGTAAAACCCACACAAGCAAACCAGAAAATAGTAGGCGATCTATATTCTTTAGAAAGTTTTAAGTCAAAGAGGAACCAGTTGATCTTGAAGTGAATAACCTGAGCAAAAAAGGCGCTGTTCTTTGATTCCTCGCACATGGTCACGGCCACAGAGATATAGCCGTGACATGGTTCGCTTATTTACAATTTTTAAGTGACCATTTGAGCTTTCTGGTTTGTATTACTGTACACATAGATTTGAAAAAGTTGTCAAAAAAACAAATATATAACAAATAAATGTTATCAAAGGCAAGATAAGTTACTTTTCTATCTAACTGGATAATTTTTTAGTGTTTTTATTCAATGTAACCTGTTTATTCAGCTTGATAAAAGTGTTTACCGATGTATTGGAAAATTTAAAATGGCGCCGTCCTCTCTGCTGAACACGGTAAGTTTGGGAAAATGAGTTAAAAAATAAAAAAAAAATGTACAAAATACTGTTAGAAGCTCGCTCATTATGTTACTGTGACATAGGCTGACACATATTCGGTGGGTTTTTAACAGTATTTTGTATATATATTTTTTATTTTTAACTCGTTTTCACAAACTTACCGTGTTCAATAGTGTCCGAGTCGGAAAATTGGAAAATTTTAAATGGCGTCGGAGTCGGACACTGTCCGACTCCGACGCCATTTAAAATTTTCCAATACATCGGTAAACACTGTTTTTCGAACTGAATAAACTTGTTACATTAAATAAAAACACTAAAAAAATTATCGAGTTAGGTAGAAAAATAACTTGTCTTGCCTTTGATAACATTTATTTGCTATATATATATATCTGTGTATAGTAATACAAACCCGAGCTTTGTTTACTAACTTGCACATTTTTGATCTTGTTCAGCAAGTTATTTCGGTCAGGTGAAGGTTATGAGTCGCTGTAGTTTTTCTTTATTTTTAATTTTTTTTTTTTAATTTTTTTTTATATTTATTTAGTTCGTGTGTGTGTGTGTGTGGGGGGGCGGTAATAATTGCTGGTTTCAATAAATTATACCGCATTCTTTCATCCAGTCGACTTTCTGTTTTCTTGTGCCATTCTCAGTGGCCGCTACAGCCCCCCCCCCCCACCTCGAAGTCCGATTTTTAAAGACTGGTAATTATTAACTGATACTTGTATAATTACTGACTTGGAAAACTTGTCTGTCAATTTCATTATTATCTCCCCTTACTACACAAAGTTGTCGATACAGTGAAAAAAAAAAAAAAAAAAAAATTACTCCATGTACACACCGATTGGGTGAATTAAAAAAAACAACAAAAAAAACTGGGTAAGCAAATATCTATCAATTATAATCGGCCTAGTGTTGCCTGGGAATTAAAAAAAAAAAAAAAGCTGTAGTTCAACTCCCAGCCCTGAACACCATATTCAACGGCAAAACCGTTTGTCATAAACCTGCTGTCAAAAGTAATTTAACATTTGCTAACTCCGTTCATTATTTACAATCCTCTTATAATATTCTTCATCATTCAATTGGCTGGGTCTTCATTTCTCCAAGGATTAATTTTTATTTATTTTCTCGTCAGCCTTTCGTTAAAATTAAAATAAAAAACATACAAAAACAGCAATTTGCTCCTACTGCATCAAAAAGTAAAAAAAAAAAAAATATATATATATTTTACTTTGCATTTCTGGGGATAGCGTCTCGATAAAAAACACCATTTTTATTTTTTAATTTCTATCATTTAAAAATTCCCAGCATGCCACCCAGTGTTGCCCAGTTGTAAGATACGCTTAAACATGGTATTTTAATTCATGCAGTTCTCTATTGATTATTATATTGTACCTAATATATAGTAGTGGGATCAAAACTAAAAGAATATATTTGACTTGGGTGCCATCAGCTAGAATCGAAACCAAAACCTACAACTCTTCGCCTTTTTATTCTTTAACTTCTGAGTCACACACACATATATTCCAAGTGTTATTGGTTGCTGAGAGAAGTGGGAGGGGGGGAAAATACATTTTACTCTTATGCTTGTTCAGCCAATAAGAAAAGTCAGATTTTATCCCCCCCCCCTTTTTTTTGACTACTCTAATAGTTTCTTCCCTCAAACTTCTAGATTTAGGAATTCCCTCCCGATCTCCTGTCTTCCTAACTGTATTAACATGCTGACATTTAAATGTAATGTGAACAGACAGGGCTCTCTACATTGCGAGTGAAACAGTCGCGTTTGCGAGTGATTTTTCAAAGTGGCGACTATAAATAATGAAACGCTTATCTTTTGGCTATTGTATTTCTTTCACTGACAATCTTCCAAAGCTCACTATTCAGTGAAAAATATTTTTTCAATTTTTTTTTTTTAATAAAACTAACAAAGTTAAATTATTTAAAAAATAAAAGCTTAATAGAACAATATATATATATATATATATATATATATATATGTGTATGTATTTTTTAAAAATATTTTTATATATATATATAAGACTTTTGAAGGTAGTTCTTGGCCTGAAGACGTAATCCCCCAACGTGGGTGATTACAGAAACATGTATGCACATATGTAGCCATTAATGTTTGTATAAATAAAATTAATATACATGCTCTGTTCACTCATTGAGCACTATTTTGGTAGACACGTGTTGTTTCATTGGATGTACTTCTAGGAAACTAAACTCTACTGGCTATATATATATATATATATATATATATATATATGTAATTTTTTTAACGACAGTGGGGATGTCCAATCAGCACCCCTAAAGTAGAGACCCTCTGATCTAACAAAAACTGAATCCGTATTACATTTTTAAAATTTTAATTTAGGATATTACATGGAGAGAAATGAGTATTAGTGTTGAGTCGATTAATCAGAGTTGGGAATCGAAAAAAATCGGAAATTGTTTTGGGTTATCGGAATCGGAAAAATTTGTGCCTCTTTTCCGATGTCAATAACGATTTTTTTAATTGTTTTTTTTTTTTTTATTGATTTTCTTTAAAAAATTCTACTGCTGATATTAATACTAAAATAGTGAAAATCTGTTGATTTTAACCCATTAGTAAAACTAAAATCGATAGATCATCCCTCAAAAGTGTATCCTTAAGTTTAAGAAAATATCTGCACATTTAAAGTGTTTTTACGGTAATCGTGGAAAATAACAACTTTATAGTTAAATATGTAAAGATTTAGAAAGAATTGGAATCGGTAAAAATACTAGAATCATCGCATCCCTAGTATTAATACTTTTGGAGTTAACGCAGAAAATGGAAAGGTAGAGGAAGTGAAAGGAAATTATTTGATAGCCTAGAATTCGATCGCGATAACATGGAGACTAATTATATATTCGCCCTCCGGCTCTTCTTCGATGGCTTGTTCACACTTCGTTGTCAACAAGGTGATCTTATCAGAAGCCATTGATCCGGTTCTTCAAGATTGGAAGAAGCCATGCGGCGGCCAGCTTAAAACATGGCCCAGAACGGTTAAGCAAGATACTGAACTGGTTGTGGGTCCGACAATCTATGTTTGCTGTGGGAACCGTCACTGGCTGTTGATAGTATCAACATTGGTTGCAGAGCTTGGTCGGCTTCTATGTGATATGAGGTTAAGTTATTGGAAGGAATCGGCTTAACTGCTCATATTGAATGTTGCTTCAAGACCAGATGAGAATATATTTGGTAGAATGCTGGTTAGATTTGTTTTTTTTTTTTTTTGTTTTTATTTCTGGCAGAATATTGGTTAGATTTTTTTTTCTGGCAAAATATTGGTTAGATTTTTTTTTCTGGCAGAATATTGGTTAGATTTTTTTTTTCTGGCAGAATATTGGTTAGATTTTTTTTTCTGGCAGAATATTGGTTAGATTTTTTTTTTCTGGCAGAATATTGGTTAGATTTTTTTTTTCTGGCAGAATATTGGTTAGATTTTTTTTTTTTGGCAGAATATTGGTTAGATTTTTTTTTTCTGGCAGAATATTGGTTAGATTTTTTTTTTCTGGCAGAATATTGGTTAGATTTTTTTTTTCTGGCAGAATATTGGTTAGATTTTTTTTTTTCTGGCAGAATATTGGTTAGATTTTTTTTTTTCTGGCAGAATATTGGTTAGATTTTTTTTTCTGGCAGAATTCGATCAGGCATTCAGAAAAATTTGTATTTGGATTAATCAAACTACTGTTCTCATCTTGAGTGTCGTTTTCACAGCATTTCAGTCGATGTAACCTCTGATCTTCTTTAGGTGTATCTTGCTGGACTCTGGAATGTTTGTCAAACTCGGGAATTTGGAAGAAATTTTGAACGGAACCCTTAATTTACTTCAGAGGGTAGCATGCTCTTGTCCCATCAACCATGACTGGATAGAGGTCCTAAGTAATTCACAATTGTATTTTTTTGGTCGGCCACACTCGTAACTTAGACTTGTTCTAACAATGAATTTATATTCGATTTAAAATGTAAATTGCCATCTGCCTTTCTCTCCTTCTGATTGGATAAACACTTCGTCATCGTTTGGTTGTTTTGTTTGCTTTTATTACAATTCTTAAGATACCAGTGCTGGAATATGATTGTGTAATGTGAGTCTCAAGACAGGCTTAGATTTGATCTCAGCGGAAGATTAAATCTAAAAGGCATAGGAAGATTTGTACAAAATAGGAGACTCTGATAGTGTGGTCACATTGAAAGAACAGATGATAGTTTTTGGGTAAACAGATTTAGAACAATTGATGCCACGGATCAGCCAAGCAAACCTGGAAACGATAAAAATGGACTCGAAAGAAGGCGTAGATAAAATTGCAATGAGAGTGAATCTTAGTCGACTCTAAAATGCCCGCACGTCTTGTCTGATTTGGCTGCTGAATAAGAGAAAAAAAATGCCAAAGTGATTTTTTTTTTTTTTTGTCTTCAATGCCTGCGCAGACTAACTCTCACGGATTGTATGCAGATTAGACGATCTTGTGCTGTATGTTAACTGGAGAATGGCGGAGTTAGTTTTTGAGGAAGGCGAGTGTACGCACGTGCTACGTCGAAGCATGACGCGTTGTTGGAAACCGAGAGAATACAACGTTAAGAGGTCAATTTCTAAAGGCCACCCAACACCCGCTAGCATAATAGATGTTAAATCGAATATGATGATCAACATGTACGATTTTGCTATTAAATCCAATTGCCCTGCGTCTGATCTGGCAGCATCAGGATGTCTGAAGATACTGGCTTTCTGACCTAAAATGCACCAAACTTTTTTTTTTGGTAAAATTCTTGTTTTACAAAATCGAACCAAGCACTACAAATAAATTTTTAAAGATACAAAAACTTGAAGCATAAAATCTTTTTTTGTTTTTTTTCCCCCCAAATGACCACATTCGACATTAAATAACCCAAAATGGGTTGATATGCCATAAACAATAACCAAACCAACGTCCATGAATAAATATTTAAAGATATAAACGGCCTAAAGGATAAAAACTTTTACCCAAATGACCATATTTGGCATTAAATAACCAGACGTGCTGATATGTCGTCAAACAAAACGGAGCATTTTAATTGGAGGCTTTTTGCCACATTGTCAAAAGCTCCTTCACAAGTTGAAATGGAGTGTGATCTTGCTTTCTTTGGCGTTTTTCATTATCTGCCATGCTATAGTAATGACATCGACTGTTCCTTTTCTACTATTGTTCTGAGGGATGAATAAAGACCTAGGCAGAGATAGTTTGGGAAGTCGATTTTTAAAAGCCGTACAACACATGTCAGCATGTAAAATAGACGTTAAAAGGAATCTTATGACCTTAGGATTGCATTGGAAATGACACTAAGCCTGTGCAGGTTTAACAGGCTTCCTCCACAAGAGGAAGTTCCATGGGCATATGAAATTTAAAAGCGGTCCCTAGTCGCATGTATACTCTTGCAGCGTGGTATCAACATTCTTCTACATACAGCATCTGGAATTTACAAATCGGTTACCTATCTGGTACTGACCAAACTCAACGTTGCTTAACTTCGGTGATCTAAGGAGAACCGGTGTGCCGGTGTGTCAACGTGATTATGCCGTATATATTGCATTGAAAAGGTAGATAGAAAAAAAATGGTTTAACAACGCTAATGTAAGAATGTAAGACTAGTTTAAAATATGAGTTTTCTTTATAGCGGTTTGCTTTGCTATTTGGCTATTTTTTATTTTATATTTTACCATTTGACCTTTAAAATTGTTCCATTGACTTTGGCGTGTTATTCGAAGGCAGAACAAAATGTCACCTCGTAAAATATGAGTGCTGTGGGAAAATGATATGTGCATTGTCATGTGACAGAAATGTCTACACGTCGTGCGGAAGGACGGCCTTTTAGCTGGTTGCATGGCAAAGCTTGCAGTCGTTCGTGGCCGCTTTCCGTGCAGCACGTAATGGTGCCGCTTAATTGCTTTTAACAATGGGCAGAGTTTTGTGAACTTAAAAACGCTATCGGTTTCGAAATGTGTTACGCTGTTGCGAAAGTTAAAATAAATGAAAATGCTTGTAGGCGAACAGCCAATCCTCTTGCTGGAATGTTTTCACGTAAGATGCTTGACTCGGCTTACCGTTCTGGTTCCTCTTCATAAGACATTCACAGCAAGAACTGATACTCCTACCACAACTGCAAAAGCAATTTCGTTTTTTTCCTATGTGCTTAACACTGAAGACTTTCCATGAACAGTTTCTTTCCAAGAACTACTAATCTGTAGAGCACATTACCATGGGATTGCTTCCCTATGGGCTACAATATTGTTATCTCCAAATTCTATAGCAAAAACGTTTGTCACCAAACTGGTTGTCAAAAGTAATTTTAACTTTTGTTAATTTCATTCATTACTTTTAATCCTCTCGTAATGGTCTTCATCATTCAAAGTGGCAATGTTGCGTTTTCATTTCTTCAAGGATTATTTTTTTATTTAGTTTCTTGCCAGCTTTTCATTACAATTAAAGAACACAAGAAAACGGTATTTTGCTCCTACTGCTTCAAAAAGTTAAAAAAAAAATGTTCTACTCTGCATTTCTGGTTATGGCGTCTCGATAAAAAATATCAGTTTCTGATTAGTCATATAAACAGTTTAAGGGTAGATCCTTTTTGTCAGCCAGCCTCGTCACCTTCCTTCCTATTGAGCTCGTGAAAGGCTTACTTTATGGCTAGTCTGTTTGGAGTCCAGGAGATTGAACGCTGGTGGTTGTGTTTCTTTTAAGCATGGTTTATTTTGAAGTGTTTCTGGCTTGTTCTCAAATTTTATAACTAGCATGCCACCCTGCATTGCCCAGTCGTAAAATATGAATAAATGATATTGTAACTTATCTCTGATTATTATATTGTATCCAATATTTTCACTTATATGTGTGTGTGTGTGTGTGTGTGTGTGTGTGTGTGTGTGTGTGTGTGTGTGTGTGCGCGCGCGTGCGTATGAGAGAGATTTAAGTCTTTGTATCGATAAAAAAAATTATCCATCTCATTAATGCTCATCCTTGAGTGGGTTTTAGCCTTGATAAAAGACGACTCAATTTCAAAAGAAAAAAAAACATGGGTTTGTATTACTGTACACAGATTCGAAAAAGTTGTCAAAAACAAATATATAACAAATAAATGTTATCAAAGGCAAGATAAGTTACTTTTCTACCTAACTGGATAAATTTTTTAGTGTTTTTATTTAATATAACATGTTTATTCAGCTCTAAAACAGTGTTTACCGATGTATTGGAAAATTTAAAATGGCGCCCGACTCTCTTTTACACGGTAATTTGAGAAAAGGAGTTAACAAAAACAAACTAAAATACTGTTAGAAACCCGCTCAATATATGTTACTGACATATATTCGGTGGGGTTTTAATAGTATTTTGTCTAATTTTTAATTCTTTTTCCCAAACTTATCGTGTCAGTCGGGCGCTATTTTAAATTTTCCAATACATCGGTAAACACTGTTTTCGAGCTGAATAAACATGTTAGATTAAATAAAAACACTAAAAACATTCAGTTAGGTAGACAAGTAACTTATCTTACCTTTGATAACATTTATTTGTTGTATATTTGTTTTTTGACAACTTTTTCGAATCTGTGTACAGTAATACAAACCCCAAAACATGTTTTCATATGATGCTGGCAAAACTAACCAGCCTTGCCATGTTCTGACTAAAATATTGAACTCTATCTGGTGACCATTTGAAAGTTTTGTGTGTGAATTCACCCTGTTGCTATTATTCCAACATCCATTCTGACCTGGAGTTGCTGTACATGTCACTCAGGATATCACTTAAACGTTTGTTTACTGAATTTTTTTTTTTTTTTTTTTTTTATGAGGATTTTTTGCCTGTTGAAAACTGGCAAAAGTTATAGCTCATTAATAATTGAATACAGTTAAATTGTGCTCATTTTTCAGTCCTGATCCCACCCCCAACAAGGAATATTGATACTCGGACATAAAGGGGCTGCTATTTGGGATCATATTTAAGGGAGATGAGCAAGATGTCGGTTTACATTACGTTTAAACTTTTTTTTTTTTTTTTTTACATAGGAGTCACCACTTATCAAGGCACAGAGGCCACTCGAGGATAAGGATTAAAGAGTGTACAGTAGTCAATGGGACAATATCGTAGTAATGGTTAGTGTAAATTTGGTAAATTGGATTCTAAAGGGGAACGGCTCATCAAGAACTTGTTTACATTGGACTTGAAGACGACCATATTGTAGTCAGTTGGAAACCAGGCAATCGGAAGAGAGTTCCACAGACGAGCAGTTCTAAGAAAGAAGCTTTGTTCATAAAATCTACGTTTAGGTTTATGCACAGATAAAGAGTGTGGGAAATTATTGATAGCGGCTTCAGCTAGACTTCTGCATGTCAGTACAAGTCAGGGAAGCCAATAACGAGTAGTAGGCCCGAGGGAAGAATTTATTAAGAGCTTTCCGACATCTGGGAACCTCTGGAATGAAGGGGTGGGACTTTGTTGCTAAACTGGTTTGTTGGGGGTATTTGCATCGAAGGGAGGGGTTACAAGTATGAGGAGTTCATCAGAGCATGTTTCGTTAAAATGCTTGTAAAGCTGGCAAAGAGATGCAGCATTGTAGCGATTGGACATAGGTTGGAGCTTAGTTGACGGTGCAGGGCCTGTTATAATGGAAACTCTTGTCTAAGAGGGAGAGACTAGTGGTAGATGCACCAGCCCAGATATGACGAAAATATTCCATGCATGGGTGAATTATGACTTTGTAGAGGTACAGGATGCCAATTCCTATTGGTGCTTACTATATATCGAATGGATACCATAATACTTAGTTTGCTGCACCTTATAACAAAGGTAGATACAAAATTTCTGCCAGATTGGCCCAGTAATTTCAGAGAGAAAATGGAATGGACAGGCAGACAGACTAATAGAAATGTAATATAAACTAGTTCGACTTCAATACTAGTGGGGGGTGGGGTGCATATCTTGTCCCCTCCTCTTTTTTAAGCAGTTACTCCAAAAATACTTCCAAGACTAATGTAATTGTTCTCTTGTATTGAAAAGCTTTTAAGTAAATTGATCTGATAGTCTTTATTGTCGTACAAATAAAACCACGCTTGATCAGCATGCCAATTTTTATATATATATTTTTTTTATATATTTTATGTTATTTATTTTATTTTTTCATTTTTTGCACTCCTTACTGATATTTCCAGATTATGTGTAAACTGTAAACGGCGGGTCTCTGTTAATGGAGAAATCCTTCATGAATGATACATTTTTTTTTTTTTAATTTTCGTTAATAACCAGAATACCCCTTTTTAACGAGCTGCCCCCTCCCTCTACACACACGCACATTAAAAACTGACGTTGTGTCTAACTCTGTCCTCGTGGGGAGGCAAGTAAAATAAAAACCGACTGCGTCAATAGTTGTTACGTAGATAAGAAAATGAATAAACGAAGCCTACTGAATTCAAAGTTATTTCCTAATTAGATAGCGCCACTTCCATAAAAAAATGTGGAAGATTTAGTTTTTAAAATGTTGTTAGACTATCCGTGCCTTAACTGAATTAATTTATGCGAATCTGTATGAATATTCTACCCAGTTGTGATGTCGTCTGCAAGTCTTGTTATTGTTTCGTCGGCTTGAAAATATAACAAAGTAAGATTTCTTTCACCCTTTAAAAAGAAGAAAAAAAAAAAAAAAAAAAAAAAACTCACATCTATCCCCCCCTCCCCCTCGTTTGGATCCATTTAATCTGTATTCTTTTGTGTCGGCTTCAAGATTTTTATCAGAGTATGTATTTGAAAAACTAGTTTCACGAAAAATTAATACTTTTACTGACTTTTTCAGTTTACTTTCGACAACACTCGCTTCCCTTATTTTGTTCTTTAGTCTTCACATTCCATGAACGATATTTCTGACAAAGAAGAAAGAATTGCTGTTTTTTTTTTTTTTTTTTTTTTTTTTTTTTTTGTCAGAATCTGTTTCGATCCAACACTTATCGTCGGCAAATTTTGACCTTGAAGCGTGTGTATATATATATATATAATATATATATATATATATATATATATATATATATATATATATATATAGAGAGAGAGAGAGAGAGAGACTAATTTAATCTTTGTACTATGTAGTACTGCTGTCACATCTGGACAGGAGCTGCTCAAAACAGCCTATCTTGCCTTGACAGAGTACAAAATAGACTTCGTAGTTTAGTGGGAGATGCCCTTTTCTCTTCCCTGCAACCTCTCTTCCACAGAAGAGACGTTGTGAGCCTGTCTTTGTTTTATCGCCATTTCCATGTCTGAGCTCCAATCTCTGACCCCCCCCCTCGCCAATCTTTCACGATAAACACCCGTGTAGCTGAAACCACTGTCAACAATTTTCCCCACTCTTTATCTGTGCCTAAATCAAAACGTAGATTCCATGAACAAAGCTTCTTTCTTAGAAGTGCACGCCTGTGGAACTCTTTTCCATTTGCCTGTTTCCCACCTGACTACAACTTGAATGTCTTCAAGTCCAACATAAACAAATTCCTGATGAACCGCACCCTTAAGTAAGGCACTTTATCAAATCTCCAATACTAACGATTACTACGATACTATCCCAATGATTACTGTACACGCAATAACCCTTATCCCCGAGTGGCCTCCGGGCCTTGATAAGTGGTGACCACCATGAAAAAAAAATGTTATGATTAAGGCTATGACAACAGCATTTTCTTTTCATTGTTTTGACTCTGGAGTATATATCCGACACGGTTAATCAACCGAGAACCACATCACTCTATATAAAAGCATATAAGATATCAATGGATACACCCTCGAGAGTAAAAACAATGAAAAGAATATGCTGTTGTCCTAGCCCTAGTTATGATTTATCTTCCCTTTTAATAAGATCTCCCAATCGAATAATTTATAATCTGGAAACCATGACACACGTACGTATGTACATTTTAAAGGTATTATATTAATATATATAATATTGTAGG
Source organism: Euprymna scolopes (assembly GCF_053919585.1). Taxonomy (NCBI): domain Eukaryota; kingdom Metazoa; phylum Mollusca; class Cephalopoda; order Sepiida; family Sepiolidae; genus Euprymna; species Euprymna scolopes. The sequence continues at coordinate 6,615,443 of NC_136522.1, forward strand.
GTCTCCACACTTAATTCACACTCAATATTTATAAAAAGGAAAGGTGTTTAACTTTTAATGTCAATAATATTGTTGGGTCTGTCAATCTGTCGAGGTCACTTGGATGTCTGTATTTTGAATTATCTTTCAAGAGATAATTACATGTAAACTTTTGGCATCAACTACTGTTATTGTGGAGAACAGATACTGCACTTTTGATTTATATATTTCGAAAATGGAAGTTAACAAAATTAGGCACAAGGCCATTCAAAATGGGGAGATGGTTCTATGGTCATCCTTGTCACTGTACCTTTTGATTTGTCTAAGATATCCCTAGCTAGATTTGTCATATCACATTCACACCAGGGGTCGTCCCAGGAGTATTCCCAAAATAAAGTTTTTTATATATACTCTGTAACAAAAATAAAATTTTACACTTTCGATCTTTGCCGAAAGGCCAAGGCGCCATAAAAAATAAGTTTCTTGGAGACTAGGCTTTTTTTTTTCTTTTTGTAAATGAATGAAAACGAAATTAGTGTGTCAACATAGTTTTAAAAATATTTTGAATTTATTTATACCAATAATGTTGTAGAGTCTGTGTTCGCACTTAAAATTAACAAACAAAAATCGGTTAGTAAAAATCTTAATTTTTTTTCTAAATAGATCGTCTACTGCTTTTTGTTTGTACAGAATCAAAAACTAGTATGCCCATCTCTAAATGGAAGTATGCAAAAAAAAAAAAAAAAAAAAAAAAAAAAAATGGTGTACAATTTGGATAATGGTTGGTGTCCTTCCGAGAGAAAAAAATACAATTTGGGAGAAGTCGAGAAAAACAAAAAAAATTAATAGTAGGGACATTTCAAGATTTTTTATTACTACACTTTGATCCTGGTCCGAAGACCTAAAATGTGTATTTTAGTTTGGGTTTCATATTTGGCACAACAGCGACACGAGATAAAATTTAAACAATTATTTTTTTGTTGTTTTTTAAACAATTACTATTTCATCTTCGTTCGTCCCCCCCCGGACTTAAATACATATTTCCCCACAATTTCCGAGTTTCGTTTTGCTCAAATTTTCAAGTGTGGGTTTGAATCCGGTTCTTCCCGCACTTTCTGAGGACGTTCTCGTTTCATGTGATTGTTTTAATAAACGTCTTTTTTTTTTTTTTTTTTTTTTTTTTTTTTTTTAACAACACGTTCAACTTGGCACGTTTTTTGTTCTCTAATCTTTTTTTTTTTCTCCCCCCCCCCTCCCGACAATCCTTTCACCGTTGACATTTTTTTTCCTCCCCATCCCATTCGGAAATCGTTCATTGATGTGGTCATTTTTCTTTTGAGAAGGGATTGGCCGAATATGAAGTGTCCAACTCGAGGTTGCAGAGTCCGAGTTGGGGATTTGGGAAAGAGTTTGACTCGTAGAAATGTGAGGATTAAAATTTTTTTTTTTTTTTTTTGCCGACCATTTTACTTTGATTCCTCAAAACCATACACGGGTAAGATACTAGTGATTGGCCGATTCCAATAACACTTACTGGTAGTCTAAAATTAAATATTATTTCATCATTAAAAAGTTAATTTAGAACAAAAAAAAACATAAGTATATTTTTTAATTGCTATTTTATCTTAAACAAGGCACAGTCAGTGCCATTTGGATGTAGAGGGCTAGTGTTTTGGACATATGTTGCAGAGATACTATGTAGGGAGTTGAACAGCAAGATGTCTGTTCACATTACACTTTGTAAGTACATTCATAGAAGCAGGAACTCGGGAGGGAATTTAAAAGTCTAGCAATTCGAGGGAAGAAACTATTAGAGTGGAAGATTTCTGGCATTCAGAGGTCTCTATTGTGTCGGGGTGGGATTTTGCTGTTTGTCGGGGGGGTATTTGTTGAGGGGGTACCAGGGCTTGGAATTCGTCAGAGCACCTTCCGTTAAAATACTTGTAAAATAGGCACTGATATGCAACATTTTGTCAATGGGACTAGGGTTGGAGTTTGGTTGACAGAGCGGAACCTATCAGAATTGCGAGTCTTTTTTGAACCCTGACTAGAAGAGAAAGGCTAGTAGCAGATGCACCAGTCCAATATGGTTGAAATTTTGTATGGACTTTGCTATAAAGTACAGCGAACTAAGTATTATGGTATCTGTTTAATGCATAGATTAGTATTTAATGCAAAAATGAGTCTAAATTTAATCATATGGTGTCATCAATTTGACAAAAAGCACATTGAAGTCAACAGGCTATAACTTTTGACTGTTTTTAACAGACTAAAAAGTAAAGTCTATATATGGATCTATATCTCTATATATTTATATAAATTGGGATATTTTCTAAGAAAAATTTTGTATAAAGCCAAAAATTGGTTTAAATTCAAAGTAACTTTTTTTTTATAGGTACAATCATTTTAGCTAAGATCAGTGTAGTATCTGTTCTGATACTACACTTCACCTTTTCTGACCTCGATCCGTGGAGAAATCCTTCTAGACTGAGGCAATTTTTATTTTTGTTCCCATAAAAAGTGCCCATTTTTGGGGAGCTGAAATACCCCATATTAAAAACCGACCTTGTGTCTAACTCTGTCCTCATGGGGAGGCAAGTAAATAGGGACACAATCATGTCTACAATAATTCAGATTTTGTAATTACCAATTTATTTGATTGTGTAGCTATGAAGAAACAGCTGTTTTGCTATTTTTTTCTATATATGGATCTATAGGTGTGTCAGAAACTGACCTTACGAATGCGTGAAAAAAATATTGAATAATTCGACCCCCTCTCTTTCCAAGCTTATAACTACTCGAAAAATGTAATTCAAACCCTAATTCTTTTTTTTTTTTTTTTTTTTCAATTAAAGGAGCAAGGACCAAGGTTTCATTAAATAAATAAATAAATACAAACAAAATAAAAAAAAAATAAAAAAACGTGGTTTAAAAAGAAAAAGGTTTTAAACTTCGGACTTTACAGGTAAATTTCTAAAAAAACAAAAAAAACCCAACTTTTTTTCTGTTTTAAAATTGAATATATTATTTATTGATCTTTTATCTTCAATTTGTGATATATAAAACTTTAGTGAGTAAATTATTTACTTTTTAATAGACATTTAAACAAAAAACCGTTTGTCTAAAAATATATTAGGTTTATTAGAAAGAGCATAAAATTTCACATTGACCCTGAAAATATCGTAAAAATTGAATCAATAGAAAAATTTTGATAGATTTTTAAAGTTTAAAAATTGAAAAATACTGAACTCGTAAAATTCAATTGATTTCATTAGTTTTTTTTTTTTTTTTTTTTTAAATAAATATTTCTATTAATTTTTATACAACTTTAATAGTTTATTTTGGAAGTATAATTCATAAAGAAAATAAACAACCCACTTTTGAAAGAGAAATTACGAGTTCATATTTTATTCGCAGTTTCGTGTTAGGGGGTGTCAAAAATTCCCCCAAAATTCTGATACACCTAATGGATCTATATCTTTCAGTATATTTCTAAAGGATATTTTCCAACAAAAGAAAAAAAAGAAAAGCAAAACTGGTTTCAATTCAAAACAATAACAGCTGTTTCTTCATAGCTACACAATCAAATAAATTGGTAATTACAAAATCTCAATGTTATAAACAAATGAATTATCAGATTTGCAAAAAAAACAAAAAAACTTTCTATGAAACATTTTAACCGAAACGTTTTTCTTTGACATATGTGACATACGAAAAACTTTTGAGTGGCCTTTATTTCAACTCTAAGATTTCTAAATTTTAACTTTAATAGAATCCAAGTTGGCAATTTTCTCCATGTTTGGTTCGTAAATTGAACAAAAAGGAGGATTATATTTAAAGCTGAAACATTTTGCTCAAACAATATGAAAAGTTCGATGAAAAAAAATTAAAATTAAAAATTTAATTTCACCATATTTGCTGTTTTTTCTTTGTCTTTGGTTTGTTGAAATACAGTTGTAGTTTTTTGTGATTATATTTTCAACTTTTTGTCGTTTTAAACTTGGATTATATTTGTAGAAAAAAAATTCTTTATCGTAAGTGAATGCGTTCACTGTGAAACAGGATGGAAATATAAAATGAAGTATTAACAAAAAACAAATGGCTGTTGGTTGAGGCTTGCAGTTAATGCAATGGCTTACAGCAGTGTTTTTAGTAAGCAAAAAAAAAAAAACTGCTTTCAATTCAATTAAGTTAAAATGATTGACATATCTCAAGGGAATCGATGGGAAACGCATTTCCATTCTTGTAAAAATGAAGAGGAAGAAGACAGCATTTATCTGCCCTTAGATGAGCAGAAACAAAATGTAATTTTCTTTAAAAAAAATGTTTCATAATGTTATTTGAAAGATAAATGTATTTTTGAAGTTTTCATGTAAAACGTCTTAGTTGTTTTGATTTGAAACTTTGGTTCTAAAGGAATAGGAACTGTATCTAGGTTACATGGAATTCAGTGTTTTATTTATTTTTCTCTGAAAAGTTTTCCTTTTTTTTTTTTTTTTTTTTTCTTCAGTTCTGAATTTTTTATGGATCGATTATTCGTATTTGTATTTATCGAATTACCATTCTCATCTTGACTGCCATTTGCACAATATTTCCGTCGATGTAACTTAAAGTGTATCTTGCCGAGCTGGTGGTGGTGGACGTTTCTGCCGAGCTCCGGGTGGTGGACGTTTCTGCCGAGCTCCGGGTGGTGGACGTTTCTGCCGAGCTCCGGGTGGTGGACGTTTCTGCCGAGCTCCGGGTGGTGGACGTTTCCGCCGAGCTCCGGGTGGTGGACGTTTCCGCCGAGCTCCGGGTGGTGGACCTTTAAATCAGCTGAATTGCCAGATTAGCCTTTTTATACAGCAGTTATTTCTTTAAAAATTGTATTTAGACCTTTTCAAAACGTAACTTATGAATTAAGAAAAAAATAAGCTGTGTGTGTGATCTTGTCTGCCTGTTTGTGAAGAATGGTCTCTACCAAACTGTCAATTTTTGTTCCACAGACTTAAAACTTGATATCTAGGGGATTAGAACTTGTGGAACAAATTCAGTTTGGTTTTAGTTGGCAAAAATAGCTGCCAAGTGATCAAAAATGATTAAAAAAAAACCCCAAAAAACTGGAACTTTGCAGACATAAGTCAACTAAACGTGTTCTTTCTACACATGCGCAAATATACATTTATAGGTCTAACAACATAATTTTTTTTTTTTTTTCAAATTTTATATGCATATGGACGAGGCTCAGATAGTAACGAATACAGTGGAGAGCTGTTTTGGTTTAAATTCTAGCCTATGCCACCCAGGTCATTTTATTTTTTATTTTCATTTCATTTTATTTTATTTATTTTTTATTTTCATTTCATTTTATTTTATTTATTTTTTGTAACTTTTGAAATCATTACTATATATTGGGTGCAATATAATAATCAAGAGTATTGGCTCTATAATAATAAATACGAATTCTGAATGAATTAAAATATATTTAAGCGTATTTTACAACTGGGCAACGCCGGGTGGCGTGCTAGTTTTCTAGATTACAAACTAATACACAAACTAATCATTTTAGTGTCTCTTCAGCCCATTCCTCTCTACTATATATGCTTTTGGTGATTAAAATAACAGCGAGCCGTTTTGATAGCGATATAGGGGTTGCAAAACTTTTTATTTATATACACACTTATCTTCTCTAGAGATGAATGTGTTAATATAAGCACACACCAAGAAGATCTCTGCATGAGCAACTCCTCCCGCCCTCTCTCTGTATTTATGGGTGCGTAAAAGTAAACTACCTTTTGGATGATTTCATAATTTTTGATGGGGGCAATAAGACTTTTGGATGATTTCATAATTTTTGATGGGGGCAATAAGACTTTTGGATGATTTCATAATTTTTGATGGGGGCAATAAGACTTTTGGATGATTTCATAATTTTTGATGGGGGCAATAAGACTTTTGGATGATTTCATAATTTTTGATGGGGGCAATAAGACTTTTGGATGATTTCATAATTTTTGATGGGGGCAATAAGACTTTTGGATGATTTCATAATTTTTGATGGGGGCAATAAGACTTTTGGATGATTTCATAATTTTTGATGGGGGCAATAAGACTTTTGGATGATTTCATAATTTTTGATGGGGGCAATAAGACTTTTGGATGATTTCATAATTTTTGATGGGGGCAATAAGACTTTTGGATGATTTCATAATTTTTGATGGGGGCAATAAGACTTTTGGATGATTTCATAATTTTTGATGGGGGCAATAAGACTTTTGGATGATTTCATAATTTTTGATGGGGGCAATAAGACTTTTGGATGATTTCATAATTTTTGATGGGGGCAATAAGACTTTTGGATGATTTCATAATTTTTGATGGGGGCAATAAGACTTTTGGATGATTTCATAATTTTTGATGGGGGCAATAAGACTTTTGGATGATTTCATAATTTTTGATGGGGGCAATAAGACTTTTGGATGATTTCATAATTTTTGATGGGGGCAATAAGACTTTTGGATGATTTCATAATTTTTGATGGGGGCAATAAGACTTTTGGATGATTTCATAATTTTTGATGGGGGCAATAAGACTTTTGGATCATGTTCTATCCTCTCATACTTTTATTGTCATTGAAATTGGTGAAATCGATTTTTTTTTTTTTTTTTTTTTAAATCAAATTGATTGTCTGCTCTAGTTAGAGACCCATTGCGGTGCACCGGGAGGAAGCTTCATATGCAAAATCTCGAAAGAGTTCTCTCTCTCTCTCTCTCTCTCTCTATATATATATATATATATATATATATATATATATATATATATATATATATAGATATATATAGAGAGAGAGACAACTCTTTCGAATCTGTGTATAGCAACACAAACCCAATCGTTCTTATATCTGTTTTTCTTATATCCGGGTTAATGCTTAAAGGTCATATGGAGTTCACTATTTTAGTTACATCACACCGCCACCCACCTCCAACTTTGTGAGGCCCACTCTTGTGGATCTATAGTTAAAGGAAAAAGGGACAATAACCAACTGTCCTAGTTGAACATGGCGGTACCCCCCCCCCCAAAAAAAAAGGAAGAAAAAAAAAGACGTCTTCCCCCGTAAGGAAGAAGTGACACACTATATTAGGTTGCATATTCGGTTAGGGTTACAGCTGTGACCTCTTTTGTGGGTCACCTAAAACTTGAACCGTCTTTTAAACATTACATCCCCCCCCTCCATACCTCCACCTCTCACTTTGTTCGATCAGCACCCCTGAGTGTGAGCACTTTCTTTTAAGGAGGAGGCCAGAGTTAAAAAGATTTGGGGGTGAAGGGAAAACCCAGAAAATGGCTGCGACTGAACTGAAAAGCGCTTTTAATTAAATGTTCCCACAGTCGAGTTTCTTCCTTCTTCCCTGAAGATTTCAGAAATCTGGGACGTTGTGGTAAATCGCTTGAAAAATAACGTTGCCTTTGAGATTTTTTTTTTTCCCCCTTTTCCTTTCATCCCCCTTCACTCTCTCCCTTGAATAGTTTAACGTAGAAATCGTTCAGTCTTATTTTACATTGCTATCTCAGCTGGGCCCAACTGCGAGGGAGGAAAAAAAAACAAAAAAAACCTCTTCCCCCTCACCCCCCCCCCAAAAAAACGGTACTTGTGCATTTTAGTTATTGTGAACAATTTTTGGTTATACGGGCTTTCGTAGGTTGATTAGTCTACATGACCGACTGATGACGTCACGTGGTAATTTAAAATTACGGAATCTGCAGGAATTCATGTGGAGAGAGAAAGACTTGGCACAAATTTGGGGAAATGCAATGTTGCATAGCATTCCGTAATTCTAATTTGTAAATAAAAGTTATTTTGAAATAATTACATTTGATTTTATATCACTTGTCCCCCGTCTTATATCTGAAGTTAAAGAAAAGGAAATTTTAACTACTGTCATTGAAATAAAAAAAAAAAAAAAAAAATGAAAAATAATTACTATTTCTCCCGAATTTTAATTAAAATTATACAAATGAAATAATCTCGTGATGAACCCATTTAATAAAAACGTGTAGTCAAGTTCTTTTTCTTTTGCTGTTTTTTTTTTTTGTTGTTTTATTCAAATTCTCGTTAAATAAAAAGATTTCGGTAAAAAAAAAATGTATGAAAGAGAAGATGAAAATTTTTTTTTTTTTTTTTTTTTTGAGTAAAAAAATTAAAACGCATTTCGTTTCTATATCTGCATTTCGCAATTTTAAATTACTACGTGACATCAGCATTAGTCGGCCATGTTGGCTATTCAACCTACGAAAGCCTATATCACCTAATTTTAATTTTTGAAGAACTCCGCTCTGAACAGAAAAAAAAAAACGCAATCTGGTATTATGAACCTCATGAAAAAGTACATTCAGGTTACCCTCATTCAATAGTGGGCAATGTTGAGTTTGCTAGTTTATATATGTGTGTTTTTTGTTTTTGCGATACGTCTTGAATGAATTCGATTATTTACGAAATGGGAATAATTTTCCCTTAAACCAATTTGGTACCCCCACATGGGGAGCGACATGCATATTATTTTTTTATTTTTAAAATATATACTAGCATGGGTGCCCGGGTGTTTAGAGGTGCGTGTTGAGCGCAAAAAAAAAAAAAGTGGTAGTAGGAAGGCAGGCTCGAACCCGTACCGCAAAGGAGGAAAAGAACGGGGTAAAAATCTGACGTCGTTGCTGTTACGACCACCGGCAAACCGGAAGTGACGTAGGTTTAAATTAAGGCTAGACAATCGAAAAGAGGGGATGACTTTCAAAAATATCGGCGAAAAAAAGCGACCCCCCCTACCTGTAGAAAAGTGCCCAGTTGAGGGTGAAAAAATTGTTTTTAGCCAATTTTTGAGTATTTGTCGTCTGAAGGGTCGAGCTTCAAAACGATACTGATCTTATGAAAATCCGTCGACTCTGTCGAAAGTTTTAGGCAAACATGCATACAAACATTTATATATTGGTAGCTCAAATTTTCGACCCAGACCGATTAGAAAGCTTGCCCTATCTCTGAATACCCTTTATGTAAAATTTCAAATGTTTAGACCAGAAATTGTCTGAGTAATTTGGTAGACCGCAGAGGTCAAATTTTTTAACTTTGACCCCTATTATGACCCCTTAACATTTATTGTTTTGAGCTCAAATAAAGTTAAGTTAGGTCCATGTCCAAGGAACCTATATCTAAAATTTCAATTGTTTTATACCCAAAATTGTTGGAGTTTGGTAGAGTTCTCAAAGGTCAAATCGTTGAACTTTGACCCCTTAACAGCCATATTTCTGGCCGAAAACGCATTACAAAGATGTTTCCAAATCTCGGTACACGGTATATCAAATTTCGAGTCTGTAGACTGAAAATAGAGTTATTGCATAGGAAAATATACCGACAGACATTTTCACTTTTATATATATGTAGATATATTATAGATGTGTGTGCGAGAGAGAACAATTCTGAACCTATATGCTCAATGATTTTTTAGCTGCATACTTAAAATTTGATATATAGGGTATTCAGACATATGGAAAACTTAATCGTTTTCATCCGGAAAAGGGCTGCCAGGAGGTTAAAAAAAAAAAAAAAAAAATGGTACATGGGAGTCGTTAGATTTTTATCTGTTTGTCAACTGCTTTACAACTGCACGAATCGTTTGCATTATGTTAATAAGTACGTTTTAAAACATTTTATAAAGATTGTATCTAGCTGGCCTAATGGTTATCGTACTTGACTCGCTGCCTTTCAGGTTTGGTTTCAATCAGTTTGAGTATTTTTTTTACTTACCAGAAGTGAACTGTTTAGAAAAAAACCCCAAAAAACATAATACTCGCATGCACATGTCTCAGTTTCTTTGTTTTTTTTGTTTTTTTTCACTTAAGGAATTTAACGTTACTTTTAATACTGGGCAACGCCAGATGCACTTTCTAATAGTTATATATAATATATATATATATATATATAATAAACTTATCTTCATACACGTTTCATCCTTTTCTGGGAATCATCAGTGTGGATGACGGTTGTTTTGCTGGTAACATGATTTGAACCTCAGACCCAAGTCAACAATTAAACTCCTGTTTAACATGCGTGCACACACGCACAAATTCCAAATTGTTATCCATCTTACCGTTTATTTCTTTAAGCATGTTAAAATGTTCAATTTTTGACAGCACCTGTTTCATAACGCAGAAACAATCATATGTCAATTTTTAAATATTTTCCGCCCAGAACTAAATAAAAATATGGGCATGATTACATAAATCCGAAAAAATTGGGAGACTAGTTGAAATTGTTTAATGATATTTTGGTTATATATCAGATGACGTAAATATCACAAAACGCTTCTCTTCCGATTTCGTTTTTTCGGATTTATGTAATAATACCCATATTCCTTTTATTTTCCTTTAAAGTTAATGAGTTCCTTTTCTTCTGATGAGTCAGGGCGGAAAAGATACAAAAATTGACATAATTATATGAATGGTTTTGCATTACGAAACAGGTGCTGTCAAGAATTGAACATTGTAACATGCTGAAGTTAAGACTTGTGCGAAACCATCGAGAATCAAAACCAAAACGTTTAGCTTACGATTTACTTTTTCCTTTGATGTTAATGCATGAACTGTGAAGACCTGTTTGCTGCAAGGCTAAAAATTGAAATTTAAACAAATAGCTATTACGTTACGCATGCATATTTGTAATGCAGTCATTTGACCTTCACCTGGCAGGTTCCATTTTTTAATTTTCACTTTTGCACCGATTTTTCCCCCCGGACAAAAGCCCAAATATAAAATTTTGCATGGGTTTCAATACCCTATATATTAAGTTTCATGTCTGTACATCAAAAACTGACAGCAGTTTAGTAGGCAAAAGTTTTAAACCTATATATATATATATATATATGTGTGTGTGTGTGCGCATACATAAATAGAAAGGCTTGTATTTACTATAACCTTTTTACGCAAATATTATGCAAGTATAAATCATGTAGAATATCTGCATGAATATAATTACACGTAATAGTTAACTAATGATTATCCCATAAGAAAACCGCAAATACTAAAAGGGATTTAATTAAAATGAATGTTTAAAAGAATATGCAAATTAGCTAGATCTTTTTGCAAATGAATGCAATTCCACGATCCGTATATAACAAAGTTGTATTTTCTTTTTAAATAAAGTTTTTAATATGAATATCAATACACAAAAAACTAAAGTTATAGGAGTATATATACAATAAACCTGAACTAAAAACCAATATATATTTTTTTTCAAAAGTGCTCAATGCGTGTGTAGAGCTTTTATATAATTAAAATGATATAAATTTTGTAATATGAAAGGTACCGATGAATCCTGAAAATGTTGGTCGATCCGCGTAGACACCTTACAATAGAATTCTATTTAAATTATATAATTTGGAGAAGTTCTTGATTTCGGGAAGTTTCTAATCGATAAATGCAATTCTTTTAGAAATGTTGAAATAGTGCCAAACTTTGCACATGCCAACAGCAGTTGTAATTTAGTTTTATAATTGAATAAAACTTTGAATCTTTGGTTGCTCAAAATCCCTATATAACCTCTGCACCCCCGTTTTGGCAGTCTGTTAGAGTCAATAGCTAAACAGCAGAAAAGTAAAAAAAAAAAAAAGAAAAAAAAAATGGCGACGGATTAGATTTAAAGACTTACCCGAGTGAGTAAAAGCCGAAAAATACAAGAACAATAGAAAGATATGTTTGGTTTTTGGAATTATCTGATTGGCTGAAAGAAACTGCTGATTGGAGGTTTTGTCCAATCAAAAGCAGATGCATAACTAAATTTTTTTTTCTGTTTAAAAAAAAAAAAGTTATAATCCGTTTAATTATAATGTGTAATTTAAGCCAATTTGATTGAATATAGTAAAATTTATGCTTCTTTTTGCATTAAATATTGTTGAGGATACCATAACACCTAATTCACTGCACCTTATGGCAAAAGTTTATACAAAATTTCAGTCATATCAGCTCAGTAGTTTCAGACTTCTTAGAGACTAAGAAGTATGATATACGAAAGATGTTTTGGAAGTAATGCTTCCTATTTTATTCCGCCCAAATAGATCAGAGGGGGATTGCAAATTGCATTGTAATGACTTATGTATTCATGGCCTGAGAGTTTCATCTCTGTTGCGGATATTGACAGAGACTCTAAGAAAGCAACCCCTGTCATGAACGTGCATCAGAAGCAAAAATGAGTCATTGAGAATGATGGCCATGTAGAAAAATAAATTGTGGAGCACAAAAGCTTGCTCATTTTGATACCACTCCCGTATTCGTAGCTCTTTAACGTTTTGAGTTAAAAAAAAAAAAAAAAAGAGGCTTTACTTTTGGGAGTACCCTCATAGATAACATTTATTGTCTCTTCAAATGGCTATATTAAAAATTTTTTTTTTTTTTTTTTTCAGTAGACAAATACGAACCACATGTCAATGAGATCAAAAACTTTGGTTAAGTGGTTAATTACACAGATTTTAAACCTTGATGTACTAAGTTCGAATTCATTTGTTTCCATCAAAGCCACACTTGACCGTATGTCTAACCTCTTAGAATAACCAGCTTTTTGGACTCGCTATTGTTTTCTACTTAAAATTCTTGGAACATTAGTTAAAAATCTGTTTTTAAATCTTTTTTTTTTTTTATTATTTATTTATTTTTAATTTTTTTTATTTTTTTTATTTTTAATTTTTTATACATGTTAGTCACCACTTATCAAGATCCGGACTCTGGGATAAGGGTTATTGCATATACAGAAATTGTAGTAATCGTTAGTAATGGAGATTTGATAAAGTGTCTTACTGAAGGGGGCGGTTTATCAGGAATTTGTATATGTTGGACTTGAAGACATCCAAGTTGTAGTCAGGTGGGAAACAGGCAAACGGAAGAGAGTTCCACAGGCGTGCACTTCTAAGAAAGAAGCTTTGTTCATGGAATCTACGTTTTGATTTAGGCATAGATAAAGAGTGGGGAAAATTATTGACAGTGGTTTCATCTAGATTGGTGTTTTTTTGTGAAAGATTGGCGAGGGGGTACCAGAGATTGTAGTCAAGACGAGCACTTGCCATGGAAATAACAATAAAACCAAGAGACTCGCAACGTCTCTTCTGTGGGAGAGAGGTTGCAGGGAAAAGAAAAGGGCATCACAAAGTCTATTTTGTACTCTGTCAAGGCAAGATAGGCTGTTTTAGAGACTAAGTATGATATACGAAAGGCGTTTCAAAAGTAATGCCTCTTATTTTATTTCGCCCAAATAGATCAGAGGGGGATTGCAAATTGCATTGTACTGACTTATGTATTCATGGCCAGAGAGTTTCATTTCTGTTGCAGATATTGACAGAGACTCTAAGAAAGCAACCCCTGTCATGGACGTGCATCAGAAGCAAAAATGAATCAATAGTTAAATCCAAAACATTTCACACATAACTTTGTAAACATGAAAACAAAATCTTTCTCATTCATACAAATACATATTGATATTTTGGTAATTTCAAAGAGAACATCGAACCGCACATCTTGGAGAACTAAACTGATGGAAAGAGAGCCAGGGGAAGGCAAGGATAAGGATATTAGGCTGGATGTGCAGGGTAATGGGTGTCATTACTTGTCATTCCAAAACTTTTTTTTTTTTCAATTTGAGAAAAACTTCGATCTGTCCCCACCCCGTCATTATTATTATTTATTTATTTTTTTATCTGTTTACGACTTAAAAGGTGTTTTTTATTTAACGGCCCGCACTATTTTAAAAAATAGTATAGTCTAGCTGTCGACCCTTAAAATCGCTTTTTATTTTGAACATTTTTCATCTTACCTTTTAAGATTATATAGTCTTTTATTCTCTTGAGAAAACTTTAAGTGATGCGTGAAAAAAAGTAAAACTTGGAAGCCTCTAGAGCACTACTGCAAGCACTAATTAAAATTAAGGAGGCCCTACTAAAAGCACTATTAAAACAAAGTTTCTGCCTTCCGCCCTGCTTGAAGAGAAAATATTTTTTAAGTAAGGCCTGAAAAAAAAAAAATCGTCAGAATCGACAAGAGCGCTACTAAAAGCAGTAAATGATTTAAATATGATTATAGTTAGATTTATATTTAAATCAGTTTTTTTTTTTTTAATTTTTTTTTTTTTTAACTCAGCGGAGTTTAAATAAGTTAAAACAAAAAAATATTGTTAACCTTATGTATGCTTTGAATGGTTTTTATTATCGAACTGAAGACAGGGTGGCCATGAAATAGATAAGCATACGAACTTTTTGAAACCGAAAGTCTGGTTTAAACGCCCAACCAAGCAAGCTGATCTGAGTTATATATTTTGGTGTTCAGACATATTACTAGATAATAAACTTGGTATATATCATATCCATAACTGGCTCTAAAGTCGAGTACCCCCAACTGCATTTTATGACTAAAGTTAAGATCTGGAAAGGGTTGATATGTCGTTAAAACAAACAAACAAACCAAACCCCCTCCCCTTCCTCCACCTAAATATCTCGTACTTCCATCGATCAAGCTCTGGTCTTGTTGGGAAGAGTGCACAGGCACAGCAGATCAATACGGATGAGCATGTAGTTCAATAGCAAAAGTAAATATGTATTGACTGGTGAACGTCCGCGTGTATCCACGAGGCCTTGAGCTGTGCCTCTTTGAACTCAACTTGATCAATTGAACAAGAAATGAGTCTAGCTCACCGGATGTAAATGTTCGTCTCAAAAAGATAATTATAGATTAAAGAAATAAGGAATGCAATTGTTAGCTGACGGTTCAATGGTTGCACGATTGTTTTTTCTCATTATTGACAAACGAAATTAAAACTACTGCTACTACCACCGCTACTACTACTACTACTACTACTACTACTACTACTACTAATAATAATAATAATAAGCAGAACTCGTGGAAATTCTATGGAATGAGAAATGTATTCAATCAACAAATGTTTTGATAAAGATATCTTTCTGGATAGCGCAAAAAAACTTTTTTTTTTTTTTTTTTTTTTTTTTTTTAAACAGAAAAACTAATAACACTCAACAAATGAGTTTATTAACATTTCTATGAAAATAGTGTCGATTATATTTCAAATATGGAACTGGAGGAAATGATATAAATTAATAAATACTCAGAAAGTAATATTGTGCTACATAGTTCAATACAAATAATAAAACCACGTTGTAATTTACTCCTTCAGTCCACCACCTCTTGGCAGACAATGTTTTTTCCCCTGTTTCTTTTAAATGTTCCCTTTTTTTGCGTAATATTTTGTTGACTTTCTTTGAAGAACTGTTGCACGTCGAAATTATGAGTTCCTTTCTCACACTATTGCAAGAATGATCATCTATATAATTATAAAACTCAAATGACCTTGTAACGAGTGATGTAACCCACTTTCTGGTTTACGACATCCGGTTGCGCATGCGCGCATGAACATTAACCCATAACAACGTAAATAAATACTGCGCACTGAAATATTAACGTTATTATTTCGAAATTATTTAACATGGGAAGAGTGAGGGGGTTTTGCAACTATTTATTACAACTATACTGTGGCTATTTTCTTGCAACTAAACAACTTTAACCTGTTGACAAACATAAGAACAATTGTAGTAAAGCCAAGACTACTATTACTACTCTCTATCCGTCCTTTTTCCTTCCTTCCTTCTTTTATTTTTTGTTTACATTTCTAGATACAAAATAGTTGTGAGAACGGTGAATTTGTTGACACATTTACTAATCTGTTCCAATATTAGTTTTATTTTTTATTTATTTAGGTTTATTTTTTTCCTTCAGGTTTTAATTTTTTTTTTTTAGATTTTAAGTTTCTATAACTTGGTTGAAGGATTCCAATATGGGTTTTTAATTATATTTCTCATCGGTAGGTTCATGTGTGTTTTTGCTGCTAAATGACTTTCGTTGGCGTTCGATTCGTAGGAAAATCATGTTTAATTTTTGATTTTTGAGCAATTATTCAGAAAAATAGGTAACTTTACACGAATAGGGAGGATTTTTTTTTTTCATGTTTGAGTGATCCATCTGTGATTTTTCATTTTAATATACTTTCATAGAAATGTTTCTGTTATGTCAAAAAAAAGAAATTTTGTTTACGTCACAAGTGTCACGCTCATACATGAATTCCATAGCTAGTATAACATACTGACCCAACGGGTCACGGGTAGTCTAGTACATAATATTTGAAAACGAGGTTACATCAAAGGGAAGTCACTCATATTCTTCACCAGAATTGCCAAATTTACAGTAATCGATGGGGGAGGGGATAACTTTATAGTTAAATAGAGATTTATAAAGAATTAGAATCGGTAATTGTATTGGAATCGGGGGTGGGGGGGGATATTGAAATCGTCCCATCACTGATGGGTGGGGCAAATTTATGAGCCTTAGAGAATGTTGGATCCTTTCATTAGTTGCCATTACTCGGAATGACAGTACATAATTGCTTAAATCGGAGGTTCTCAACCAGGGATAAATTTACCCGTCAGGGGTAAAAAAAATTATGTATTCGGTGGTAAATAAATGAAGTAGCTAATAATTTAAAAATAATTATTTCTTTCCAGATTGTGTCATGTCTAAATGTAATACAAACTTCATAATTTTTTATTTAGAAAATATTTTTTTTTTTTTTTTTTTCGTGATACGAATGTATATATTTTATACAAAACCTAAAATCCTAAACAATAAAAAAGGTTTTATATATTATTTAAAGATTTATTTATTTTATTTATTTATTTTTTTTTTGAATGCTTTGAGATAAGATTTCATAATTCGTGCATTCACTTTTTATTTAACTTTTTTGGTCTGTTATCCTCATCTTCATAGTTGTTGTTGTTTCACCAAGAAGGCCTGAGGATGAGTTGGCCAAAACGTGGTGAAAGAACAACTATGAAGATTTGGAGAAGTCTGCAAAAAGAAGAAATACACAAATAAAATGTTCCTTTTTGACCTTGTTTTTCTGTCACTTTATGATGGCTATAAATTTTTGGTATGGAGTAGGGGTAAACGGAGAACTACATCAAGTCGTCGAAGGGTCAATGATGGAGGAAAGGTTGAGAACGGGTTACTTAAATGAAATTTATCGTTTGGAGAACAAACACACGCATGCAAACACACGCATGAATGACTATATTTTTCATTACAAATAAATCTTTGCCCAAATCACAAACTATTCGCAGCACAATTAAGATCTTTTGATATGGTCAACCCACACTAGCTTTTATGAGGAATGGTGCACATTTTCCAAGTGATGTTACCTCAAGTAATAACACGAAGCTGGATACTCCACCAGACTAGATAAATTCTTGTCCTGGAATCCAGTAAGACCAAGTGACCACAAAAAAAAAATAAATAAATACACATGCACACATATGTATACATACGGGCACACACGTATATGTATGCACGTACACATGCATATGCTTGATAAACACATACAGACGTATACGTGTACGCACATGCAGATGTATACGTGCACACACAAACGCTTATGTACACATGCGCACGCTTATGTATGCACGCACATACGCATCAAAAATTCATAATGCACAAAATATATCCCATAATAAAACCAGTGCAGTTTCCACGTATAATGGACTAACAAATAAGAACTATAACTAACAAGGGTTCCCAACCAACGCGCAAACACACAATCGCATCAGCCATCATTTTGAATGCGAGATGCACACCCACTTGTGTAGGAGAGAAACTCCGTATTGTGTATGTGAATTTTCAGTTCTTCCCCTGACCTAAAAATTAATTTGTAGAGCAGAATTATCGATCGGCCGTCGCAATGTTCGGTGGCGGCTTAGTGTTAGTAATTGTTCGACTATTTTGGAAAAAATACATTTTTCAGTTTTTATATTTTTCCTTTTCTGTTACTATGAGAAGCTGGTCGGGCAGAATTCCTCTGCATTATGGCTTGGCATAATCATGGATTGATTTTTTTTTCTTTCGCTATGATCTTTCTCATATATATATATATATATATATATATATATATATCCCTGTGTGTGTGTATATATGTATAATCTCCCTTTAGTGTGTATGTATATATATCCCTGTGTGTATGTATGTGTGTGTGTGTGTATATATATATATATCCCCCTGTGTGTGTATGTATATATATCTTCCCCTGTGTGTGTGTGTGTGTGTGTGTGTATGTATATATATCTTCCCCTCTGTGTGTGTGTGTGTATGTATATATATATTCCCCTCTGTGTGTGTGTGTATGTATATATATATTCCCCTGTGTGTGTGTGTGTGTATGTATATATATATTCCCCTGTGTGTGTATGTATATATATCTTCCCCTGTATGTATGTGTGTATATATATCCCCCTATGTGTATGTATATATATATATATCCCCCTGTGTGTGTGTATATATATATATATATATATATATATATATATATATATATATATATATATCCCTCTCTGTAAATGTATCTCTTTATTGCTACCTGTCAACAAATACTTGTTATAAATCGTCCCCATAAATAATCAATTTTTATTGGTTCCACTAATTTTCAATCCTCCCATATTCTACATCATTACTCCCATCCTTGTGTGGCTTTTGGCCGTGATAAGTGGTGAGTCATTAAAAAAATCCTCAATATTTAATACCCTCTCTAATTTTCACGTCTCACCAAGATAGATCCCTTTTGACCTCTTGTCTAAAACATTTCCTGTTATCCAACATCTCCACTAGTAGACGTACCCTTACCAATGTTTGAGACTTTATCCAAACAAGATGGCGAATGGCGCCATCTTGTCTTAACTTTTTTACCTGCTGCAGACGGTAGTTCACTCCATAAAGCATATTCTTTGATATTTTGGCAGCGTTAGAATTTGATTATTTACTGATGGAATATTGTCTCTGCCAGCTTCATCATTTTTGCTTCTAATAATATATATAATATATATATATATATACACACAAAAGACTTTAAAGAAAGTCTTATCGATTCTTTGAAGCGAAGACTATGTAATTGGTTCTTCTGTCGGATAAATTCATTTTCTCTCTTTGACTTGAAAAAAAAAAAATTTTTGATAAGTGTTCATCCTCCTTTTATATGATTACATTCATCACCTCGACCAGCATCCTCATCCTCATCATATTTTCTTTAGAAATAAATAAAAACAAAATGCTGTCTTATCTTTTCTATCGCAGCATAAACGAAATGGTGTGACCTTTTCTCAGTATTTATTATTTATATGCCAGATTTGTAAAAACCTGGCATTACCCGGTAGTGATAGCTTAAAAATCCCAAGTTTAAAAAAAATGTTTTTCTGAATTTTTAAGATGAGGACTGATTATCTGTATTTTTTGGATTCATCGGATTACTGTTCTAACACAACAACGCCAACTTGTTTTTTTTTTTTTTTTTTTTTTTTTTTTTTTTGAACCCTCAACATGGTCTCAATTTGTCACAAACTTCACTTTCTCCCTCCTGGGAAGAAAGTTCCTCTCCATTTTGTCAACGAGAATTTGCCCAATAAACAAAATAAAACTCATTTGCAGAAGTGAAGTCTTGCACCAAAATATCAAAATTTTATCTTGTAAGCAGAATGCTCTAGGTTCGATGAATGACACCGCGTGACTAACTTTTTTTTTTTGTGTGTGGACCTATATGGTGACTGCTACAATAATAAAATGGACTCCAAATCTAAGAATTTATGCCTTGAAGTTTCCATGGTAAAATTGGATTATTTAATAAGGGGAGGGGGGCTGCTTTATTCATGGTGGAGTGATTCTACAACCGCATCGATAATTGTATTACTTTCAAGATATTCCTAGAAAAACCAATTTATCTCGGAATTTGTGCATATTTCCGGATAGTAATGGTGATGATGGATAAAAAAAAATCCACTAATTTACCAAATGTCTGTATTGATGTATGATTGCCTGGAAACGGACTGGTTGTCAAGGCAACCACAAAGTAATGATATGGCCATCTGATATTCACGGTTACCCAAGTGGTTATTTGCCGCTAAACTTATCGTCTTTGCCATTATCCGATTATAAATTGTCAAGAAGTATCGTTTCGGACGTTAAATTATTTGTGAATATTTTTTTTTTTTTTAAACGCTTTCTTGTTAGGATCATCTTTCTTTTCTTTGCCACAAGAATATATTAATTTTCTTTTTTACTCTGACTCTTATTGAAATAGTATTTTTTTTTTTTTTTGTTTTTTGTTTTTGTCGGCCTCAGGAAGAGGCTATTGGGCATACAAGCTGCCTTCAATAAGTTTCCAGACCCCTTTTCATATAGGCACTTTTATTGATAGTTCACACATCAAACTCTAGTCCCTTTTCAAAGAAATTTCCTCTAGCTGCAATGGACTTGTACTGTTCCAATGGTTATCCTTTACGGAGATGGTCTCGACGTCCGCCTCGTTCTGAGTTCAGGGAGAGGCCGTCTGACGTAGGCGGTGTCGAGGCAGAAAATTACCCTAACCCTAAAATATGCGATATGTCACAGACAGATGCTTTTACAAATATTGTGAAACAAATCACAGAATTTTACAGGGTTAACTAACCACGTGGAACTATTCTAATCATGTGGACTGTTTTTTCGGTTTTAAATTCTAATTATTTGAACTGTTTATTTTGTAAAATTCTAATTATTTGAACTGTTTACTTTTTAAAATTCTAATT
The DNA here is from genome assembly GCF_053919585.1 of Euprymna scolopes. NCBI lineage: Eukaryota > Metazoa > Mollusca > Cephalopoda > Sepiida > Sepiolidae > Euprymna > Euprymna scolopes. The sequence continues at coordinate 6,636,097 of NC_136522.1, forward strand.
ATTTGAACTGTTTAAAATAAAAAATAAAAATTCTAATTATTGGAACCGGTTTTTTTCTCCTTAAGTTAACAACTGGGCACTTTATTGAAGGGGTAATTTTCTGCCTCGACACCGCCTACGTCAGACGGCCTCTCCGAGCTCAGAACGAGGTGGACGTTGGGACCATCTCCGTAAAGGTTATCCGTTCCAACAACTCAAATGCCCCATGGGAGTCCTTTTGTGTGAGCGTGTCAATGACCCTCATCACAGCCTCTTCAACTGTCTCATAACGACAGCCTCTAAGGTTTTCCTTGAGCTTGTGGTATAACCAAAAGTCACAGGGAGCAAGGTCTGGACTATAGGGAAGGGGAGGAACTGTCTTGATGCCCATCTTGGTCAAATAATCTGTCAAGGATGGAGTTGTGAACTGGTGCATTTATGCGAATCTTCCACATCTTCAGTTCCTTGCAAATAACTGTGTGTACAGTTCCCACACTGACATCAAACTGTGCACTTATTATTTCTATAGACACACCACTGTCCTTATCCATGAAATTCTTTATTTGGCCAATCAACTCTGGTGTTCTGACTTTCTTACACCTCATCACCCTTCAGTCTCCTTGCCTTCCTTCAGTCTCTAACACCACTTAAAAACTGGTTCTTGATTCATGCAAGATTGCCCAAAAGCAGTCTGAAACATTTCATACGTTTCTGTGGCATTTTTTCCAAGTTTAAAACTGAATTTTATTGCATATCGTTCTTCTAAAGTGTCCTCACGTCCAGATTGCATTTTTGAAATTCACCAGCTGTGACAATCAGCTGTAGCTTTTCATTTGAACTGGAATGCATAAGAATTGGTCAGTCATCGCATAAGATGTATAGCAATAACATATTGAATTTTCAAGAGTCTGCAACATTCTTTAAAAAAAAAAAAGAAAGGTTTGGAAACTTATTGAAGGCGCTTTGTATATACAAGTAAAACCTGACCAGTGGAGGCTTTAAGAATATGCGTTGTATGAATTTTCAAGGGACTTTTAGATCTGGTGACCTCTGAGAAAGATTAAAACTGGATAGCAAAGAGATCTGTGGAAGAGGAGACTTCATTGGTTTGGTCACAGTGAAAGGTATGAATTCGGGTGGTGGAATCCATTTGAAGGAGTCATTTTTAATCCTGAAAGAATAAACTGGGGGACTTGAATACTGGAAGACTTGAAGGAAAAAAGACAGTCTGCAGAATTTTTTAGAATGTTAGATGTAAGTCGAATCTTGCACCATCGAACTATGATGCAACCGGGTTGAACAAACAAGTTTCTTGTCAACCAAAAAAAAAAAAAAAAAAAACTCAACCAAAAATCGTTTGTTAGAAAAATATAAAACGCTCTTCTATTTCACACCTTGTGTTGCACACTGCAGTCGATTAAAAAAAAAAAAAAAAAAAAAAAAAAAAAAATGGAGGCAGGGAGTAGGCGGATTTCAGCGACAGGACTTGTGGCTTACAATCACTCTTTGACTCTCTTCTCTCTGACTTATTTATATCGACCTGGTCTCTTGTAGGTGTTTAACTCTGGTAGCTGTGCGATCAATACTTGACCTATTCATCTCCAGTGACAAGTTTTCACAGATCTGAACTCCTCAGCTCTTTAATTTACCCTGCTAGCCATGTGTGTGGGTGTGCACGCATGCTCGCTTGACACCCAACACCTTCATACCATAGTCATATGAACCAACCTTTTCTAGCCTACCTACATTTGTTGAGGTGAGGCAGTCCGCTGACAAAAAAATGTATGTGACCTACAATACAAAAAGCACACGATTTAAATTGGGAAGCTCAAGTCGGACAACCTTTGGTGTGAATGTGGTATTATGGTGACTGAGAACTCTAGCTAGGATAAGCTTAGAAAAGTCAAAGGTATAGTGACAAGGGTGGCCATAGACCCCTCCCCCTCCTCTCCACTTTTTTGATTGGCCCTGTGCCTAATTTTGTTCAACTTTTCTTTTGTGAAATCTATAATATAAATCTCACCTGTCTGTTTAAATATATGTATGTTTGTATGTCTGCCTAAAACTTTAGACAGAGGCGATGGATTTTCACAAGATTGGTATTGTTTTAAAGCTCTGCCCTTCGGACGACATATCGAAAAATTGGCTAAAAACATTAATTCCGTCACCCTCAACTGAGCACTTTTCTACAGGAAGAAGTCACTTTTTTTTTGCCGAAAGTCATCCTCTCTTTTTGATTGACTAGCCTTGATATAAACCTTTGTCACTTCCGGTTTGGCGATGGATGCAACAACAAAGACGTCACCCCCCCCCACACATTCTTTTCCTCCTTCGCGGTACGGGTTCGAACCTGCCTGCCTACTATCACTTTTTGCTCAACACACCTCCAAACACCCAGGCTAGTAAAATATAAATCAAAGTGTAGTATCTGTTCTATCCTCTATCCAAAAAGAAATCGGAGACCAATTTTAATTTTAGTTCCCAAACTAGTGGTTCTTTTTGAGGAGTGTCTACATTAATAACTGACCTTGTGTCTAACTATTAATCCCACAGACTTTTGTAAGACGGACAATCCGATCGAAACATTGCGAATTTTGAGAATGTTCATTAAAATCTTAAATATATTTCAGAACATTTGAAATGACAATTCGGATTCTTCGGACTAATGTTATCTTGTGTTATTATCACGTTTTGGTTGCTGTAACCTCTGACCTTCTTCAGGTGTATCAGGTTGAACTCTGGGCAGGAGGGGGGGGAGATCGGCACGGAATTTTAGACTGAATCCTTTTTTTTTTTCAATCCTTGGGGTGCGCTCTTCCAGTCCTCCTCGAGTAATTTGCAATTAATTTGAGTATCACCCATGCTGTTCAACAAGATAGATCTGAAGAAGGTCGGAGGTGACATCAACCGAAACATGGTAAAAATGACACTCAAGGTGAGAAGCATCCAAATACCGAAAATCTGAAATTTTCTTTCAAATTACAGAAACCCATATTTAACATATTTGAAATTCCTTGCATCTTCCGTAGTTCTACTGATTAACATTCTATTAGCGCTATATTACTGATTCATTTTTTTTTTTTTTTAATGATCATATTGCGAATCTTCAGTCTATGTAATATTCTACTTGCTTCTTTAGTTATTTCGTATGTTACGTTTTGAAAGAGAGGCAAATACTCGGTTGAGCAATAAAATCGTCACCTTTTTTAAAAAAAACAACACTACAGCTTTATTTTAAAACTTTTATTGAAAAAAAAAATCAATTCAGGTAACTTGATTGTGTAGTAGAGCTGACATCTATTCAATATAGCCGGCTTCAGCCTCAATCACCGCCTGGAACTAGAAGCATGCCTTTTCCACACATGCTGGCAGGAGCTCAGCAAATACTTGGCAGATGGTGTCAATCAGGCTGGCTTTGGTTTTGTGGGAGGTTATCTTGGTGATGTTCTCAACATGTGATCAAACAAAGTAGTCTAGCGGGTTCAGGTTGGGGGAGGAAGGGGGATGCAGTGGGCCAAGGGCATAAAGTCGTAGCACTCCTTCTGAAGCCAAGCCTGGGTCTCTTTGGACTTGTGGGCTGACGTTGAGTCCTGCAGCCACCTGATTGCACCACGGAATCCCCACACTTTTCAACACATCCAGATACACTTTGATGTTGATTTTTAAGCAGACTTCGAAGATGTGAGGTGGCATGATGTTGCCCTCACTTGAGACGTCACCAAACACTGTAATCGTGACCAGAAACTTTTTCATCACCCTGGGCACATCCCTGTTATTTGTGGCAATCTAGCATTTTGTGGGTGCTGGCAATGGTCCTGTTGTCATAACTTGAATCAGTAGAGAGCATGAGTCGTACAGCAGTGCATCCTCGATCTCACTTGTTGGACATTATCACTTTCAGACATGATAGAGGGCTTTTATCGCTTTTGAGATTTGTACACAACTGGCCAACTAGTATATGGTCTGCAACAAAAAAAAAAAAATGAAAACCTATAAAATTTTTCAAGGCCAAACTGCTTAAAAAAAAGGCTGAATTTACGAAATTTGGCTTTTAAAAGGGCAATCTGGTAAAGAATATAGGGACCTCCTTTTGATATAGCTTCATTTTTAATATAATAATAAATGATCATTGTTGTAATGAGAAAAGAATTTGTAATTGCGACAGGCAGCGGTTTTCACCAAAGAAAGAGGTCAGCAAGACATTGCATAAATAAAGGGAACGTTCAAAAGAAACAGGGCAAAAAGAACATTTTTTATTTTTTAGTATGATTTAATAGACAAATTGTAAAAAGTCCCATCAACGTTCAGATCTTTGTTTTGCTAGAGTCTAAATGAATCGCTTGCTCCTAGGACTTAATTCCGAATTTAACAAGTGAAGCATGCATGGTCGCTCGTGAGTACGCAGTGAACGAGGCATATAAAAAGTGACAGACATTTGCCCCCTCCCCCATTTTGCCCCAAAAGTCTCCAGGGGACGTACAAATCCGGGTGAAAATGAACAAACGGTGCAGAAAATAGCTGTTCAATCATGTAAGGAGACACGTGGTGAAAACATGTCTACTATAGGAAAGCTACAAATGACACAAAACATTCAAGTGAAAACACTGAAAGGAAAAGAAACTGGATCAGACAGAAAACTGGCGTGAACACCAACCGACCAACTAAACGGCAACAACCAACCAACCAACTAAACGGCAACAACCAACCAACCAACTAAACGGCAACAACCAACCAACCAACCAGCAACAAACAAACAAAACAAAAAGGTAGTGACCATGGCAAGAGCACTATATTTTGGTTTCAGTTTCGATTCTAACTGATGGTTCTCAAGTCATTTTTTTTTTTTCTAGGATTTAGCTTCATTCCAGATCTAAAAATGGAAGTTTATATCCGATCTGTTGCTAAGGTTGCTGCAAAATATTATGGGTTTGAAGTTTTGAGATGAGGATTAATGGCTCTCAAGTTATTTTTTTATATTTGAAATCACTATTATATATTGGGCACAATATAATAATCAAGAGAATTGGCGCTATAATAATAAATATGAAATCTGCATGAATTTTAAATATAATATTTAAGCGTATTTTACGACTGGGTGCTCTGCTAGTATCTGCATATATTTCAGAGATCAGTTTCAGCAAATCGGTCAGTTGAGTTAGTGTGCTTCCCAGAGACAGATGAGTCATTTCGCCTTATGCTAATAGATCGTGTTTGGTTGGAAGATGTTTTTCTTGGTTTGCATTAGAAGAAAACAATGTAACATTCCTCTAAATAAAACTTGGTCGTTTAAACTGGGCGAGGAGAGGGAGGTTTCCGCCACAGTACTGACTAGTATCACACTGTTGATACTGTCACCTGTGTCGGAATAGTGCCACCTTCAGACGAAGACAACAAGTGGACGATTATAGCCTGTGCAGCAAATGTGCACATCGTGATGCCAATAACAACACAATCTCTTATGCTCACTAACATTATTTGTTCTCTAGTCCTCATATTCCATGAGCCATGTTTCTGACAAAAGGGAAAAAACTGCTGTTTACTAGGTCGGAAACTAACGCATATTATTGAAATGACGTAAAGAACTACAAAATAAAAAATAAAAAAAACTTCAAGTGGCTTCATGTTTTGTTTGGAGTGATTGCCATAATAAATACTTCAGCTGACATCTACCAGTTTTGGATTCTTGCTTTGAAATCAAAAAAAAAAAAAATTTCAATTCTTCCTCTGGGAGTAAAAGGCCTCTCCCTTGAGTCTTGCTATCCAAGAATGATCTCTGACCTATTGATTTTGTTTGGCAGTCAACCCAGGACGTTTATAAATATTCATGATCTGATCTTTTGATATTTGGTTCCGCTTCAAGATTTGTCTTGCTGTTGAGGTAGTAAAGCTTAGCAGATCTGGCAGAGTTTGACGAGCAATGGCCAATGTGCAACTTGCATTGACTTCGTGTTTAATTAACTTGCGGAACAAAATAGAAACTATATTCATCATTTTCTATATATTATTACGATAGCGTGAGTGTTATTCTGTGTCACGCTTACACCTGGGTTGGTCCTGGATATGACCTTAAACTATATCCAGTGGTGAGGCCCCAGCTTGCGGGCTTTGGGGAGTGTGGAGCCACCCTTTAATTACCATTGCTCTCAGGTCCACTCTGAACCGGAGTGGTAGTACCTGTTAGGGTCCCAACTATGGGTTGAATAGAAACCGACTTGAAAACAAATATATTCTATTAAAAAAATTTTCTTTAAAATCTTTGGATTCGGCATTAAATAACCCGAAAAGTGTTGATATGCCGTAAAACAACCAAACCAATACATCTGGGTTGTTTAATTGTTATGTACTTTCATTTCTTATAAATAATTTTATCAAGAATTTTTCATAAGTTTTGATTTCGGTTTCGATTATAACTGATGGCATTCCAGTAATCTATTTTTTTTTTTTTTAATAAATAATTTTATCAAGAATTCATAAGTTTCAGTTTCGATTATGACTGAAGGAAATAGTTATATATATAATTATTTATTTATTATTTTTTTAAAGTTATTTCAATTCAAGCTAATGCACCCAAATTATATGAACATGTATTTTTTATTTTTAAAATCGCAACTTTATAATATATAAAAATTGATAGAACGTTAACTCTATAATAATAATCTGCAAGAATTAAAATATCATATTTAAGCGTACTTTACGATTGGGCTATGCCAGGCGTCCCTGCTAGCTTAGATAAATACTTTTGCAGTTTTAACAAAAGAGCTACAATAATCAGAGCATCTCCATTTACGCTGAACATCTACAGAATGCCAACATCAATATATTACTTATGAAGGAGTCCCTTGTGGAATTTTCACAGGCCCCGCTAGTTGTTACTATTATGTAATAATATTATAAAATGAAATGATGAGTCTGAGATGAATAAAGTAACTGAGGTTCTGGTGCTTGATAGGATAGTGGCAGTACATATTTATGAGCGAGTGAAAATAACACCCACCTCTAATTTTGATTTTTATGTGAGAATTATGCCCGAATTAAGGTAGTTTAATGCTTAAATAGAATGGAAAATGACTGCTAATTTATGGAGTTATTTTAATGAAACCTGAGCATATTTCAAGGGTATGTAGTGCCTGTTTATACTCTTATTAGAATGGGGGGGGGCGGATAAGCAATTATCGTACTTGACTGTCTTTAGGTTTTGAATTCGATCTCAGCTCGAATATATATATATATATATATATATATATATACCAGCATGGGTGCCGGGCGTTTGGAGGCGTATGCTGAGCAAAAAAAAAAAGGTCAATTTTTTAAACTTTGACCCCTTAACATTTATTGTTTTGGGCTTAAATCAAGTTAGATCCATGTCCAAGGAACCTATATCTAAAATTTCAAGTGTTTAGACCTAAAATTGTCGGAGGAGTTTGGTAGAGTTCTCAAAGGTCAAATCGTTGAACTTTGACCCCTTAATCGCCAAAGTTCTGGCCGAAAACCGATCGCATCGATTTTTCCCAAATCTCAGTACCCCTGTATATCAAATTTCGAGTCTGTAGACTAAAAATTGACAGTTATTGCGTAGGGAAATGTACACATAGACAGATACAGACACGTTCACTTTTATAGATATATTAGCATGGGTGCCCGGCGTTGCCCGGGTGTTTGGAGGTGTACGCTGAGCAAAAAAAAAAAAAAAGTCAATTGTTTTAAATTTGACCCCTATTATGACCCCTTAACATTTATTGTTTTGGGCTCAAAACGATTTATTAAGTTAGATCCATGTCCAAGGAACCTATATCTAAAATTTCAAGTGTTTAGACCCAAAATTGTCTGAGTTTGGTAGAGTTTTCAAAGGTCAAATCTTTGAACTTTGACCCCCTTAACAGCCAAATTTCTGACCGATCACATAGATTTTCCCATATCTCAGTACCCTGTATATTAAATTTCGAGTCTGTAGACTGAAAATTAAGTTATTGCGAAGGAAAATGTACACACACACACAGACACGTTCACTTTTATAGATAAATATATATATACAATTTTTTTTTTGTTGCATACGATGAGTAGAGGATTGGCTCTAATAATAATAAATGCAAAATCTGCATAAATTAAGCATATTTATGCATATTTATTTTCTTCCCCATGCGGGCAAATTAGGCATGAGGCCGTTTTTTAATATGGAAGGGTGAGGAAGGGGATCTGCTCCCCCGAGAGGAGAGGAGGGGTAGCTGGTAGTGAGAGCCTCTTGGTATATAGGGTTGCCCTACATGGATCAGAAACTGCTTGCCACAAGGGCAATGGTCTTTGGTTGCAGTATCTGCTGGAACAGATACTACACTTTGATCTTGGCCTTCGGGCCAAGAAGAAAAAAGGCGAACCTATGCGTATTTTAGGACTGGGCTACGCTGAGCGGCCTGCATGTATTATATAAATCGATGTGTGTGTGTGTGTGTGTGTGTGTGTGTGTGTGTGTGTGTGTGTGTGTGTGTGGAAATTTAATTAAATATGTCTTCAAATACAGATAGTGTCTGTCAGATTATAAACATTACAAATTTAAAAATAAAATAATTGATTTCTGAACGCCAGAAGGAATTCTATTTTCCTCCGCACCCCCACCCCATTTTTTCCCACTGCTCGATCTCTTGCAAGATGGTTTCTCATCAGCTGCCAGATGAGCTCCCCCTTCCCCGTCCCCAGTCCATCTGCGAAGCCATGTTGAATCTTGTCAGATGCCTGTTGTTGCCCGACGTTCTTATCGGACCTGAATGTTGGCGACAAGGAATGGAGTTGTCTGCAAGGCTATCGACATTCCGAGAAAGATTCCTCGGTATCTTCGCTTAGAATTGTTCTCCATTTTTTTTTTTTTTTTTTTTTTTGTCAAAAGGAAAAAATGGGGAATTTTTACATTCTGTTGCTCTTAGTCAGCAGTGTGTGTATGTGTTATTTTCTGTCTTTGTCTGCCTCTCTCCCTCTCTTTGCCTTTCTGTCTCTCTCTGCTTCTCTCCCTCTCTCTGCTTGACTGGGAGTCTGTCTGTCTGTCTCTCTCGGTCTGTCTGTCTCGGTCTCTCTCGGTCTGTCTGTCTCGGTCTCTCTCGGTCTGTCTGTCTCGGTCTCTCTCGGTCTGTCTGTCTCGGTCTCTCTCGGTCTGTCTGTCTGTCTGTCTCTCCTTCTCTTTCTGTCCCCTCTTCCCTCTCTCTCTCATACTAAGTTTCCCTTTTTGTGAGAAATGAATTTTCATCGCATTAAAAACCCAACTGCACATTTCATCTCGTGTGCAAATAAAAAATAATGAAAAAAAAACAAACATATTTCTTAGACTAAATATTTTTTTTTATTTAAAATCAGTATTTAATTTTTAATACCTGTTCAGAAAACAATTCCTCGTCTTGGTTTTAAGGCAGAAGTGTATAAAGTGGCCAAATTAGTGTGAAAATGGCAACTGAAACCGTAAATATATTGGATTGCAGAAAAATATCAAATGTATTTTTTCAATTATTTTTTAACAATTTTTAAAATGATTTTTTGGACAAATTTGTTTTTATAGAAATATTTTTTTTTTTTTTTTTTTTTTACATGGAGTTCACCACTTATCAAGGCCCAATGGCCACTCAGGGATAAGGGTTAATACATATTTGAGCAAGCATTATACACAAATGCTAAGGACATGATAAACGTTATCAAACTCCTGTAATTTTATTCTATAGATGATATGTAAGTTATTTTTTGTGTGTGTGTTGCACTATGACATGCTGAACACGTTAAAATCAATTTATTACACATAAATAAGGCAAAATGTTTTTAATTAGTCGACATACTGGCATATTTCCAAGATGTCAGTCTCTTTCTAGTCAATATAACCATTGGAATATGGTTTTATCAAATGGTATAGGCATTGAAGGCTATGGCTCTCCATCTCTTTCCCTCGCAGCATTCATGAATTCATTGTTGCTCATTATTTTTGATGTTGCTTAGGTGTTCAGACTGTCAACGTATGTTTCTTGTTACCATCTGCTACTTTCTTACCGAGCAAGGTGTTTTGATTCAGAACTCCATTCACGCTGTTTTGAATAAAAAATTTGATGTATTGCCATAGCTTTCTTTGCAGTTGTACAGACAGGAGGTTGCAGTTTCTTTCTGTCCGAGTAGTGCACATACTGGGCGATTGTCCTGACCATTGTACCCGGACAGCACAATGAAATACGAAACGATGTACAGAATTTCTGTTTGCTTCCGTATTACATCAGTCACCTGACCTTGCCCAAGAGTCTCCCACAGATTAATGGAGGGAAGGCGGCACCTTACTTTTCCTTTGACACTAGTGCTATCCTGTTACCAGTATGGCGCTATATTGGCATGCACAAAAACAAATTGATACTCATAACTCAAAGTATTTAATTATTTTTATGGGAGAACGTTGCTATAAGGCTAAGTTGAAATCCTTTACTTCACTGTAGTTTCCACCTGTAGGGCAACACACACACATATGTATTTTTTTTACATATGGTGGATACCAGTTATCAAGGCCCAGAAGCCACTCGGGGGAATAAGGGTTATTGCATGTACAGTAATCAATGGGATAGTATCGTAGTAATCGTTAGTATTGGAGATTTTATAAAGTGTCTTAAGGGGGCGATTCATCAGGAATTTCTTCATGTTGGACTTGAAGACATCCAAGTGTCATTATATATATATATATATATATATATATATATATATATATATCTCGCATTCTAAAAATTTTATTACTTATTGCTCACTAGGTTAACATGTTGGATAGCATCATCCTAGCGAATGTAAAATTCCTATTTGTGAGACCTCGACTTGGGTTAGTGTTGGTTGGATTATCACGCCCCTTGTTCGAGACGAAGTAGGTTCATTCCACATTTGGATTTTGCCATGGTTTGCTTGATCTGTGCTAGTTAATAGACTTTCTTGAGTGTGCCACGGTTGCTCAAGTGGCAGTTCTCAGCTCGCATGTGAGAAATTTAGATTTTGAATCCTAGGTTCAGATGTGTTCAACAGTTAAAATGAGCTCAAATGATGATGAAACTCGGGTCTTGAACTTCCGGTTTGTTGGCTGTCATGACTCTTGTGAGCTGTGACATTGTTTGACTATGGAAATAATTATATCATATTAATTTTATTTTTATTTCGGACTATTATTCTCATCTTTATTAGTTGTTTTCATCTTTATTGGTTGTTGTTTTTCATGACGTTTCGGCCAACTATTCCTCTGGCCTTCATCAGTTGGTAACTGTGACGGATAGGAACTCTGAATCTCCTAACTGCATTCTCAGCAATCACTGCCATCCGTAGTTGTTGTTGTCTCACTACGTTTTGGCCAAGTAAACCTCTGGCCGACTTTGGGTAGGATTGAAACCGCTATCTTCAGACAATGTCCATTTGGAACCGTAGAGATTCAACGTCTCTATCGTGGTCGGGTCGTTACCGATTGGTGTATATATATATATATATATATATATAATATATATAATATATATAATATATATATATATATATATTATTCCATAATTGGGATTCATTTTTGAAATGAGCAAAAAAATAAAAAAACAACCAATAAAGATGAAAAAAACTAAAGATGAGAATGATAGTCCGAAATAAAAATAAATTAATATATATAATGCTCATCTCAAAAATGAATTCCAATTAAGGAATAATATATATATCAATCGGTACGGACCCGACTATGGAAGATCAGATAATAAATAAACGTGGATTTATAAGATCAAAGAATCCAACCTTAAGATGATCAACGTCATAAAATTTGGAATATAGACTTTTGTCATTTATTCACTATATTGCTCTGTAATTACATTAAGCTTGAATAAGGATTGGCATGTATAAAAAGTAAATATAAATGAATAAAGAATATTTCCACAGAAATTAGTTATCCTCAGACACGGATTTAGTCATCTCTAAAACTCATCTGGAGCTACCAGATCAGGCTGTGTGAAGATATTGGCTTCCTGATTCAAATGCACCCTACATTATTATTTTTTTTTTAATTTAATAACACTTCCCCAATAAAAAAAAATGTAAAATAATTCGGTTACTATTTTTACTAATATATGAAAAAAAATAGATAAATAAAATAAAAAAAAATAAAAAGATAAACTATTAATAAGTTTCAAATTACAAGATTCATTTTGCACTGGTATTTTCGAAAGTCATTACCTCTTTTCGATTGTCTAGCCTTAATTTGAACCTACGTCACTTCCGGTTTGTCAATAAGTGCAGCAGCTAAAGCGTCACTTTTTTTTTTTTTTTTTTTTTCCACTTTCCTTTCCTCCTTCGCTGTTACGGGTTCGAGCCTGCCTGCCTACTACCACTTTTTTTTTTTTTTTTTTTTTGCTCAACACACACCTAGAAACACCTAGGCAACGCCAGACACCCAGGCTAGTCTTATATAATTGAAAGTATTAAATTATGACCGAACATTAACAGCTGAAATGACGTCATAAGATGACATTGGTCATAAAAAGACAAATTTATGACATAACTTGAGAACCGTTTCACTGACTCGTAAAACTTGTCAAACTTGCAAAATAGGTTAAATGATATATTTATAAATAACTTACTAAATCACTTTCAAAATGGCTTCTCTTATGTATAAACGACCACGAAATGATAGAGAAAAAACATTTCAACAAATTGTTCAGTTACAAGGTGCCTTCAATAAGTTTCCAGACTTTTTTCTTTTTTTTAAATTATCGTAGACTCTTGAAAACTCAGTATGTTATTGCTATACAGCTTATGAGATGACTGACCAATTTTGATGATTTCACATTCAAATGAACAGCTACAGCAAGAATTGGAATACACCCTACTAAAGCCTGATTACTCGTGAAACTCGTGAATTTCCAAAATGCAATCTGGACGTGAGCACACTTTAGAAGAATATGTAATAAAATTCTGGGGTTTGTATTACTGTACACATAGATTCGAAAAAGTTGTCAAAAAACAAATATATAACAAATAAATGTTATCAAAGGCAAGATAAGTTACTTTTCTGCCAAACTGGATATATTTTTTGTGTTTTTATTCAATGTAACATGTTTATTCAGCTCGAAAAACATACAGTGTTTACCGATGTATTCGAAAATTCAAGATGGCGTCTCACACCCTCTTTAACACTGTAAGTATGGAAAAAGGTGTTATAAATAAAAAAACTATACAAAATACTATTAAAAACCCGCCGAATATATGTCAACCTATGTCACGGTAACATATATTAGCTGACTTTGGGTAGGATTGAAACCTCTAACGTCGGACAACTCTCACCTTGAACCGTAGAGATTCAACATCTCTATCAACCGAACCACGGGCCCCGAAGGGCGATCAAGGTTAAATTTTTTAGTCTTATAAATTCATGTTTATTTATTATCTGATCTTCTAGTCGGGTCCGTACCAAATAGTGGTGAGACAACAACTATGGAAGGCAGTAATTGCAGTGGATGCAGGCAGGAGATTCAGAGTTCCTATCCCGTCGCAGTTACCACCTGACGAAGGTCAGAGGAATAGTTGGCTGAAACGTTGTGAAACAACATCTAAGAAAGATGAGAATAATAGTCCGCAATAAATAAAATTAATACTCATCTCGATAATTCCAATTAAATATGTACTATAGCATTTCCATATTGTTTTAACAAACACTAAAATATCTTCTATAGTCTTTTATTTTAAAATATCTAGTACGCATTATCTAAAATTATGTTACCAATTGTTAAATCTGCAATGGGTGTATTTGGCTTTAAGTTTTTGTTTTTTTTCTATCGACATCACCAGTAAAGTTATTCATGCCTTTTTTTTTTTTTGTATTAATATAGCGTTTTCATATTGTTTTAATCAACACTAAAAATATCTTCTATAATCTATATAATTATAAAACTCAAATGACCATGTAACTGATGTTGTAACCCAACATTTGGTTTACGACTTCCGCTTGTGCATGCATACATAAACAAATAATCAACGCGACAATAAAACATTGTTTTACTGTGTACGTTTTTAGCGTCCCAACTGTTTTTTTTTTGTTTTTTTTTTTTTGCGTTTAAATTATCGAAATAAACAATTGTTAATACTGTCTGCATTTTTTTTTTTTTTTTTTACATCGTTCATTTCCGTATTACATTTAAGTTATTTTAATGCAATTTTCTTACAAATACATCTACTTCAACCCATTGACAACCATAAGAGCATTTTACAACGGCAATTTACCCACTGCCTTCATTTTTTTTTTTTTAATTCTTCATTGTTTAATACACTTTTCTTAAGAAAACATTCATACATTTTCTTCTACACTAACAGTATAAATAAATAACCCTGAAAATGTCTTTTTTTAATTTGCGTACAAAAAAATAATCAACAAGATAATAAAATGTATTGTTTTACTGTGTACATTTTCTGCGTCCCAATGTTTGTTTGTTTTATTTTTTGCGTTTAAATTAAGATATATCAAAATTTTCATTTAACTTTAATTATGGTGTCTGTTCAGTGCACATTTACCTATAAGTATGGCAAACCATTTATAATTTAATAAACAATTATAAACAGAACGACTCATAGAAATCTATCTATATTCTTTTTTCATTTTAATATACTTTCATAGAAATGTTTCTGTTATGTCACAAAAAAAAAACTACTTCCTTTACGTCACAAGTGTCACACTCGTACATTAAATCCATAGCTAATATAACATACTGACCCAACGGGTCACGGGTAGTCTAGTATTTTTTTAAATTTATTTCAAAATAACTAATATGTATTAGCTAAACTTATTCCGTGTTAAAGATATCCAAAAAGTAACCAAAGTGCTCGATAAAAGGAGCAAGATATATTTTTATTTTCAGGTAACGACAATAACTAGGCTACTGTTTCAGTCGATTGATGACCTTCATTGGGTAAACTAAACTTCCGATTTTAATAGCATGTCTTTTTGTAAATCGGAAGTTTAGGTTACTCAATGAAAGTCTGTTTAAAATTACTGCATTATACACATTCACATGCATGTATTTAATACGTATAATCCAATGTTTACTGTAATACATACTTTGCTCTCCCTCAGTAAGGGAATATGGCAATATTCGCTGAGTTGTTTTCCTATGTGGATCAGTGTTGATAATGTAAAGATAGAAGCTTGGTTTTAAATGCATTAAAATTAACCAGCCACCTCTTTCCCCATTCTACCACGTACTCAAGATTAGAGGAGAGAAAATCAGAACTTGGTTGTTTACGGCCTTTGAAGTGTTATCATAGACGGTAGTGTCCTCAGCATAAGGGTCTATAAATGATCTTGGGATGTGATTTGAGAGATCATTGATGTAGATCAGAAAGAGGGTTGGGCGAAAATGAACCCCCTGAAGGACTCCAGCATTAATATTGTGAGCTTCTAATTTCTGTCCATCAACCACTACTCTTATGAGAGAAATGATATAATAATTGAACAGACATTTCAAGCTATACTGTAGCTGGAGATCTTGTGGAGTAGACCTTTATGTCATACCCTATCAAAGGTTTTTGATATGTCAAGAGCAATTTCCCTAGAAAGGAAGCCTCTGTCGAGAGATTTGTTAATCCTGTGAGATACAACTATTAACACATCTGCTGTAAATCTAGCAGAATGGAGATCATATTACATGTCACTGAGAAGGTTATTTTTGTTGAGGTGGTTGACCACTTCTTTAACAGATTCCAGCAACTTACAAGACCTACTGATGAGGTTTTCCAGAGTGTTGGGAAGCGATTCTCCTTAAGACAACGCTTAAATAGTTTTGTAAGTATGGGAGCCAGTTCTGGTTGAAGCTTTTTGAGCACTATAATTGGAATGCCGTCAGGGTTAGTTGCTTTACTGAAATCTGGGTTTTTGATTAGCTTGGTAACATCATGCACAGATATTTGTATGTCATATAGCATGTTATCAGACACGGGAGGAAATATGGGGGTTGCAGTTCTAATCGCATAGGGTAGAATTAGCTGCAAAGAGTTTGGCTTTGTCCGATGCTGATGAGATTACCTCAGGTCTATTGATGGTTGGGATAGTTAACATATCTATTCAGGACCCTGTTATTTGCCAAAATAGGTGGAAACCAAGCCACTGTTCAGCTACTTTGGACTTGATGGACTGAGCATACAACTCTCACGTTCTTTTTTCTTTTTTTACAATGGTTGCTGGCAGTCCTGAAGGTGACTTTAGTCTTGGTATATCTATTATGTTAGAAGCAATGGAAAAAGTGATTTCTGTTTACAATGGTAGCAGCACATTCTGGAGAGAACCACGGCTGGCTGTTAGGTTTTTGCTGGAATGCTTGGGAGTGTATGAAGCAATCTGTACCTACAATTAATCATGCTCTCAGGTCTAATACTATAGAGGACACATTCTTTTTAAATATGGAACGCAGAGGTGATCTGATATAAATGTACGAAAGCTACTCTTGTCAGCCAAAGTATCGATGTACTGTATGATGGAGAGGTATGTCGCAGGACTAGACAACCGAATGTTTGGAAGATCCCAGTGTGGATAGAATGGAAGATGCACACAGCTCAGCACAAGTTGTGAGAAAATGGTCTAGGAGACTTGCATACTGACCATCATTGTAGAGCACATGGGTGGGTTCATGAATTATCTGAGTTAGGTCATAAGCAATGGAGAAATCGTGACAGACCCTCTCCTCATCTGCTTTATTTGAATAGGCTAACCATTCCACATTGTGAACATTGAAATCTCTACAGATGTGAATGTTACCCAAAGAATAAGTAGACAAGATGTGGTCAGTTTTCTCAGATATGCTCTTAAAGATAGTAACTCCCCTGTTATGGGGTCAATAGAGGGCAAATATAAATGCGGTGATGTGTGCAAGTGCAATCCGAATGAACATGTAGGGGCAATTTAGGGTCTTCTCTGGAGATGTCCCTACTATATGGAAAACCATCTCTAATGTAGGCACATATTCCATGCCCATAGTGAGCTTGGGGGTCAGATTTAGATGTTAAATTAGAATATCCTTTAATACGAAATCATCTTGAGAAATAGTCGCTCCAATGCCAGTTTTGCTTAGGAAGAATAGAATCTGGTTTTGTCTCCTGTAATTGGATTTCAAGCTCTGGAAGGTTGGAACGTAGATCCCTGATGTTGGAGACCTGGTAGTGGGGGAGGTCTACGTTGAAACTTTGAGGTATGGGTTTGTGTATTTTTTCTGGAGACTTTTCATGGAGTTTTAGGATTTGTGGAATAGGTCGACAGACTTTGTTAGAGCAGGACAGAGAGGGAAAGTGAGAGAGAAAAAGAAGTGAAGAATTTTTTTTTTTTGTTTTGCAGACCATGAGGTAAAGCCGTAACAATTAGCCGCACATACGGCATTGAGAAGCCCTACTAGAAACTACTGCATGGTCCAGAATCCATTCACCAAATGGCAATACAACAGCCCCAGTACTTTGCACCTGCTGATAGGTTGGCCTCCTTAGTGGTTAGTCCAAAGTTCGGATCCCTGACTATCAGGCGGATAACGTCAGCCCAGGAAAACATTTAGCTCCAGCACCTTTATTAGCGACATGGTTACAAGAATAGAAATAAACAGAAAATTTCTAATATCTCAGACAACTGCTCGCTCCAAAATACTGCCGACCTAGAACACGGCTTTTTCTTCTTTTGTCAGGAAAATCACTAGTTTAAATGTGGAATAAGAGACAAATTAGAAGCGAGTTACGAGAGCTGTCTATTATCCATTTAAAAAAAAAAATTAATAAGTATTCTACTGAGTATTAGTTCAATTGACCTGTTTAGGGGAAAGTATGGTGATAGGTTCCCCTCTCACTGAAGTAAAGAAATAATTCGGTTGGCAAAGTTAACGTATGTAATTCTTGAACAAATCTGCTAATTTCCTCGAATTATTCCCAATTTGAATGGAAATTTTTTTTAACCCCTTTTGCTAGCATTCGATGCTATGCGGGGCATTTTTGAAAAGTATACTAAAATGGAATGGAGAAAGTTTATTTGGAGGAAAATATAACAAGTGAATCACAAGCTGCAAATGGACAATAAATTCCAATAATAGTATTTAGGGATAGGGTGAGTGGGGGGGGCAAGTGTAAAAAGAAAAATGATTGGGTAAATAAAGTAACACATGACTGAAAGAAAACAGACTTTTGAAAATATTTTGGTACTAGTGCACTTACTGATCCGTGCTGAAATATTATATTTAGAAACCCATTCTTAACATGAGGAGGGAGGGTGTTTTGTAGCTATTCTGTACTTTAACTTCACAATTTAATAAAAACAGACATCATAAAACTTTAATTAAACTTGAAAATACTATTTTAAAAAATAGTGCGGATCAATAAAGACCGCTGCAAAGAAGGCAGGTTCTCTCTACCATACTAGAAAGATACTAACACCCTCTATAAGGCCACCATTCACCCATGTATGGAGTATTGTTGTCCAAGACAGCTAAACTTTGGAATTCCCTGCCGCGTCCCTGCTTCCCCAACTGTACTGACATGCAGAAATTCAAGTGCAATGTGAACCGACATCTTGCTGACACAGTACCCCCCCCCCACACACACACACATTAGACGCTAGGCGGCGCATTTAGTCGTATGTCTGTTTGAAAAGTATACTAAAATGAAATGGTGGGCAGTTTATTTATTTTAAATTTTTTGGTAAAAGAATGTGGGTAGATGTTTAATTCAAAATTGGAGAATGCGTTTATTTTTAGGAAAATATAGCAAGTGAATCAGAAGCCGCGAATTGACAGCAATCACCAGGTTTACGTATGTAATTCTTGAGCAAATCGGCTAATTTCCTAGAGTTCTTTCTGACTTGATTTGAATGGAAATCATCTACCCTTTTGCTCAAATTTCACTTGTGATGTTAGGCTGTATATGGTGGTAACTTTGCGCATAATCGCCTTTTTCTTCTCTCGTCGACTTTTTATGATTGTTGATACTTATCCAAGACATTCTGATACAAAACCTATCTAAGAATACTGCCAGGCAGATGAAGTTCCTTCGTGTTAAATTTCATAAAAATCAGCCCAGCCGTTTTCGAGTTCATAGAGAACACACTCACAGACACACAAAGTAGATTTATTTTTTTTATTTTTATAAAATAGTGTGCTGCAGACTTTCAGTCACCTGTTCTTCTGATTCACTTTTTTTTTTTTTTTGGTCCTCAACAAAAGAAGGGTGGACCTGTAAATTCTTCGTTCGTCTGTGCGCACTTTTCTCAATAACTACGCCTTGCAATTTTTTGAAATTTTGCACAAACATTAAGCATGATATGAATAAAAAAAAAAAAAAAAAAGTTAACGGAACAGATTTTCCAGGAAGACTCTGGTTGCCTTTCGGATTAAATGGCTAAAATTAACAGTTTTGTGCTTATTAAAAAAAAATTGATGACTTGGATTTTTATAAAACTTTCTGAAAAGTTGTAACTAACTGATTTCTATATAATTTTGTTTGTCTATATTTCACGATAACTCTTGGGTGTGCCCTAGGGGCTCTTTTACGGCTAATAAAAACGCTCTATTTTTGGGACTATTTTACCATATTTGTCCAAAATTTTCTGTGTATGTCTATTTAGCAGTTTTGCATGGTGCTGAACTCAAATATAAATATGTTAAGACCTTGGGGACTTTTGGGGCTAAGTGAGGGGGGGGGCAAATGGACTTAGTCATTTCTTTTATTGCATAGTGCAGAACTCAAATTTACATGTAAGGCCTGAAATTGCACTGTTTGTTCATTTTCACTAGGATTTGACATCCTATGGGTACTTTTGGAGCTAAATTGGGGGTGGGGGCAAATGCTGAACTTAGTCATTTTTTTTTTTATGCCTCATTCACTGCACATTCATGGGGGACCATGCATGCTTCACTTTTTTTTTTTTTTTTTTCTTAGCTCATAAAGATGAGTCAGTTTTTGATGATCACATCTTTCCGATCACTGGGTCAGAAGTTCTCTTGCTCTAAAAACCTAGATGTCATCTTGTGCGATTCAAATCTGCATTAAATTGCATCCCACACATTAAAAAAAAAATATATATATATGTAATGGTAGCAAGAATCACGTGACAAACAAGATTATGACTGAAGAAGAATGCTTTATTTTCGGTTCGCACATGGTCACAATTTACTGTACAATTCTTCAACATGAAAAATGGAGTAATAATTGATGTGAAAATCTAATCTTAACAATTGGTTATAATTAATATTAAAAATGACTTCTATGACTGCAACGAAGAGATGAAAATTTCAGATCATGAATGCATAAGTTCAGTCATCATAACAATGAAATTTGCAATCCCCCTCTTTTAGGCAGATTAAAAAAAATGAAATGCCGTTTGTACTTATGTCCTCTTCTCATAGTTGAGAATAAAGGGGCATTAATTATTTAGATGTTAATTCGATTGCAGTTCATCCATTCGATTGCAAGGATCCAGGTGTTTGCAATTCATAATCCACATCTCCTCTTGTATTCCCGGGTGGAAGAGCAAGTTGCGGAAAAAATGAAAAATGCTATTGATATCATTTTAGGGAATGACTTTTCAGTTAACATAAGAAAAATAGAATGGATTTTTTTTTTTTTATACACGCACATATGCACATAAAAAATATGAGTGGTCTCAGCAATAACAAGTGCAGGTTCTGCGACACAAAAGTAGAGTGTGAGCCACGTGACATCCAGTTGTAAAGTCCTGTTGGGGGGGGGCTATTATACAATGTGACACAATCGAGTGTGTAAACATCTCCACTGGAAAATCTGTAAAAATCTGAATATCCAATGTAATAGCAAATCCTGAGAACATGTTTACCGGAAAGAACAGTTGGAAATAAGTCATACACCATCCACTATGACTACGAAATACTTACAGCTACATACCTAGAAAATGGGGCTATTAAGCCTGACATAATGATATGGGACAAGAGGGAGAAAGTAGCAACCCTAGTTGAAGTAAGCGTCCCTAATGATGCTGGCCTTAACAGAGCAGAGAGGGAGAAAATAATAAAATACCAAGTACTTATGTACGACATGAAAAGAAACTGGAATCTTAAGAAGATATCAATCCTGCTAGTCTTTAAAGGAGCAACTGGGCTAATGGAAAAGAATTTCAAAAACTGACGAATATACCCGGTGAACCAAGTGCAAAAGAAATACAAACAATTGCACTTAAAGGGAATCTTAAAAAGATCTCTCGGTTGGAGTAACTAAACTAATGGGAGAATGTTTGGCATCCGGTAGAATGCCCCATCCCAGCAAAAACGAAGTGATAAGAAAATTAAAACAAAGAGATATTAGGTACATGCATTAATGGCGGAGAACTGATAGGGGTGGGGGGGGACATTGTTTTGAAAGTCGATTTATCATCTTTTGTAGGTTTCTGATTACATTTTGATTGTATTAGGTTGAAGAATTTTCTTTCGGAAATTTTAATTTTGATTTCAAATGATGTTCAAATAAGTTTTCGTTATAATACCTTCGATTTATATATCATTTTAAAGAGCGCTTTTTCGCTCGATCTAATCGTTTGAATTACGACCGTTTTAAAACAGTTATCTTTTCAGAACGTTGAATACAAAATGGAAAAAAAAGCAAATCCGCATGATTTTCTTATTACGATTCAAGCTTGGCAAAAAGCCGCTGAAACAACTGATATTAACGAAGCATTTGGCCCAGGAACCACTACTTCAACGCACAGCACAATTGTGGTATGGTGGCTTAAGAAATTTCGTGACGGTGACTAGTCTTGAAGATGAGCATAGTGGTTGGCCATCGGATGTTGATAAAGATCAATTAAGAGCCTTAGTCGAAGCACAACTGTTTGAAAACTTGCTTCTGAATTCGGCATAACATATGCGATGATTTCCAACCACTTGAGAGATTGGAAAGACAAAACTTGATAAATGGGTACCCCCACGAATTGAACGACAACCAAAAGAAATGGTGTTATGAAGTGTCATCATCCTTTTTATGCAACAAGATCCGTTTCTCGGCGGTTGTGCCTTGTGATGAGAAGTGGGTTCTTTACAACTAGCGATGCTCAGCTTAGTGGTTAGATGCCGATGAAGCTTCACGACACTTCCCGACACCAGAGTTGCACCAAAAGAAGGTCATGCTGATTGTTTGATCTTCTGCGACTGGTCTCATCCATTAGTCATATATAATTTTTTTTTTTTTAGTGATTCAATGAATTTCAAAAACCTTTTTTGAAATGAAATGTTGATTTTCATATCAAAGATTTTTATTATTCTAAGCAAGACAAAGAATACTTTATAAGTTTAGGAGATAAAATTTCTAAAGTATTCATCGTCTTGCTTAGAATAATAATCTTTGATATAAAAATCAAACATTTCGCTTCAAAAAGTTTTTGAAATTCATTGAATCACTATAATTTAATTTGATCTATCGAGCAATTCTTATTTAGATGGGATAATACTTATAGAATATTACTGCCAGTAATGTCTTGTAAATCTTATAATCACAGGTTTCCATACCAGCTGATTGTTAATTAACTTTATTCTGAAGTGTGTGTGTATATAATATATATATATATATATATATATATACATGAGCAAACAGTTAATGAAACATGTTAAAAAACACTTTGAAATGAGTTAAAAACATTTAATCTGAAAAGGAAACGCTAGATAAGTGGATAGTCCTTAATCCGCGGAGTTTCGAAGAAATACTTTCCTTCTCATCAGAGGGTAGGAATTAGCAAAATGCGGGATCGGATTTTGCATGCAAAAGTATTTCATGAAACAAGTCAAAGATCTTACTTGAAAACAAAAAAAGTGAAGCAGAGGGAATATGGTGAATAAAAACGTGATTACACATGAATGGATAGTCTGGAAGATAAATAATCCAGTGACGGTAAAATCCAAATATATACTTAATTTTACCATCTTGGATCATTTTGGTAAATTTAATTGTAATATATATATATATATAAAAGCTCCTGATAAATTTGGGAGAGGATTGCTGAATGCCTGAATAATTTTCATTACAGACTAAGCTTTTTTTTTTCATAAGCAATATCGCCTGGAGAGGTCTCTATTTAGTAGTAACTGGCTGACTGAAACATGTTCATGCATGTGTATCAACATTAATACTTACAAAAAAAAAAAAAACCCAAAAAAAACCGTGTTTCCTCGTTTTTGCTGAGGATAGGACATTCTATCGGATGCCAGACAATCGCCCTCTATTTCACACACACTAATATATATATATATATATATATATAAAATCTCTCAAACAAAATAAAGAAACCGTGTCTGTTTATTTATTCGGTAGCCATTTTAATTCTAATCCCGCAACAAATTCATGTGCATTTCATGTGCATACTTGCTCTAGTTAATATCTTTCTGTCTCCGAGGGAATATAGATGTTGGGAGTACGCAAGTGTATTATGTGGCTGTGCTTTCTTAAAGCAGCTGCTGTTGCTGCTGCCGCTGCATTGTATCTGCTGCTGTCGGCATTATCTAACACCAGACTCTTTCTTCTTCTTCAACAACAACAACAACACTTACTCCGTCCCCCTCCTCGCTCCATCTTCATCTCTAGAGTTTGAGCCGAGATGTTCTTGTGAGGCGAATCTGTCTGATCAATGAATCTATCAGAATCTTCTTTGAGGACTTTCCTCCTCCTGTTGTTGTGGAACTACCACTCCCCCCTTTCCCTCTTCTTCCTCCTCCTCCTATCACCATATGTTTGATTTCTGTAATGCTGTTGTGCTTCTCCTGTTCAATGCTTCATCAATGTGAACTATGCATCATGAGGCGAGTCTTACAATGCGTTTCTTCTTCCTGCCGACTATCGCAACAGCAACATACAATGCATATTTCTATTTATGCCGAGGATGACGACCTGCTTAGCATGGGAAAACTCCGCCCTTCTCCCCCTCTTCCTCTCCGTTCATTGGGTTTCGATAATTCTATTACTTATATTATTCTTATATATATATATATATATATATATATATATATATATATATGTATCCATATCCAGACAGTCGAGTGAGATGGACGTGCTGATAAGGGGTTTAGGCTCATTACAGCGGAGTCCCAATTTCTCGCTAGATTCAGCCACTCTGAGTCGTAGACGACGAAACACTTATCAGTGAATAATTATATTTTAAAAATTATATGTATGCTGCTCCCCATGTGAGGGTACCAAGTTGGTTAAAGGGAAAATTATTCCCAATTCGCATTTAGGTAAAAACGCACTTTCTTAAATATTTGAATTCATTCAAAATGTGTCGCAAAAACAAATAACACACAAACACACACACACACATTTATATATATATATATATATATATATGTGTGTGTGTGTGCATATGGCATTTCATTTTTGATATACACAGCATAATCACGCTGACACCCCGATTCTCGTCAGATCACCGAAGTTGAGCAATGTTCAGCCTGGCAGATGGGTGACCATTTGGGAATTCTAGGCGCTGTATGTGCTCTAAGCTTATCCTGGCATTCCCCTCAACTGCTGCTTGCCATTATTATTTAACAACGCCGACTTGGGAGAGGTGTGGTTTGAGATTGTGCAACTTTTGCCACAAAAATTTCACGCACCACTACCCTTAGAGTGTGTATCCATAGCCTGTCAAGATTAAAGGAAGCTACCATGTGTGCATATGTTTGTGTGTGTGCATATATATATATATTAGGGATGTACAGTTTAGCAAATTGGCTGATTACCGTTTTGCCGATTTATCAGCAAATTTTGTTGTCATAAATGATACTAATATTAATTATATTGTAAACGAAGACGAGTTAACTCCCCTTTTTGCTTGCTAGTGAAAATTTATGGAAGATACACGCATCGTCTACATGATATGATCAAAACACAGGCATGACATGTAGACTTTTACAACTGCATTGAATTTGAGGCAAAACATTCGGAAATTTTCCATACTTTCTCTTCTTATCGAATTAAAATTACTTTATTTTTTTTTTTTATGTGGGGGGTCACCACTTATCAAGGCCCGGAGGTCACCCAGGGATAAGGGTTATTATGTGTACAGTAATCAATGAGATATTATTGTAGTAATCATTAGTATTGGAGATTTGATAGTGTCTTACTTAAGAGGGCGGTTTGTCAGGAATTTGTTTATGTTGGACTTGAAGACATCCAAGTTGTAGTCAGGTGGGAAACGGGCGAACGGAAGAGTTCCACAATCGTGCACTTCTGAGAAAGAAGCTCTGCTCATGGAATCTACGTTTTGATTTAGGCACAGATAAAGAGTGGGGAAAATTATTGACAGTAGTTTCAGCCAGATGGGTGTTTCTCGTGAAAGATTGGCGGGGGGGGGGGAGATTGGAGCTCAGACGAGCACTTGTCATGGAAATAACGATAAAACAAAGACAGGCTCACAATGTCTCTTCTGTGGGAGAGAGGCTGCAGGGAAGAGAAAAGGGCATCCCCACCAAACCACAAAGTCTATTTTGTACTCTGACTAGGCAGGATAGGCTGTTTTTAGCAGTTCCTGCCCAGATGTGGCAGCAGTACTCCATCCTTGGACGTACTTGGCTCTTATATAGATAGAGAATTGCATCAGTAGTGAGATATCTTCTGGAGCGGTAGAAGGATCCCACCATTTTCCCAGCGTCCCTGGCAACAGATTTGATGTACATGTTCCATTTCAGATCAGGAGTAAAGGTACAAACCCAGAAGCTTGTCAAAACATGGAGCCTCCCCAAGACGAGAGCCATCCATTTCAATTGATGCCAGATGGGGATCAGAGCGTTGATGATGTAAAGATAGAAGCTTGGTTTTAGATGCATTAAAAGTAACCAGTCACCCCCCCCATTGTACCACGCACTCAAGATCAGAGGCGAGAGAATTAGAGAGAACTTTCTCATTTACGGCCTTTGATGTGTTGCCATGGATGGTTGTATCATCAGCATAGATGTCAACGAATGATTTAAGTATGTGCTTTGGTAGATTATTGATGTAGATCAGGAAGAGAGTTGAGACCAGGATGGACCCCTGGGGGACTCCAGCATTAATACTGTGGGCCTCTGATTTCTGCCCATCAACCACTACTCTTATGAACCTATCAGAGAGAAATGATTTAATGATTGAGAAAACATTTCCAGTAATACCGTAGCTGGAAATCTTGTGAAGTAGGCCCTTATGCCATACCTTATCGAAGGCCTTCGATATGTCAAGAGCAATTACCCTGGAAAGGAAACCTTTGTCAAGAAATTCACTAATCCTATGTGATATAACCGTTAGCACATCTGCTGTAGATCTTGCAGAGCGGAAACCATATTGCATGTCACTAAGAAGGTTGTTTCTGTTGAGGTGGTTGACTACTTTATTTAATATGGATTCCAACAACTTACTCAGGACACACAGGAGACTTATTGGTCTGTACTGAGAGGGAGATGACTTTTCACCTGAATTCTTAAATACAGGGCATACTGATGAGGTTTTCCAGGGTGTTGGAAAGCACTTCTCTTTAAGGCAATGCTTAAACAGTTTTGTAAGTATGGGGGCAAGTTCTGGTTGGAGCTTTTTCAGCACTATAACTGGAATGCCGTCAGGGCCAGTTGCTTTACTGGAATCAAGGTTCTTGATTAGCTTGGCAACCTCACGCACAGATATTTGTATGTTGCATAGTGTGTTGTCTGTTATAGGAGGAAATACGGGGAGTTGATGGCCTTTGTCGCATAGAGTAGAATTGACTGCAAAGTTCTTGGCGAATAGTCTGGCCTTGTTTGATGCTGACGAGATGACCTCAGGTCCATTGATGATGGTTGGGAAGGAACGCACGCTTCTGTTCAGAATCCTGTTTGCTATTTGCCAAAACTGGTGGGAACCAAGCTGCTGCTCAGCTACTTTGGATTTAACGGACTGAGCATATAGCTCTCTTGCATTTTTTATTACTCTTTTACAGTGGTTGATGGCATTCCTGAAAGCAGCTTTAGTCTCAGTGCATCTATTACATTGGTAACTATGGAAAAAGTGATTTCTGTGCACGATGGCAGCAGCACATTCTGGGGAGAACCATGGCTGGCTGTTAGGATTTTGTTGGAATTTTTTGGATGGTATGAACCTGTCTATACCTACAAATAACCATTCGGTCAGGTCTAATACTATCGAGGACACGTCCTTTTTAAACATGGAATGCAGAGGTAGATCAGATATGAATGTAAGGAAGCTATCCCAGTCGGCCATAGAGTATCGATATACAGTACGGTGGAGAGGTATGTCTGAAGACTTATCACATTTCATTTTTATCTTAACTGCTAGAACAGAGTGGTCGGAGGATCCCAGAGGAGATGGAACAGAACATGAACATAGATCGGGGGAAGTTGTGAGAAAAAGGTCTAGAAGGCTTGCATACTGACTGGTAGTATCGGGCACACGAGTGGGTTTGTGAACAATCTGAGTGAGGTCATAGGCAGTGGCAAAATCATGACAAAACCTCCCCTCGTCATTGGTTTTATTTGAGTGGGTCAGCCATTCCACATTATGGACATTGAAGTCACCGCAAATGTGAATGTTAGCCGAAGGATGAGCAGACAGGATGTGGTCAATTTTCTCAGATATGCTCTTAGAGATAGTAACCCCACTGTTGTGGGGGGGGGCGATAGAGGGCAAATATAAATGCAGTGGTGTAAGCTAGTGCAACCCAGAAGCACATATAAGGTAAATTAGGGTCTTCTCTGGAGATATCCCTACCACATGGAAAGCCATCTTTGATGTAGGCACATATTCCATGCCCATGGTGATCTTGGGGGTCAGATTTAGATGTTAGAGTATCCTTTAATTATGTATTCGTCTAGGGAAGTGGTTGAACCTATGCCAGTTTCACTTAGAAAGAATATATCCGGTTTCGTCTCCTGTAATTGTGTTTCAACCTCTGGAAGTTTGGAACGTAGACCCCTGATGTTGGAGACCTGGTAGTAGTGGTCTACATTGAAGGATGGGGTTCTACATTTATTTGTGGGTTTTTTTTTTTTTGAGATTTGTCATGTTGAGGTTTTGGGATTTGTGGAGCAGGTCGATAGACTTGGTTGGAGCAGGACAGCGAGGGAAAGTAAGAGAAAAAAAGACAAGAAATGTTTTTGTAGCACATAAGATAAAGCCGTAATAATTACCCACTAGTATGAAGTCGAGAGGCCCTACCAGAAACTACTGTATGGTCCAGAATCCATTCACCAAATCGCAATACAGCAGCCCCGGTACTTTGCACCTGCTGATAGGACAGCCTCCTTAGTGGTTAATCCAAGGTTCGGGTCTCTGAATATCAGGCAGGTAACGTCAGCCCAGATGAAATGTTTACCTCCAGCACCCTTACTAGTGACATGACCACAAGGATAGACATAGAAACAAATTTTCCGACATCTTAGGCTACTCTTTACAAAGTACTACCGACCTGGAAAGCAGCTTTTTCTTCACCCTTTGTCAGAAAAATCACTCATTGGAAATGAGGACTGAATGACAAAATAGGAAAAGCGAGAGTTACTGGAACTGCCGATAACACATCCCCATGCATTATCTGCTCTCCATTTAAAAAAAAAAAAAAAAAAAAAAAAGGGGGGGGAGGTGAGAAGGACTTATTAATATCTACTTAGTATAAGTCCGTTGCCCCACCTTTAGGGTTACGTATTAACTTTAGACTAGCTAGAAGTAATGCATACTTTAGAGGAAAAAAAAAAAAGTCGCGTGTTTTTAAGTTCAGATATGCAAATATAATTTGGGAAATATTCAATTTCATAGGAGACTTTTTTTTTTTTTTCTCGTTTTAAATATAAGAAAAAGTATTGGTTAATAATAGATATTTGACAAACATTTAGAGAAAGATAGATAAAAAGAAAAGACAAATATTCAGGATTAAAGTCAAACCTGGAATAAGGAAAAAAAACAAAACAAAAAAAAAACAAAGTAAAACATGTTAGTATTTTTAGGTTATTATAATGATTAATTATAATAATTAATTATTATAGATAAAATAATTATCCACACTCCTCTCACGATATTTACGGCTCCTCTATGATAACAAACTCAATCACAAGCTCTGTGGTAGCAGAAAAAATCCTCGGTAAAGTCAGCCATGCTGATACGCTATAGATATGGTGAAACGTGTTTATGGATAACTATTTTATCTATCATAATTAAGTGGTATAATGATAGATATTTTTATTGGTCCCTGACAAAAGGAGGGTGGACCTGTAAATTCATCCTTGTCTGTTCGTCTGTCCACACTTTTCTCAATAACTACGCCTTGGAATTTTTTGAAATTTTCCACAAACATTAAACATGATATGAGTAAAAAAAAAAAAAAAAAGTAACGGAACAGATTTTCTGGGAAAACTCTGGTTCCACCCTTAGGGGTGCCTTTCGGGTTAAAATGGCTAAAATTGACACTTTTGTGCCTGTTGAAAAAAATTGATGCCTTGAATTTTTATAAAACTTTCTGAAAAGTTGTAACTGATTTCTATATAATTTTGTTTGTCTATACTTCGTGATAACTCTTGAGTGTGCCCCAGGACTCTTTTAGGGCTAATAAAAACACTCAATTTTTGGGACTATTTGATCATATTTGTCGTAAATTTTTTGTGTATGTCTATCTAGCAGTTTTGCATGGTGCTGAACTCAAATTTAAATATGTTAAGGCATTGGGGACTTTTGAGGCTAAATGGGGGGGGGACAAATGATGGTCTTAGTCATTTCTTATTTTGCATGATGCAAAACTCAAATTTAAATATGTTAAGGCCTTGGGGATTTTTTTGGGCTAAATTGAAGAGGCAAATAATGGACTTAGTAATTTCTTTTTTTTTTGCATGGTGCAGAACTCAAATTTACATATAAGGCCTAAAACTGCACCGTTTGTTCATTTTCATCAGGATTTGACGTTCCCTGGGGACTTTGGGGGCTAAATGGGTGCGGGGGAGAATGCTGAACTTAGTCATTTTTTTTTTTTTTTTCTTCATTCACTGTGCAACCAAAGAGGACCATGCATGCTTCACTTTGGTTATAATTTCTTTTGAAACGCGTGTATTATTATTATTAAGTCAATGGTTGGAACAAAAGAGAAACCTGAGATTGCAAAAACAATAGAAATCCGTAAACTATTGGTTATTATTTCACTAGATTTAATACATTTGAAGTTGTTTCAGTCATTATAACAGTCAGTAATCGTCTTGTCTTCAATACGTTTCAGAGATGTTAGTTCTCTATATAGAAATAACTTTTGGTTTTTATTTTCGTTTCGGTAAATCATGCTTTCTTAATGTTCAACAATTTTGCGCGTATTTTCAAAGGCTTTTTGTATTAAGAAACTGGTTTCTATTGTCCAAACCTTGTATCAGTTCTGTAGAGACAGTTGTGTTCTTTTCAATAAATTCTGGCTCTGTATTTAGATTAATCGGACAATTGTTCTCATATTGAGTGTTATCTGCACAACATTTTAGTCGATGTAACCTTCGACCTTCATCAGGTTTAAAAGTCGCCATGTTTTGGTAGGGGAAAAAAGGGGATAGCTCTGCATTCTAAGGTTCCGAATTTTTGGATGTAGTTGACAATTTACACAAATTATAAAAATAATTTAATTATCAGGGAAGCCTAGGGGTATGATTTATAACTTATGATTAAATTTTTACTTAAATCCATCAAGCAATTGTAAATTCTTAGAAACATATTTACAAAACTAAGAGGTTGCTGGTTTCAGTATGAATAATCACATTTTTTTAACCAGATGTAGTTTTTTAATGTTATCGTTATGACTGGTAGGAGATTAAAAAAAAAAAAAAAAGTGTAAGTTCTTTAGAAACATATTTACAAAACTAATTTATTTATTTATTTATTTTTTTTGACAAAACATGCCAACTTTACATTTGACAAAGGTCAGAGGTTATATTGGCCGAAATATTTTACAGGCAGCACTTAAAATGAAAACAATTGTCCGATTAATCTAAACAATGCGAACATTCAGACCTCACACTCAAAATTCAGAACTGAATATTGTATCAGTTTTGCAAAAATAGTTCTTTTCAATAAATTCTTGGTCATTAGGATTCTTGGGTTGTGACTGAAAATTCTTGTAACTTTTGTATTAATATTGTACCACTCTAAATTTTGATGACCGCAAATGTTGTGTAGTGGAGGGAGGATATTGTCTATTACATATATATCTCGTTACATGTGTCCCTTTATCTGTATCTATGTACGTAATCATGATACGTCTAGTGTCTATATATGGTCGTGTTCATAATGTCTTATCGTCTAAGTTAGTATGTGCATGTGTGTATAATCAAACGTTGACATACCTTTTTTTTCTGTTTCTTGGCTTCGTCACTCGTAGCTGCAAAGGGAACCACATGCATAAAATAAGTCGAAGACTTCTTTTAATTAATACTTGGTTTTATTCTTTCTGTCTTGCCGGTGCCCATTCTTTCTTATCAGCAATTCTTAACTTTTTTGCGCTTCTTTCTTTGATGCATCTTTGTGCCAAGTGCGACAAATTTGCTCCATCTAAAATCGGAAACCAGACTGATTTGCATGTGAGAGAAAAGATATCGTACTCTCTTTCTTTCCGCGCTCTTTTTCACAATATTTCAGATGCTATCGTCGACCCCAGCTACAGAGTTTGACATACGTCAGTAACTTAACCCTTGAACTCTTCTTGCAGTAACTAACCCTCATAACAAAATCACAATTTTCAACATACTGGCATAACCCGGGATAGATTACATATTATAGATATCTAACCAAATAATGCTCTCTTAATGTGCAACGCTTTACGTCCATTATCCAAGACGTTTTACATTAAGAGACTGGCTTCTATTGTTCAAATTTTTTTAAGTTTCAAATTTTACTTTTCTTTAATGTAGTTTTTTAGTCATAACATTCAGTAATCGTCTAATCTTCAATACGTTTTAAGAGACGTCAGTTTTCTATATAGAGATCACTTTTGGTTTTCATTTTGATGAATAATGTGTTCAACGCTTTTCGTTGATTATCCAAGACTTTTTGTATTAAAAAATATTGCATAAATTCTGCAAAAGTTCTTTTCAGAAAATTCTAGGTCATTAGGATTCTTGGTAGGTGACTGAAAAACTTTGCAGCTTCTATATTAATATTGAAATTGTGCTGACTGCAAATTTTTAATCAAACAAGTTTTTATTTTATTTTATTTATTTTTTTATTTTTTTTTTTTAAATTTCAAACATTTCTGGACTTTTCTGGACGGCCAGTTTTGATGGTTGGGTTACCACTTGAAATTGTGTTGACTGCAAATATCTAATTAAACAATTTTTTTTTTAATTTTCAGACTTTACTTTTTTGGACGGCCATCTTTGTTGGTTGGGCTGTACTTGTTCAGCTGCTGATGTTCCTTTATATTTGCTGCGTTTGTTGCAAGAAGAAAAAGAAGAAGCACAGAGAAGCAAAGTGTATTCGTTGTTTCATGGCTATTTTCATTTTCCTTTGCGCGTGAGTATACTTCCTTTCTTGCTGTACGGGATGCCTTCAATAAGTCTCCACATTTTTTTCGTATGGTCACTTTTATTGATAGTGCACACATGAAACACTAGTCCCCTTCAAAGTAATCTCCTCTGGCTGCAATGCACTTGCTGTACCATTCCAACAACTTCTAGAAGGCCTCTTGGAAATCCTCTTGTGTAAGCGTGTCAACGACCCTCCTCAATTGTCTCATAATGGCAGTCTCCAAGGTTTCCTTGAGCTTAAGAAATAACCAAAAGTCACAAGGAGCAAGGTCTGGACTGTAGAGAGGGTGAAGAAGTGTCTTGGTGCCCATCTTAGTATAATACTTTGTGACAAGAATGGAGTTGTGGACTGGTGCATTCGCTCAAATCTTCCGCATCCTCAGTTATTCATGATTGTGTGTGCGTTTCCCTGACATGAAACTGCACTTATTGTCTCTATAGACACGCAACGGTCTTTATCCATGGAATTCGTTATTTGGCCAATCAACTCTGGTGCTCTGACTTACTTACTTTTCTCACACCGCTCATTATTCCTCACAGACTCCCTACTTTCCTTGAATCTCTTATGCCACTCAAAAACTGATGCTCGATTCATGCAAGATGTTCCAAAACCAGTCTGAAGCATTCCATACATTTCTGAGGCATTTTTTGCAAGTTTAAAACACAATTTTATCACATCTTTTTTTTTTTTTTTTTTTTGCCGTACAGAATTCACACAGATTTGAAAATTACCTGAATTTTGACATTTGCCTTGAAAAGGCCTTATTTTCCATATTTCCAAGGACTTTTTAAGGTAATAATAGAAATGTCTTTGAAAATATGGAAAACGTTTTGGAAATTTCTTGAAAAGGCTTTGAAAATCGTATTTTTTTTTTTTATGTCCAGTAAAAATTTTTGTTGAAATATGAAAAATAAAATCAAAACAAATACTAAATATTATAAATGAAATAAATAAAAATAAATATGAAATTATATTTTAAGCATTAATAAAAATACCATTAACATATTTTAATAAAAATACCATTAACATATTTTAATAAATACCATTAACATATTTTAATAAATACCATTAACATATTTTAATAAATACCATTAACATATTTTAATAAATACCATTAACATATTTTAATAAATACCATTAACATATTTTTATAAATACCATTAACATATTTTTATAAATACCATTAACATATTTTAATAAATACCATTAACATATTTTAATAAAAATACCATTTCAATATTTTAGATATTGAGAATAAAGTTAAAATACTCTAAAACTGCCTAGCTGTGGAACTCTGTTCTGCTGGCCTGTCTCCAACTAACTACAACAAGGTTGTGTTAAAGTTCAATGTAATTTCTTGTGAAATAATCAAACTTTTCCCAGTGACCGTTGGATTGCTTCATTGCCGTACATTCATTACCCTTCTCACACGGGTTGCTTCCGTCATATTCTACAAAGTCATTTTCTCAATGCAACAAGTATTCTTCATAAGTTGGATTTCACCTTCAGATGATTGTCACTGGCTGCAGTGAAGTTCTACACTCTTCCATAGTTCCAATGTGGTCCACCTAGTCATGGATGTTTCTCTTGAAACGGCCTGACCGTTTCACATTTGAATTGATGCACAGAAGTGCCTGTAACTCTGAACAAGCCAGTCTTGTAATGGTTGACATGATATATTCTTTGATGGGGCTCTAGTAGATTGCTTGATTGGAGTGCCCCTTGGGGGTCAAGTAGATTGCTTGATGGAGCACTCCCGTTAGGGTCGAGTAGATTACTTGATGGAGCACCCCTTGAGGTGGGTCGAGTAGATTGCTTGGAGCTCCTCCTGGGGTCAAGTAGATTGTGTTTTTTTTATTTTCATTTTTTTTTTTTTCACAAATTCCTATTAAATTTGTATTCTTCACACAAGAATTCAACCGATACAAATTATCAATCCTCATCTAAAAAATTGAGAAAACATCACGTTTATATTTAAATTATTTTATTTTCCAGAGGTTCCCTTGCAATCGGTTTCTACGGCAACGAAGAGACCAACCGAGGAATGACCAAATTCAACAATCAGTTAAAAGCCACCGCCAAAACCATACAGAATTCGATTTCAACTGTGAGTAAACACTTTCAAGTACTTAAATAGTTTGACGCAATCGTGATCGATTTTGCATCAGTATCTTTCGGCAGATTACGCGCACAGTCGGAACATGCCGAAACGATTATCAAATCCGCTGTCGGGAGATGACAAGTTTCGCAATTTATGCGCGAAATTCGTTAAATCAGAAAAGAAGTACTTTAAACCGAAATTGACTTCCAACATGCAATGTCAGCATGGAATATCCCCTTTTTCTCCTTATTAAGAATGGCTTTCTATTTAGAAAGCCTTTCTTAACATGGGGTGGGGAAGCAAATGCTGCATTATGAATTATCTGACAGACTTTACTTCTACATCTTACAACCAGGGGATACTAGTGTAAATATAAAAGCGTTACTTTCTATTTCTGCTTACATAACCTACCAGAATATACCAGTGGGAAGTTGTCGGAGATTGGGTCATAAACTAGATAAGCACCTACTTTCATCGCTATTGTTCTTGTCGTTACTGCATATCTATTTATAATGGCATATTCTTATGTCTGACGTCGACACTATACTAAGCATCTTTTTGGATACTCAAATCAAGACCGTGTGTAGTGTACTTTCTATTTTGATGACAACATCCTCCAAGTCATTACCTCCTCCTTTGGAGAGAGGGCAGTCTAGTATGTTCTTTTGTCCTATAGACTACCTAAGTATGTGACTAGGGGAGCATGTAAACTTGGGGGGAGGGGAATCTGCACAGAATTTCAAACCGAACCCTTTGAGATACACCTAAATAAAGGCGAAAGTTACATCGACCGAAACGTTGTGAAAATAACACTCAAGATGAGAACAGTGGTCCGAAGGATCCAATTAATATGAATTATCATTCCTCATCTCCAATTAAAAAATAGATGGGATATATTTCTGTTAGCAAACCCCAATTAGATTTGTGTGAAATGTCCATAACTGGTGTAAGATGTTATCGTCTTAGAAAATAAGTTAATACCATCGTATAAACCCTTGCTTGTATTGGCCTCATTTAACAGCTATGTAAAGTGCCAGCCATGGATTGGTTAGTACAAATATCCTTGGATTATCTGCTGCTGGTCCGAAGCACCTCTTTTTGTATAGTGTACTGCTCTAAAATTTTGTGACAAAATTGTGTGATACTCTCTGCAATTTCAATGTATGAGGTGGCCACAAAAACGAAGTTATTCAAAAATCCACCCAGATGATTTGTTTATAGTGAAGGCTTTGTGCAGAACACCCCACACTTTTTGGTACAACTGCTAATCTCAGTCGGTGCAATAGCTGCTACAGGACAGTGTAGATAGAAGACCTCAGGCATTTTCAGGAGTTTTCCATTCAGTTTCATGTCTCCCAGATACCAACCTTGGAATTTCTGTGTCCATGGGCAATGACGATATTTGATCAGAAAAGGGGTTGATGTGAAATCTTGTTTTTTCTTTTTTTCTGAAAGAAAGGAAAGGTAGCAATTTAATTTGAAATGCAAAATCAAAAGAAAGAAATTTCTTTTCATCATGTGTTACCTTTGTGACTAGTGCAGCTAACGATGATTGACATTTTCCCCAGAATTTGGGAAAATCTGCACTTATATATAAAATGGACTCCAAAATGGCTGCGCTAATTTTTTTTTTTTTTTTAAACTTCACGCATATTTTGTGTGGGAGTGTTCTTAGATAGGTATTATGTCGGAATGCTTCTGATAAATATCAGTAATAGAAAAAATCTAATTAAAGAAGGAACAGTCTGATTTTGACTAAAGTTAACACCCTTATACAGACTAAAATCACAAGTGCATTTGAGAAGTTTTATCACTGCACAAGCAGAAGGACTCAACAGTGTCTTTCATAAGACAGGAGCATGTTCGAAATGAATGTTTCTGTTTAGAGCATTGTGTAGTGGATAAAGTACTTTGTAACATTCAGTCTTAAGTGACACAATAATAAGTGACACAATAATAATAATAATAATTTGGTATTTTTTGTGTATTGATATTCATATTACTCCCCCCCCACCCACACTTCTTTTTTAATTATTTAGAAAGAAAATACAACTTTGTTATATATGGGTCATGGAATTGCATTCATCTGCAAAAAATCTAGCTAATTTGCATATTCTTTTAAACATTCATTTTAATTAATTCCCTATTTGTTTTTTCGGTTTTCTTATGGGATGATCATCTTTAGTTAACTATTACATGTAATTATATTCATGCAGATATTCTACATGATTTATACTTGTGTAATATTTGTGTAAAAAGGTTATAGTCAATACAAACCTCTTTCTATTTATATTTATGCACGCAGATATATATATATATATATTTGTTTAAAAAATTTTGCCTACCAAACTCCTGGAGTTTTTGGTCTAGACATGAAACTTCATATATACGGTATTTGAACCCATGCAAAATTTCATACTTCGGTTTTAGCCTAGGAAAATTGGTACAAAAGTGAAAATTAAAAAAAAATGAAGGTTGAACGCCAGCATTACGAATATGCATCACATAGTAGCTATTGGTTAATGTTTTAATTTTTAGCAATATGTAACAAATAGTTTATATATATATATATATATATTATATAAAGTAGTAAAATTGTATATCTGGAAACTAGATTTAAGGCTCATAAAATATATACTAAAACTATCCATGCGTAGTGGATAAAGTGCTTGGTAAAATTCAGTTATAAAGTTCTGGTTTAAGGTTCAATCTTCAGTGGGGGGGACACTCTAAAATAAAAATTATTTAGGCCAGGGGTCAGCAACTCATTCAACCCAACAGGCTAGATTGTGTTAATGACAGGTCAATAAAGGCCATTAATAAAAAACAAATTAAGGAAATTACTTATGTGTCAAAGTAAATATTTAAAACTACAATGAAACTAAACATTGAGAATTCAGAAATACAAACGAAAATCTAAAATTAAGAAACGCCAAACAAAAATTAATTTTCCTTGCAAAATGTCAAAATACTTCAAAGTGTAAAAAAAAAAAAAAAAATCAACAGAAGCGAAATGGATAAAATTATTTTATTTTTTTTATTTTTATTTGAAACTATAACTGAAAAGATAAAAACTTGGCCCATAGAAAGATTCCAACAACTTACATAGGGTAGGTGTTAGAAGTAAGCGATGATGGGTCACTGTTAAAAGGATTAGATCGAAAGCCAACTGAGACAACATTGTCACTTTGAAGCTGTCCTTGCTTAATCAGTCAAATCAGCCCTTAGTTTTTGTTCTATTTTTAAAATTTTTTTTACGTGGAAATGGAGGTGATTGCGTTTTGATCAAGTTTTTACAGTCATAGTATTCAAATTTGATTGGGTGGATCAGAAAAAGATAACAGGCCTTTTGTTGAATTCAGAAGCCTTGTCTCGTGTTAAAAATAGTCATTGGTAATTAATCGCAAGCTGGTCAAAATGCATCTGTTGGCTAGATCTGGCCCACAGGCCGTAGGCTGCCAACCTTTGACTTTTTGGCCGACAGAATGTGGATTAAATAAAGGTTCTGTTAGAAATTCCGTGCAGATCTCAGAGTTTGATAGAAAGATTCCTGAGTTTGACAAGATATACTAATACTCAAGATGACCATTTTTAAGAATCCAAACAATACAAACAAATTGTCTGTACTTTTGAGATGAGGTGTTTTCATTTATTGAGATTGTTGGACTGACTTCCTCATCTTGGTTGTTATAGTCACAACAAGATACAAAACACCTGATGAGGGCCGGAAGGCAAAACGGCCGAAATGTTGTGACTATAACAACCAAGATGAGGAAGTCAGTCCGATAATCTCAATAAATACAAACAAACTTTAAGTTGTGCAATTGGCTAAAGAAGAATGAATATTTAAAAATTTTTTTTTTTTTTCCAGATCGATTCTGTTGATCATTTATCCACAGCAATTACAAGGAATGTCGCCAGAGTAAAGGACATATTCCAAAAGTCCATTCATAACAAGTCCGTTGCAAAAGATGCCCAAATCTTGCTGCAACAGTTTTCGTTCAACACTTTACGCATGCAGCATTATTGTTCCTTTATCCGGCAGCAGACGGAACACGTAAGACTTGAAGAAGCGTCTGCCAAAACCTCCATGGTAGAACCTTACAGGTAGGTGATTCGACTTTTTCTACTCGCATACAGTCCACATAAACTATAAGTGTTCTTCACCTGTCTTAAACAGAAACATCAATAAATGATTAGGAAATGCAATTTTTATAATTGGATTATTCAAATGGCCTATATTTCTATTTCCTGAACATTAGTTTTCTTTGTTTCTTTTTTTCCTTTTGTTTTTTCCTTTTTGCTTTTTTTAAAAATTCCTTTTGTTCCTTTCTCTATATTTTTTTCAACTTTTTCTCTTCCATTTTTTGATTTTCTCTTCCATTTTTTTTTTTTTTGTTTTCTCTTCCATTTTTATCGTTTAAAATTTTTTCTCCATCATTCTCCCATTTTGATTCACATTTCTTTTTGTCTTCCTCTTCTTTCCACCCTCAAATATTTGATTATACTTATAATCGATTTCTTTTTGCGGACTGTTATCTTCATAGTTGTTTCACTATGTTTCAGCCAACTTATCCTCCGGCCTTCTTCAGATGATTAACAATGACTGGAGAGAAATACTGAATCGCCAGTAATTACTGCCTTCCATATTTGTTGTCCTACCACGTTTTGGCCAACTAATCCTTTGACCTGTTTTGAGTAGTATTAAAACGGCTATCTTCAGACAATGCTCATCTGTGGTGCAGTGGATAGAGGCATCGAGTTTCTACAATTCCAGGTGAGCATTGTCTGAAGGTGGCGGTTTCAATCCTAAAAGCAAGCCAGAGGATTAGTTGGCCAAAACGTGAGGAGACAACAACTATGGAAGGCAGTAATTACTGAGAATACAGTTACAAGACTCAGCATTTCTATACTATCGTAGTTAATCACCTGAAGAAGGCCAGAGGATGAGTTGGCCAAAATGTGGTGAAACAACTATGAATACGA
This sequence comes from Euprymna scolopes, assembly GCF_053919585.1. Taxonomy (NCBI): domain Eukaryota; kingdom Metazoa; phylum Mollusca; class Cephalopoda; order Sepiida; family Sepiolidae; genus Euprymna; species Euprymna scolopes. Next base: position 6,675,641 of record NC_136522.1, read on the forward strand.
CAAGTCTGCAAAAAAGAATGAATACTTATATTAACAGAGCACGTATGAGCGTGTATGAAAATTTTGGCAGCAGCCGAAGGATGAATGGCGAGCGATTATATTAGGAGCAGTGTTTGAATGTGTATGCAAATTGGCAAGTGTGCTCGAGCTTGCGTCTTAAAAAAAAAAAAGACACAAAGAAAAAAAGTTGTTGCCAAAGTAGATGGACGTCTAAGTGAAGGCAAGAATGGGTCAGCTGCGGCCAGACTGCGTTTGGAAGAGAAACGCGTTTGAGATTAGATGCATATGTGACAGCGAGGGACTTTGTAATTGGTGTCGAGACGGGAGAGAAACAGTAATAAATGCTTGTGTTAAAGAAAAAATGCTGACTTGCATTTATTTATTCATGTTTGTTTTGGACGGTGCCAGACGGCGTGGAGGGTCTAAACTAAAGAACATGGTTTGAGCTTAACGGCCACGTTACATGATTAAAATGAATCATAATTTATTAAAATTGTAGTTTAATGTGTAACAATAGATTTAAATGCACCTAAAAATGATTCAAGACGTTTTTCTCAGTCTCTTATGCTTAAATTTAAAATCTTATTTTCATTATTAAACACGCCAATCGACTTGCCACATGTTAAACGTGAATCATCATTTCTCATTTCAGATGGATTGCGACATTGTCATTGTTCAGTGTTCATGCCTTCATCAGCCTCTTGTTACTTATCAGCATCCTCACATGTTCCCGTTGTCTGCTCGTCTTGTGAGTATAAAAAAAAAAATACAACTCTTTTTTTTATTTTTTTTTTTTAATCCCTTTCTCTCCCCTTTGCACTTCACTTCTCCAATACCAGTTGCTAGGAATTTTCGTCTCTTTCGATATGATCTCCGTCCTTAAAACACGTTTCCCCTTAGGCATAGAAATCAGCCTTTACTTCAGCTGTATTAAACTTTTCAAGTGGTGGCATCTGGGAAATATCACCATTCTCTTCCAAAATCAAACTGGGTGGAATTGGGTAGATACGGACAACGAATACCACGGTCCATGCACGATGAGGTGTACAGATATTCATTTGAAATCTTTGTTTTGCCACCAAAGTTTTTTAAGGGCGGCGCATGAACATATTTGACAAGTTTTTGTTGCTTGTACGTGTGCACTCATATGGGAGTGTGATGTCACACAGATACACGGCATCTCATGCATTCTAACCGAGAGATCTTTTTTAACATTCTAGCCATCTCTTTTAGTGCAATTGCATGTACGAAGTGCTTTCAATAAGTTTTCAAACTTTTTTCATATAGGCACTCTTATTGATAGTACACACATTAAACTCTACTTCCCTTTAAAGTAATCTCCTCCAGCTACAATGCACTTGTTGTACTGTTCCAACTACTTCCAGAAGGCCCCATGGAAGGGGGAGCGTGTCAATGACCCTCATCACAGCTTCTTTCATCTCCTCAATTCTCATAACGACAGCTTCTAAGGTTTTCATTGAGCTTAAGAAATAACCAAAAGTCACAGGGAGCAAGGTCTGGACTATATGGAGGGTGAGGAAATGTCTTGATGCCCATCTTGGTCAAATAGTCTGTGACAAGGATGGAGTTGTGGATTGGTGCATTTGTGAAAATTTTCCGCATCTTCAGTTCCTCGTGAGTAATTGTGTGTACAGTTCCCACACTGACATCAAACTGTGCACTTATTGTCTCTATAGATGCACGACAGTCCTTATCCATGAAATTCTTTATTTGACCAATCAATTCTGGTGTTCTGACTTCCTTATTCCTCCCACACTTCATTATCCTTCAGACTCCCTGCCTTCCTGGGTCCTGGATATGACCTTAAACTATATCCAGTGGTAAGGCCCCAGCTTGCAGGCTTTGGGGAGTGTGGAGCCACCCTCTAATTGCCATTGCTCCCAGGTCCACTCTGACCCGGAGTGGTAGTACCTGTTAGGGTCCCAACTATGGGTTAAATAGAAAATGACTTAAAAACAACAAATATATTCTATTAAAAAAATCTTTCTTCAAAATCTTTGGATTCGGCATTAAATAACCTGAAAAGGGTTGATATGCCGTAAAACAAAAACAACCAACCAACCCTGCCTTCCTTGAATCTCTTATACCACTCAAAAACTAATGCTTGATTCAATTGGTCAATCTCACAAGATGTACAGCAATAACCTACTCAGTTTTCAAGAGTCTACAAAAATTTTAAATGCCTGTACAATAAAAGTCTGGAAACTTATTGAAGGCGTCTTGTAAGAGAATGAAAGAGTAGTTGCATAATGATGTAGAATGATGTAGAATGATGTAGAATGATGTAGAATGTGAATCTTGAAGGTGGATTTAGATTTGATGACCTCAGAGGAAGATTAAATCTGAACCATATGTACAGAACAGGAGACTTTGTTGGTATGTCCACATGAAAAAAAAAAATGGATGAGAGTTCTTTGATTAATACATGTAGAACACTCTTATCATTTGGAATCTTCAAACTACTGTGTCTCATCTTGAGTGTCATTTCCCCAACGTTTCGGTCGATGTAACCGCCAACCTTCAGGTATATCTTGTTAAACTAGAATGTTTCTGTCAAAGTTAGGAATTTGGATGGAATTTCGAATAGAACCCTTTATTTACTTCATGGGAGTAGCATGCTCTTGCTCTGTCGGCCATGACACTGATAGAGGTCCTAAGTAATTCGCAAGTGTATATTTTGGTTGCCCACACTGTGGACTGAACCTTCAACCTTCAGGAGAATATAGACATGACAGAAACATCCGACAAGATATACCTGAAGAAGGTTGGGTGTTATATCGACCAAATCGTTGCGAAAATGACACTCAGGATGAGAACAGTAGTCCGATGAATCCAAATAATATGAATAATGAATCCGCATCTCAAAAATTCAGAAACATAAGATGTAGAACAGTTAAGGTAGCAGGGTCAGTTGTTGGGGAAAGACTGAAGGAAACTTAAGTAATCCAATTTACCAAATTTCCACTAACGATTACTACGATATTGTTTCATTGACTTCTGTACACTCATTAACCCTTATCCTTGCATGGCCTCTGGGCCTTGATAAGGGGTGACTCCTTTGTAAAAAAAAAAAAAAAAAAAAAAAAAAAAAAAAGTGATAAGGATAAGTTTGAAAGAAAGAGGGATAAGGACCTGTCCAGAGATAGGTTAGTTTGGGAATCAATTTCTAAAAGCCATCCAACACATGCCAACATGTAAAATGGATGTAAAAGCACATGTGATGATGATGATGATGTTGATTAATCTTCAGATTAAAACATTTGTATGACTAAAAATTTTTTTTTTTTTTTTTTTATTTTCAGCTGTGTGTTCTTTGGCTGTCTTGGATTGATAGTCGTCTGGATTGCAGGAGGCATTTACCTGGGAACCGCAGTAGTACGTATAGCATCAATTTAAAAATTTATTTTATTTATTAGTAAGTAATTACTAATAGATATACACTTAAACATGTGTAACTAGCAGGGAGACCTGCTGTTGCCAGGGATTGAATGCTGCTCAACGAATGTTTCACACATCCCATATTTTTGTCATTGAAATCGATGAAATCGCCTATTTTTCTCTCGCATTAATTGCCTGCTCTAGTTGGGATCCAAAGCAGTGCACCAGGAGTTTCACATGCCTTCCCACAGTGACTTGGTCCACAATACATTGTAGTTTACATTGCACTCTAGAGAACCTACTGTTGATTTTATTAGATAATTTTTTAGTGATGGAATGATTTCAATATTTTTCCCGGATTCTGATATAATTACTGATTCCGTACTAAACTCCCTATTTCGATAAAATTCCCGATTCTGATTATTTATAAATCTCTTAATATCTATACTCCTGAATTTTTTTTGTATTGATATTCATATTTAAAAAACCCTTTTTTCTATTTATTTAAAAAGAAAATACAACTTTATTATATATGGGTTGTGGAATTGCATTCATCTGCAAAAGATCTAGCTAATTTGCACATTCTTTTAAACATTCATTTTAATTCCCTATTAGTTTTTTCGTTTTTTCATGGTATGATCATCTTTAGTTAACTATTACATGTAATTATATTCATGCAGATATTCTACATGATTTATAGTTTTTTGTTTTATTTTTACACAGGAATCACCACTTATCCTCAAGTGGCCTCCGGGCCTTCATAAGAATGGGTATACATTAGTCAATGTAATTATAGCATAGTAAACATAGTGGGAATTTTGTAAATTGGATTACTTAGGGGGGCAGTTCATCAAGAGTTTGTTTACGTTGGACTTGCAGACAATCGGAAGAGAGTTCCACAGGCATGCAGTTCAAAAAAAGCTTTGTTCATGGAATCTGCATTTAGGTCTAGGCACAGACGAGCAGTATGGGAAATTATTGATAGTGGTTTTGGCCAGACACATGTTTTGGCCAGACAAGATTGAATCTCAGACGAGCACTTGTCATGAAAATAACAATAAAGCAGAGATAGGCTCACAACATCTCTTCTGTGCGAAAGAGGTTACAGGAAAGAGAAAAGGGCATTCCTCACTAAGCTACAAAATCTATTTTGAACTTTGTCAAAGCAGGATAAGTTGCTTCTAGCAGCTCCTGCCCAGATGTGGCAGCAGTACTCCGTCCTTGGACGTACCTGGCTTTTATATAGGTAAAGAATTGCATCAGGAGTAAGATATCTGCTGGAGCGGTAGAAGGATCCCACCATTTTTCCTGCGACCTTGGCGATGGATTTGATATACGTGTTCCATTTCAGGTCGGGAGTAAAGGTCAGACCTAGAAGCTTGTCAAAACATGAAGCCTCCCCAAGATGAGAGCCATTCATTTCAATTGATGCCAGATTGGCATCAGAGCGTAGATGATATAGCGATAGAAGCTTGGTTTTAGATGCATTAAAAGTAACCAGCCACCTCTTTGCCCATTGTACCATGTGCTCAAGATCAAAGGAGAGAGAATTAGAACTTGGTCGTTTACGGTCTTTGAAGTGTTGACAAAGATGGTGGTGTCGTCAGCATAAATCTCTGCGGATGATGTAAGGATGTGATTTGGAAGGTCATTACTGTAGATAGGAAGAGAGTTGGGCCCAGGATGGACACCTGAGGGACTCTGGCATTAATACTGTGAGCTTCTGATTTCTGCCCATCAACCACTACTCTTATGAACCTATCAGAGAGAAATGATTTAATAACTTAGGAGACATTTCCAGTGCGTGATATTTGCATAAAAATTTACAGTAAACACCAAACTCTTTCCATATATATTTAGGTATATGCATATATTTTTGTTTTAAAAATTTTGCCTACCAAACTCCACTTAGAGTTTTTGGTCTACAGACATGAAATTTCATATATAAGATATTTGAACCCATGCAAAACTTTATATTTGGGTTTTAGCCCGAGAAAATTGGTACAAAAGTGAAAATTTAAGAAAAAAAAAAACTGAAATTTACCAGATGAAGGTGGAATGCCAGCATTACGAATATGCATGCGTAACATAATAGCTATTGGCTCATGTTTTAATTTTTAGCTTCGTAGCTCGGTCATTAATGGCAGAGGAAAAATAAATCGTAAGCTAAACGTTTTGGTTTCAATTCTCATGGTGGCGCACAAGCCCCTTTTTTTTTTTTTTTTTTTTTTTTTTTAAAATCATTATTATATATTGGGTCTAATCTATAAAAGTGAATGTGTCTGTCTGCCTGTACATTTCCCTATGCAATAACTCTGTCAATTTTTAGTCTACAAACTTGAAATTTGATATACAGAGTACTGAGATTTGGGAAAATCTGTGATCGGTTTTCGGACAGAAATTTGGCTGTTAAGAGGTCAAAGTTCAACGATTTGACCTTTGAGAACTCTACCAAACTCTTCCGGCAATTTTGGGTCTAAACACTTGAAATTTTAGATATAGGTTCCTTGGACATTGATCTAACTTAACTTGATTTGAGTCCAAAACAAATGTTAAGGGGTCATAATAGGGGTCAAAGTTAAAAAAATTACCCGTTTTTTTTTTTTTTTTTTTTTGCTCAGCATACACCTCAAAACACCTGGGCAACGTCGGGAACCTATGCTAGTATAATATAATAATAAATACGAATCTGCATTAATCAAAATATATTTAAGCATATTTTATGACCGGACAATACCGTGTGACTTACTAGTTTAACTATAAAGTTATTTTTTTCCAGATCACTGTAAAAACATGTTAAATGTGCAGTATATTTTCTCAAGTGTAAAAAAAACATGTGTGGGGAATGATGTATATTTATTTTATTATTACTAACAGCAGGGGAAGATGTTGCCTTGAATAAAATTTAAAAAGAAAAAAACAAAAGTATTGTTTTTAGTATTGAAAACTCGGCACAACTTTTTTCGATACTGATTCCTGTTCCCCATTAAAGTTCAGAGTTTTCCAATTCCAATTAATCGTCCCAACACTATTATATTTATATATAATGGCTTTAAATAAAGTTTAAAATGCAAAAGTCAAGTATCATAGTTCGATTGTGCTCTAAATAGAAACATTCATTTCGAACGTGCCCGTCTTATGAATGAACCTACTGTTGATTTTATGTCTGGCCTTACTGTTTCTATGGTCATAAAACTCTTAAATGCACTTGTGATGTTAGGCTGTCTAAGAGTGTTAATATTGGTCAAAATCATCTGTTCCTTCTTTCATCGGATTTTTTTTCAATTATCAGTATTTATCAATAGAATATTCTTTCCGTTGTTTTGACTCTTGAGTATATACCTGACACAGACACAGTTAATCAACCGATAACCACATCACTGTATATAACGGCATATAAGATATCAACGGATACACACTCGAGCGTCAAAACAATGAAAAGAATATACTGTTGTCATAGCCCTACTTATTGAATACATTCCACTACAAAACCCATCTAAGAACACTGCCAGGCACATGAAGTATACTCGCGTGAGATTTCATAAAAATCGGCCCAGCCATTTTGGAGTCCATAGAGAACTCTCTCACACGCACACACACACAGTTCCTTTTATATAATAGTAGATTTAGAAATATTTAAAAAATTTAATTTATGCATGGAGTGCAATGTCAGGGATGTAATTTTTTTTATTCTTTATTTTTTCTCCTCTTCACCTCAACAAGGCTACTGTGAATCGGTGGCCATGCCTACAGGGTTACTCGAAGTAGGGAGTTGAGCAGTTAGATATTTGTTCACATTACATTTAAACTTCTGCATATCAGTACAATCGAAAGCAAGCAATTGCCTGTGGAACACAATACCGTGGGGCTGCTTCTCAGCTGACTATAACCTGGTCTGTTTTCAAGTTTAATGTAAATAAGTTCCTGTTGAGCCGTCCTCCTGTATAATTAAACCCGATTCGAATTCCACCATTACTGATCATTACGTTTTCCCCCTCCCCCCATCTTCTTCCTGACACCCATTAACATAGAACTCTGTGGGACACAATACCACGAGGCTGCTTCCGAGTTGACTGCAACATGGTCGTTTTTAATTGAAATGCAAGCAAGTTCTTGTTGAACCGTTCTTATAAATAATCCAATTAAAATAGGTTGATATGTCATTAACAAGCAAACCGCATCTAATTTCGAACGCAGAGAAACTACTTCGGCTACCATAAACCGTGACGTTTTGAACGTTGTCCAAGTCATCTGTCCTGTGTATATCGACTGTTTTCATTGGCTGTTGTCCAAAACATCTTATTTAATTAGCTTATAGTCAATTGTTTTCTTACAATGCCATAAGTAGATTACTTGCTTAATTTTTGACATTATCACGGCAGCTTATAGAATAACACGACTTGTTTTGGTATAAAAATAACAAGGTTCTTCCATTAGGAAGTGCGGTTGATGTTCGTGCTGTAAGCAGAAATTATTGCTTCATTAAAGGATTGACTTGTTATGAGAGCGTAGAAAGTATCGGCAAACGGGATTGACGTTGTGTGAAATATTGATTTATAATTCAACCAGAGTCGATTAAATTCTGATCAAAAGCCTAAAATTGTAGAACGGATAATTTTTTTTTTCTCAATTTTTTTGCATCTATTTCTTTTTTTTTTAATTTTTTTTTTTTCACATTTTTATTTATTTTTTTATTTTACCTAGCCTCACTTGTATAATTCTATCGCCTTTTTTCTTGATCATTTTTTTTGCTCTCTACCTCCGTGTCCGTTGGTCTCTACCTCCCCCGTGTCCGTTGGTCTCTACCTCCCCCGTGTCCGTTGGTCTCTACCTCCCCCGTGTCCGTTGGTCTCTACCTCCCCCGTGTCCGTTGGTCTCTACCTCCCCCGTGTCTGTTGGTCTCTACCTCCCCCGTGTCCGTTGGTCTCTACCTCCCCCGTGTCCGTTGGTCTCTACCTCCCCCGTGTCCGTTGGTCTCTACCTCCCCCGTGTCCGTTGGTCTCTACCTCCCCCGTGTCCGTTGGTCTCTACCTCTCCCGTGTCCGTTGGTCTCTACCTCTCCCATGTCCGTTGGTCTCTACCTCTCCCGTGTCCGTTGGTCTCTACCTCTCCCATGTCCGTTGCTCTCTACCTCTCCCATGTCCGTTGCTCTCTACCTAACGTCATCCTTTTTATTGCTGTCTCTGTACCCACACCCACTTTCTATCCCCCCCTCCACTTTATTGTAAAACATAAAGATGCTACCACCCTTTAAAGTGGTCTCTACCAAGACCAGGGACCACACTACAAATATGATTTTAACTATTTTAAGAAATTATTTTTGTATTTCTGATTTCCAATTTTTTATATTTTTCGTTTTAATTTAAAAAATTCTGTGAAATATTTTTACAGTAAAAAGATACCGAATACGAGATGCCTTAAATAAGTTTCCAGATATTTTTTGTATAGTCATTTTTATTTATCGTACACACATGAAACTTTAGTCCCCTTTCGAAGTAATCTCCTCCAGCTGCAATGCACTTGTACCTTCTTCAAGACCCCATGGAAGTCCTCTTGTGTGAGCGTGTCAATGACCCTCGTCACAGCCTCTTTCATTTCCTTGTTTCATAACGACTGCCTCTAAGGTTTTCCTTGTGCTTAGAGAATAACCAAAAGTCACAGGGAGCAAGGTCTGGGCTATAGGGAGGGTGAGGAACTGTTTTGATGCCCATCTTGGTCAAATAGTTCGTGACGAGGATGAAGTGGACTAAGAGCATTGTCCTGGTGCAAATGCCACTCACTCGATTTAAAGAGTGATGGACTCTTCCAAAGGAATCTCTTCCTGAACTCCTTTTAAAACTTCGGCATAGAATTTCTTGTTGACTGTCCAGTGAAATGAGTAAAATCATAATTTTGGCACTCGGTGGCATCACCATGAGCCAAGGCTCCGAACAATGGCCCGAAATAATTAACAGAGCAAAAATATAGAAAGTGAGATAAGTAGAAGGACGATGGGAGGTAGGGTGGGGAAGATCATTTTTAATTCGCAAGACAGTAAGACACCTCACAGTTGGCAGTCAGGTTTTGAATTGTCAGCTTGGAGTAGTTTATAGGGCATGCGTACAATATGCTTAAGCATAATTTAATTCATGCAGATTGCGTATGTATTATCGTAGCATCAATCCTCTATTGATTATTATATTTTATTATGAATAATTTGCACAGTGAACTAATTCACTACAAATAAAAAAAAAAAAATGCCATCAAATTCTGAGTTTCTGCTGCAATGTGTTGAAATCACCAAGATTGCTAACCATGGATTTGATCTTTTTCAGGGTCTCGGAGATTTGTGTATTGATCCAGACGAATATGTGAAGCAACAAACTAGTGCTAACATGGAAAGCAGTAAGTATCCCTGTCTCTTTCTCTCCCTCTGTCTCTTTCTCTCCCTCTGTCTCTTTCTCTGTCCCTCTGTCTCTTTCTCTGTCCCTCTGTCTCTTTCTCTGTCCCTCTGTCTCTTTCTCTGTCCCTCTGTCTCTTTCTCCGTCCCTCTGTCTCTTTCTCCGTCCCTCTGTCTCTTTCTCCGTCCGTCTGTCTCTTTCTCCGTCCGTCTGTCTCTTTCTCCGTCCGTCTGTCTCTTTCTCCGTCCGTCTGTCTCTTTCTCCGTCCCTCTGTCTCTTTCTCCGTCCCTCTGTCTCTTTCTCCGTCCGTCTGTCTCTTTCTCCGTCCGTCTGTCTCTTTCTCCGTCCGTCTGTCTCTTTCTCCGTCCGTCTGTCTCTTTCTCCGTCCGTCTGTCTCTTTCTCCGTCCCTCTGTCTCTTTCTCCGTCCCTCTGTCTCTTTCTCCGTCCCTCTGTCTCTTTCTCCGTCCCTCTGTCTCTTTCTCCGTCCCTCTGTCTCTTTCTCCGTCCGTCTGTCTCTTTCTCCGTCCCTCTGTCTCTTTCTCCGTCCCTCTGTCTCTTTCTCCGTCCCTCTGTCTCTTTCTCCGTCCCTCTGTCTCTTTCTCCGTCCCTCTGTCTCTTTCTCCGTCCCTCTGTCTCTTTCTCCGTCCCTCTGTCTCTTTCTCCGTCCCTCTGTCTCTTTCTCCGTCCCTCTGTCTCTTTCTCCGTCCCTCTGTCTCTTTCTCCGTCTCCCTCTCCGTCTCCCTCTCCCTCTCCGTCTCCCTCTCCCTCTCCGTCTCCGTCTCCCTCTCCGTCTCCGTCTCCCTCTCCGTCTCCGTCTCCGTCTCTTCTCTTTCTCTCTCTCTCTCTCTCTCTGTTTTTTTTTTTTTTTTTTTTTATGGAATTTATGTATGAGCGTGACACTTGTGACCTAAAGAAAATAGTTTTTTTGACATAACAGAAACATTTTTATGAAAGTATATTAAAATGAAAAATCAGGGACAGATCATTCAAATATGTAAAAAAAAAAAAAAAAAAAAAAAAAAAAAAAACCTCCCTATTCGTGTAAAAAAAATTAAACATGATTTTCCTACGAATCGAACGCCGACGAACGTCATTTAGCAGCAAAAACGTACATGAACCTACCGATGAGAAGTATAAGAATGAAAAACCCATATTGGAATCCTTCAACCAAGTTATAGAAACTTTAAATCTAAAAAAAATAATTAATAAAACCACCACTCTTCCCATGTTAAATAATATTTTGAAATAATAACGTTAATATTTCAGTGCGCAGGTCAAAATCTGCCAAAGAAGCGATTTGTGTGTATTTGTTTACATTGTTATAGGTTAATGTTTATGCGCGCATGTGCAACCGGATGTCATGAACTGGAAAGTGGGTTACATCACTCGTTTTGAGTTTTATAATTATATAGATTGTCACTGTACTTACTCCTATACTCTTTCGACCAATCATTGCTGAACATAATCTATTTCACGCAATATATATACCTAATATAAAATGATTTCAAAAGTAAAACAAAACATTTAGCGCTCTAGCCTTAGTTGTAACTGTTTGAGCTATTGTTAGATGGACAAGAAATAGCTAAAATAAAAACAACTTTAAAGTATAAATGTATATTTTCATCCAGTGTTGCACAAACTTGAAAAATCCTGGAATTTTTATTTTTGCCTTGGAAAATCCTTGTAAATATGGAACATGTCTTGAAAATCGTTTTTGTCCAATAAAAATTTGTGTTGAAAAAATTAATATTAAAAAAACAATCGAAATGAATACTATTGCAATCATTTTTTAAGTATTAATAAAAAAATTTGATTAAATGATTTTTTTTTTAAATATTGAAAATAAAATCAAATACGCTGTTCTGAAATTGCATCATATTGTGGATACATCACAGAACTACCTGATGTTTTCCACCCAAGTTATTTTTATTTTTTTTGTTGAAATAACTATTATATATTGGGTTAAAATAAGCAATAGACCTCTGTAATAATAAATATGATATCTGCACGAATAAAAAAAAATTATATTTAATCATATTTTATGACCAGGTAACTCTAGGCTCCCTGCTAGTATTTGTTAATCAATTAATTGAACCCAAGAACTTTTATCCATTCCTTTAATGTGACCATACCATGAAAGTTTCCTGTTCTGCACTCGTTACAACCTATACTACTCAGATTTAATCTTCCTCTGAGGTCATTTTTTGGACTTGCGTTGCACATTCATTATATTTTTTTTGTTTTTTATTCAAACTAACCAGGTTTCAGAATAAATATATTGGCTGGTCTTGTTTTGCAGGTTATTAAATTTTCTTTTTTCTAATTATCGTTTGTTTTTTTAAATGTGGATCTAATGATTTTTTTTTTTTCCATATTCTAGAAGTTCTCAATGCCTACTTGAAGTGTGAAAATCCAACGGAACCCTTTGTTAAGGTAAGGCCATCGTTTTGTATCCCCCTCCCCTTCGATGTTTTCTCGGGTTAATACAGGCGTCCCAAATTGAAGGATACAGGGCAATCTAACAACTACATTCCCAAAATTAAAATCGCAGAAATATCGTTTAAGTACGGAATAGAAGTCAGAAAGCATGAAACGATATACGAAACCATATCGAAATATTTTATTTCCAAACATTATTCGGGGCTTGTTAAGATACAGTCGACAAATCAGTTTTTTTTTTTTTTCTTTTTTTTTCTTTTTTTCTTTTTTTTTCTTTTCTTCTTTTTTTCTTTTTTTTCTTTTTCTTTTTTTTTTTTTTCTTTTTCTTTTTCTTTTCTTTTTTTTTTCTTTTTTTTTTTTTTTTTTTTTTTTTTTTTTTTTTTTTTTAAGCAAAAACAATATTACGTACTTATTTGTCATGCTGAAAATAATATATTCAAAAATTACGAAAAATCAAACAATTCTGAGGAACACATGTCATTATAGTATTTATAAAATTATAAAGACTGAGACTAGCAACTAGTGATTGGATGATTCTAATACAATTCCCGATTCTGATTCTTTATAAATCTCTAAATATTTAACTAGAAAATTTCTGAAATGTAAAAACACTTGGAAGTTTAAAATCAATAAATATTTATTTTTTTATTACTACCATCAGATTTAAAAAAAAAAAAAAAAAAAATCAAATAAAAAAGATAATTTAAATCCAAACGTAGATTCCATGAGCAGAGCTTCTTTCTTAGAAGTGCACAACTGTGGAACTCTCTTCCGTTTACCTGTTTCCCACCTGACTACGGTCCTGGATATGACCTAAAACTATATCCGATGGTGAGGCCCTACCTTGCAGGCCTTGGGGAGTGTGGAGCCACCTTTAATTGCCATTGCTCCCAGGTCCACTCTGACCCAGAGTGGTAGTATCTGTTAGGGTCCCAACTATGGGTTAAATAGAATCTGACCTAAAAAAAAATATATATACTCCATTAAAAATCGTTCCTCAAAATAACTAGATTCAGCATTAAATAACCTGAAAAAGGTTGATATGCCGTAAAACAAAAACAACCAACCCACCTAACTACAACTTGGATGTCTTCAAGTCCAACATGAACAAATTCCTGACAAACCGCCCCCTTAAGTAAGACACTCTATTAAATCTCTAGTACTAATGATTACTACGATACTATCCCATTGATTACTGTATATGCAATAACCCTTATCATTGAGTGGCTTCCGGGCCTTGATAAGTGGTGACCTCCATGTAAAAAAAAAAAAAAAAAAAAAAAAAAGGAATAGTTTTTGACATCGGAATATACACAAATTTTTTCCGATACAGATTCCAATACCTAAAAAAAAAAATTCCGAATTTTTTTTTTTTTTTTTTTCCCAGATTCCAGTTAACCATCCTCACACTAATAGCAACATCATGAGATAGGTTGCAGTGAAGAAAATGGAGGTGGGGGTCAAATTAGATACGTTTCTACAATTTATCAAGAACTTTCAAATGATAGGAAGATTCACTAACCCAAATACGATGACAATATTCTATACATGATTTGATAGATTTTTAGAGATGGAGAATAGCCTCGGTGAGAGAAAGTGTCTAGAATGATAGAACAGATTTTACAAGAAACCGAAAGAGCAATGGATTTAACATCACTTCAGCTGATCAACTTATTTCCCCTTTTTGTAATTTTTCCTTGTTTTTTTTTCTTTTTTTGTTCACTTCCTGACGCTTTGTGGGCCCTGTCGGTGGGGCATTAGAATACGCCGACTGCCCCCCTGCAGAGGGTAAAAGTCCCTCAATGGGGGTCCTGGATATGACCTTAAACTATATCCAGTGGTGAGGCCCCAGCTTGTGGGCTTTGGGAAGTGTGGAGCCACCCTTTAATTACCATTGCTCCCAGGTCCACTCTGACCCGGAGTGGTAGTATCTGTTAGGGTCCCAACTATGGGTTAAATAGAAACTGACGTGAAAACAACAAATATATTCTATTAAAAAATTTTTTCTTCAAAATCGTTGGATTCGGCATTAAATAACCCGAAAAGGGTTGATATGCTGTAAAACAAAACCAACCAACCAATCCTGACACTTTGTGGGGAGGGGAGTGTTTACAGTATCACAGGCGGATACAATTGCACAATATGTTCACATTTGCATTTGTTTTTTTTTATTTTGTGACGCTGATGTATTCAGGCGTCTTTATGAATTTCTAAATAATACATTGTTTCGACTGATGGAAATTTTTTTTTTTTTTTCAGGATTATAATTCTGCACTTACGGCAATCGTACAGGCGAATTCGACCTTGACTAACGCTCTACATATGGCTTCTGCCTACAACATGGGCAGTAAGGTAAGTCGAATTTAAAGTTTCATGCTTTCAAATCTTTGCAATCTTATGACACTATGGTGTCGTGAATACATGCAGCGAGGTGCATATTGCGGTGAGAGGGGATGTTGGACCGGATGGGATGGGGTGAAGTGTAGAGAAATGCAAAACCTTAGGAAAATAGGACCAACCGTCAATGTCATCTGCTTGTTAAAGGCAAAGCAGATGTTATATTGTCTCAAAAAGGGAGACAGATTTGGAATTATCTATGACATGTCAAGAGAGATGGTCGTATTAGAAGTGACATTAGATGATAACGGACCACACACACAGTGCTGGACAAAGACTAACCCCTGGGGACTGCCAATAGATATCAGTGTGAGCACACCCCCCCCCAGGAAAGGGAGAGAGAGAGAGAGGTGTTGAGTAGACAAGACGAAGGGGAAGTTCTGAGAGAAAGTAAGAAAGGGTGTTTGTAACCACTCTCTGAAGGAGAGGTGGGAAAAAAGAGGGTTGGATTTAGAAAAAGAAATTTTAAAGAGTAGTCGTAGCCAGCGAACTGTACGGCTGGGCTGATGTTATGATGTTAACTAGCCTGTGTTAATGGAAAATCTGTGACTTTATTTGTCTGGTCTTAGTCAATGACCTCAATTTAGACAGTAGCTGTTATGAAGTAATGAAATTAATAAAGTTATTATTATAGACCAAAGTTCCTTTTTGTTTGTGGTGAGGATTCTTCGTTTTGTAGCAAGACACAAGGACCAGCGGAGTGATTGATGTACCCAGACACTACACGGGATAGAAGACGATTCGATCGAGAGACAAAGCGCCCCACCATGAAAACACAGTGGGTGAAAACAATCAACAGGCCAACTTGTGACGGGCACAATGTATGATCGAAAGAACACCTGTCATATCGGATGCAGTCCGACGAGTTTAGAAACACCCAGTGTGGTTGGTGCAGTATCGGTCGTCGTTATAATCTTACGCGTGTTTCTAAATCAACTGATTGTGTTGACTCGCCGCTTTCATGTGTAAGGATGAAGGGAGGCGAGGGAACTGTTGGGATTGTGGTGGAAGTTAGTTTGTCCAACTTGTTTTCGAAATTTGATAGAAGACTATACTCTGCTGGATTTGGAAGATCATAAACTTTTTAAGACAATTATCAATGGTTTTATATCAACATATATGAGAATACAAATTAAAGACTAAAAATATATTTTACATTAATTTATTGTTCGACAGGATACTCAAATAAGATACAAGTCCTCTTACACTTGTGTATCTTTGGTTTAAGTCGTATTGATTTAATTTTTATATGGTAAAGAAAATAAAACTCATTTAATATTGATTTAATTTTTAATCCAACCCTCTTTTTCCCCACCTCTCCTTCAGAGAGTGGTTACAAACACCCTTTCTTCCTCTCAGAGCTTCCCCTTCGTCTTGTCCACTCAACACCTCTCTCTCTCTCCCTTATTCTTTGGTTTAAGTCGGATTGATTTAATTTTTATATGGTAAAGAAAATAAAACTCGTTTAATATTGATTTAATTTTTAATCCAACCCTCTTTTTCCCCACCTCTCCTTCAGAGAGTGGTTACAAACACCCTTTCTTCCTCTCAGAGCTTCCCCTTCGTCTTGTCCACTCAACACCTCTCTCTCTCTCCCTTATTCTTTGGTTTAAGTCGGATTGATTTAATTTTTATATGGTAAAGAAAATAAAACTCGTTTAATATTGATTTAATTTTTAATCCAACCCTCTTTTTCCCCACCTCTCCTTCAGAGAGTGGTTACAAACACCCTTTCTTCCTCTCAGAGCTTCCCCTTCGTCTTGTCCACTCAACACCTCTCTCTCTCTCCCTTATTCTTTGGTTTAAGTCGGATTGATTTAATTTTTATATGGTAAAGAAAATAAAACTCGTTTAATATTGATTTAATTTTTAATCCAACCCTCTTTTTCCCCACCTCTCCTTCAGAGAGTGGTTACAAACACCCTTTCTTCCTCTCAGAGCTTCCCCTTCGTCTTGTCCACTCAACACCTCTCTCTCTCTCCCTTATTCTTTGGTTTAAGTCGGATTGATTTAATTTTTATATGGTAAAGAAAATAAAACTCGTTTAATATTGATTTAATTTTTAATCCAACCCTCTTTTTCCCCACCTCTCCTTCAGAGAGTGGTTACAAACACCCTTTCTTCCTCTCAGAGCTTCCCCTTCGTCTTGTCCACTCAACACCTCTCTCTCTCTCCCTTATTCTTTGGTTTAAGTCGGATTGATTTAATTTTTATATGGTAAAGAAAATAAAACTCGTTTAATATTGATTTAATTTTTAATCCAACCCTCTTTTTCCCCACCTCTCCTTCAGAGAGTGGTTACAAACACCCTTTCTTCCTCTCAGAGCTTCCCCTTCGTCTTGTCCACTCAACACCTCTCTCTCTCTCCCTTATTCTTTGGTTTAAGTCGGATTGATTTAATTTTTATATGGTAAAGAAAATAAAACTCGTTTAATATTGATTTAATTTTTAATCCAACCCTCTTTTTCCCCACCTCTCCTTCAGAGAGTGGTTACAAACACCCTTTCTTCCTCTCAGAGCTTCCCCTTCGTCTTGTCCACTCAACACCTCTCTCTCTCTCCCTTATTCTTTGGTTTAAGTCGGATTGATTTAATTTTTATATGGTAAAGAAAATAAAACTCGTTTAATATTGATTTAATTTTTAATCCAACCCTCTTTTTCCCCACCTCTCCTTCAGAGAGTGGTTACAAACACCCTTTCTTCCTCTCAGAGCTTCCCCTTCGTCTTGTCCACTCAACACCTCTCTCTCTCTCCCTTATTCTTTGGTTTAAGTCGGAT
>NC_136522.1:6693134-6695634 GCF_053919585.1 Euprymna scolopes
ATCGTGTATATATATATATGGTTTATATATATCGTGTATATATATATAATGGTTTATATATATCGTGTATATATATATATGGTTTATATATATCGTGTATATATATATATGGTTTATATATATCGTGTATATATATATATATGGTTTATATATATCGTGTATATATATATATATGGTTTATATATATCGTGTATATATATATATATGGTTTATATATATCGTGTATATATATATATATGGTTTATATATATCGTGTATATATATATATATGGTTTATATATATCGTGTATATATATATATGGTTTATATATATCGTGTATATATATATATGGTTTATATATATCGTGTATATATATATATGGTTTATATATATCGTGTATATATATATATATGGTTTATATATATCGGTATATATATATATATGGTTTATATATATCGTGTATATATATATATGGTTTTTTATATATATCGTGTATATATATATATGGTTTATATATATCGTATATATATATATGGTTTATATATATCGTATATATATATATGGTTTATATATATCGTATATATATATATGGTTTATATATATCGTATATATATATATGGTTTATATATATCGTATATATATATATGGTTTATATATATCGTATATATATATATGGTTTATATATATCGTATATATATATATGGTTTATATATATCGTATATATATATATGGTTTATATATATCGTATATATATATATGGTTTATATATATCGTATATATATATATGGTTTATATATATCGTATATATATATATGGTTTATATATATCGTATATATATATATGGTTTATATATATCGTATATATATATATGGTTTATATATATCGTGTATATATATATATGGTTTATATATATCGTGTATATATATATATATGGTTTATATATATCGTGTATATATATATATATGGTTTATATATATCGTGTATATATATATATATGGTTTATATATATCGTGTATATATATATATATGGTTTATATATATCGTGTATATATATATATATGGTTTATATATATCGTGTATATATATATATATGGTTTATATATATCGTGTATATATATATATATGGTTTATATATATCGTATATATATATATATATGGTTTATATATATCGTATATATATATATATGGTTTATATATATCGTATATATATATATATGGTTTATATATATCGTGTATATATATATATATGGTTTATATATATCGTATATATATATATATATGGTTTATATATATCGTATATATATATATATATGGTTTATATATATCGTATATATATATATATATGGTTTATATATATCGTATATATATATATATGGTTTATATATATCGTATATATATATATATGGTTTATATATATCGTATATATATATATATGGTTTATATATATCGTATATATATATATATATGGTTTATATATAGCGTATATATATATATATGGTTTATATATATCGTATATATATATATATGGTTTATATATATCGTATATATATATATATGGTTTATATATATCGTATATATATATATATGGTTTATATATATCGTATATATAATGGTTTATATATATCGTATATATATATGGTTTATATATATCATATATATATATATATGGTTTATATATAGCGTATATATATATATGGTTTATATATAGCGTATATATATATATATGGTTTATATATATCGTATATATATATATATGGTTTATATATATCGTATATATATATATATGGTTTATATATATCGTATATATATATATGGTTTATATATATCGTATATATATATGGTTTATATATATCGTATATATATATATATGGTTTATATATATCGTATATATATATATATGGTTTATATATATCGTATATATATATATATGGTTTATATATATCGTATATATATATATATGGTTTATATATATCGTATATATATATATATGGTTTATATATATCGTATATATATATATATGGTTTATATATATCGTATATATATATATATATGGTTTATATATATCGTATATATATATATATATATATATATATGGTTTATATATATCGTATATATATATATATATATATATATATATGGTTTATATGTATCGTATATATATATATATATATATATATATATATGGTTTATATGTATCGTATATATATATATATATATATATATATATATATGGTTTATATGTATCGTATATATATATATATATATATATATATATGGTTTATATGTATCGTATATATATATATATATATATATATATATGGTTTATATGTATCGTATATATATATATATATATATATATATATGGTTTATATGTATCGTATATATATATATATATATATATATATATGGTTTATATGTATCGTATATATATATATATATATATATATGGTTTATATGTATCGTATATATATATATATATACACTTGTGCCCGATATTATTCATACCCCCCCCTTGAAAAT
>NC_136522.1:6700634-6883134 GCF_053919585.1 Euprymna scolopes
TTGCTAATCTATAATATAAATCTCACCTGTCTGTTTAAATGTATGTATGTATGTATGCTTGTATATCTGCCTAAAACTTTTGACACACGTGTCGGAGCATGATGAAACCGGTATTGTTTTAAACCTTGAACTATCGGTCAACAAATATCGAAAAATTGTCCAAAAACATTAATTCCTTCACCCTGAACGGGGCAGTTGTCTACAAGGAAGGGTCTCTTTTTTTTTTTTTTTTTTTCCCAGCTATTTTTGAAAGTCATTCACTCTTTTCGATTGACTAGCCTTAATTTTGATGTATGCCACTTCCGGTTTTGCGATGGATGGAACAGCAAAGACGTCACGTTTCCCCCCCCCCACACACACACACGTTCTTTTCCTTCTTCACGGTATTGATTCGAGCCTGCCTGCCTGCCTCCTAAAAAAATTTTTTTTTCGCTCAACACACCACATACCCGGGCAACGTCGGGCATCCAGGCTAGTATAGTCTTGGAAGTTTTTTAACCTTTAAAACTATATAAAAATCATTTAATTTTTATTTTTTATCATTCGTTAGAAAACATTTAGTCAGCAAATCATTTAATAACCTGCAATCACTGCATCAACTTGCTCTCTCGAATTCACTATATTACTAATCCTAATTTTAAGGGATGATCAGTTTACCGTCAAACATTGTTTCGGGGATTTAAAAATATATGTACATATAAACATTAAAGCAAAAAAAAAATAAGTTGATGTCAACTTTTTGATTCGACATGTAATTTCCATGAACCTTGTTCGTCCACATTATTTCTCATAGTTATCCACCTAAAATTCCAAAAATACCAACGCCAATCCTTCTCACCCAATTGGCAAACGATTAGCGCAACACTGTGGGAAACTGTTACTGTGTTGGACAACTTAACCTCGACAAGTATTTTTTAATTTTTTTTGCCTGTTATTTAAAAAGAAAAAAGAACAAAAAAAACTTTAATATTTTTTTAACATATTTACACTAAAATGCTTAGTAAAATATTCGAACTTAAACTTTATTTATTCATACCGTGCCTTGAACGATGCTGTTGCAAGATTTGACTGTCATTTTCTGTGTTTGCTATAATGTAATTGGTTTTAACTAGCGGGACCTGTGGAAATTCCACAGAGGATGCATTCATATGCAATATATTGATGTTGGCATTCTGTAGATGTTCAGCATAAATGGAAACGCTCTGACATTGTTGTAGCTCTTTTGTTAAAACTGCAAAAGTATTTATTTAAGCTAGCAGGGAGACCCAGCGTAGCTCGGTCATAAAGCATGCTTAAATATATTTTAATTCTTGCAGATTTCGTATATATTATTATAGTTAATATTCTATCGATTTTTATATATTATAAAGTTGCGGTTTCAAAAAAAAAAAAATATCCATATCACTCGGGTGCATTAGCTAGAATCGAAATTTATAAAAAATATGAGTTCCTTTAGCTATAACCGAAACCAAAACTTATGAATAATTCTTGGTAAAATTATTACAAGAATGGACGTCAATAACAATTAAACGACAAAGTAAGTGGATGTAAGCATGACCTGACATACAAAATAACATGCACGCTATCCTATCGATATATCGATATCTACAGACCTATCTCCTTGTTACATATCACTGTCAGGTTTTGTAATTCTGTTTTCTAAGTACATAGCTGTAGAAATTGCATAATCCTAGTAGATGGTGCATGACTTATTTCCAACTGTTTTTTCCGGTATATGTTCCCAGCACTTGCTGCTGCATTCGACATTCATCCTTTTATAGATTTATAGCAACATTTACACACTCGCTTGTATAGCAGCCATCCCCCAGCAGAACCTTACAGTTGCATGTCAGGAGGCCAACACTCTCTACTTCTATGTGGCAGAATATGCACTGGTTATCATTGCTGAGACCACTCATCTTTTTTAAACGCATTGGTCATCCAGCCTTGATCTTGGGCAGCCATTATAATTGTCTTTGGATCATAGTAGAGTGATACTCTTTTTTAACCAGTCTATGAAGCCTTCCTTATCTGTATAATCCTGGGGTTAATTAATCCAGAAAATACTTGGCACACTGTCGGTTGGCCTATTCTTCCATTTTTTTTTTTTTTTTTTTTTTTTCAGTGGAAGTCCTTGGTGTATTTGTAATGCTTTTTAGAATTTGTGCTTTTCGGGTACACAACCTAAGAAAATAAATCAACGCAAGCTACTGAAACAACAAACACAACAACTTCAATAAACGTAACAAAGAAAAGTTTATTCTGGTGAATGTTCACAAGGAGACATTATTCCTGGTCAAAACTAAACTCTGGCCACCTGATGCTGTCTTAGTAATTATTCCCAGAGGGAATCGTCGATATGTGGTGGGTCTCCTGTTACTCAGGTCAATAACTGACCTCTAACTTCTTCAGAAACTGACTCGTAATGTCAAGTCTACCGAGAGTCCTCCACATGAATTCTCAACGTCTCTGAGTTGAATTCTGCTGAAAAGAAAAAGCAAAGCTTTGCATGCACCGGAAAGAAAAGACAAAATCAGGTTTTTTTCTAACTACGAAAAATTAATTTCACAAAAGTTACAGATTTTTTTACATATGTACATCGATTAGTTCACCAAAACATTTTAAGTTTCACAAATCTCTTTCTTCATCACTGGATGGCTAGGCAGAGAGGGGGGGGGCGTCCTTAGAGCAGGTGTTGTTCTCTCGAGATTTGTGCCGAAATCTCATCTAGTAATTTCAACCGGCTTGTTATAGAGGGGTCACAGGGTGGGTCGGTCGATCCATTCAACCAATCAGCATTCAATATGTTTCTGGGGAATTTCAGACTCAAATTGCGTGTGTGCAATTCAGCAATACGACCAGTTTTGTAATCTGAAACTAAAATGAAATCTTTTCACACGACCTAAAGAGGTCAAACCCTGTCATTCAGAAAGCCCTCATCTGAAACAGGTGTCCTCGAGGCCACGATAGGTCTGGCCTCATTTCCACATTGATCTGACATTTCCGGTCTCTTCATTCTCAAACAACAAAACACATGTCTGGGTTTAACAATAAAATATATGCCTGTTTTATTTCAAGTACTTTTGATACCGCCGTTGTCCGGGATTCAGTTAAACAATCTTAGTATATTTGCCCGGTCTTCCTCAGGTCCCAGGGAGTCTCAACCTCCCCAATGGGGAGCAAATCACTCCTTCAAGACGGTCATGTTACAGATACCGGATGAGATAACACAGATGGAGAGAGCAAGGAAAAGGTCCAATCTGCTTGGCGTCTCTCTCAGTAAGAAAGTTTTTTTTCCTTCAAACTGGAAGCTGTCTGAGCTCCTTAGGGGAGAGAAGGATCAATGCGCCGCACCCCTGATTGGTCAGTCTGTGGCCAAATCACACAGGAAAGAGGTATTGATTTGTGAAAGAAAGTTTCATTTGTTTCTGCTACAGCTTCTTTTGGGCCGTAGCAGACTTGTTTTCTGGTTTTGTCTTCTAAGACATTCTTGTCCAAAATGTTTGGTTAGTTTTGTGATGGTGGTTATTCTGTTGGTGCAGCATTTTGAGATTTGGATTTTTAGAGCTCATCAGATATTGCTCGGTGTTCACCATCGTGACCTGATGCTGATGGTCAATCTCAGAGACCCATACCTCCTGCTCCTCTGGTCAGATACAGCCTAGACGTGCACTGGTCTCTGTACAGTGTCAATTTTTTTGTGTTTTAGTGTCTGTTTGTCCCTTTTTGGATAGTCGACAATATCAAAGCTGTATGTTATCACAGGTGTCCCTGGTTAGTTAATAGTTCTAATCTGGTTATTGTTTGTTTGTTATTGTTAAAGAAAAAAAAAAAATTTTTTTTTGTCAAATTTTGTGAAAAAATTACACAACTTAGAATTTATATAAAAAAGTAGGTAACTTTGAAACGTGAAAATGACACAGTAGTCCGAAGAATCCAAATATGTACAATGTATGTTTATTGCTTTATTGGAAAAAAAATTTGTATTAATTCTGTTAAAAAATAATTAACTTTAGACAAACAAACAATACCTTTTATCTACTTTTTGTGCAGATTACTAAAAAAAAAAAAATGTCTGTTTAAAATGAAATATATATTTATGTAATGTTTTTTTATTTTAAAATTAATTTTTTTTTTTTTTTTTTTTTTTTTTTTTTAGTTTATAAAACGCATCCAATTAAATAAAATTCAAAATCTAAAAAAGAAATCTGTTGATTTCATAAATCATCCTTCCCTGTTGACAACGTCAAAAATTCAACGCCATCCTATGCAGAGAGACTGGAGGCCAGTCTTTATCTTGTCCAGCCATCACTTCTTTGGTCGGCTGCAGTATTTGCCTCTGAACATCAAAGGACAACATTCTGTTTTGCCAAAGGTTGTCATTCATTCTTTTCATATGCTCAAACTATTTCAATCTTTCACGCCTCAGGATAATTCCCACCGAGGTGACGCCAAGATGTTCACTCGGATCTACTTGTTCATAATACTTAAAGCGCAGATCCATCTGACTATGGCATCGTCATTTCTCACAAACCTGTTCGGATCACCAATGGCCATAATGCCTAGAGTGCAGCCATCAACACCAGCGGTAGCACAACAAGGTGTTCAGCCCACAAAAGTTGGAGACAGAAGACTACAAACCGTACAGTAGTAGTAGTAGTAGTAATAACTTTATTCCAAACAACAAAAACTAATATAGGTTTATAGTTTGGGAGATTGTTGGAGCCTTTTCCCAGCTTGAGTTTAAGTGTTTCCAAGGATCAATCTATTTTTGAAAAATAATTATTGAATAATTATTTGACAACTTTATTCAAATGCTTGATAAACTGTAAAGCAAATCATAATTCATGTTGGCATCCATTATGCTAATGAAACACCCATCATCAACACCACCGATTTTTTTTTTTTTTTTTTTTTTTTTTTTCTTTATATCTCTTTTTGTTTTTATCTTTTTTTGTTTAACTATTTTTTTTTTTTAAATACTGAAATTGACTTTTTAAGCAGAAATTAAAAAGACCAAAAACAATGACCATTTTTTTTTATTATTATTTATTCATTTGCTTATTTTTTATTTTATTTTTTTTCAAATTTCAGCTGAGGAATTTAGCCCGCACTATGCGTGCTGAAGTTAATGCAGCCGTCTCCAATGTATCACTCCTGAACCAAATATCTGGTTGCCGTTATATCCATGACAATTATGTTGAGGCACTTGATGGTCTCTGTCGACAAAGTCTGTAAGTATTATTATTATTATTAAAATTATTATTGGCTCACAAGGAACTTTCATACAGGTCATGAAAGATCTCTCCTTGAAGACAACCTGTGGTGTTCCCTGGAAGCTGAGTGAGAACAAGTCCCCCCAGATTTCCAGTACTCTCCACCTCTTTTGATAACGCAAATTCATTTGCAAATGTTATCGCAACAGCCACTTACCACTGATTTCTCATTGGAATCGACCATTGGTCTCCACTGGAATTTGAGTGGCAATAAGCCTCTCCAAGGTCCCAGTTCTCTTTTTTTTTTTTTTTTTTTTTTATTACATTTTCACCCCAAATAAGGCACATTGCCACTTAGGTGTAGGGGGCTACTATCAGAGACAGCAACTAATGGGGCACTATGTTGGGATTTGAGCAACAAGATGTCGGTTCACGTTACACTTTAACTTCTGCATGTCAGTACAGTTGGGGAAGCAGGGACCTGGAATGGAATTCCAGAGTCTAGCGGTTCTGGGGAAGAAACTACTGGAGTAGAAAGATCTTTTACATCTAGGGATCTCTACTGTGTGGGGGTGGGATTTAGCTGCCTATCGGGTTTGTCGAGGGTGTTTACATCGTGGGGGCACAAGTGTCTGCAGTTCGTCAGAGCATTCACCATCAAAATACTTGTAGAACAGGCAGAGGGATGCAACATTTCGTCGATGGGACAGAAGCTAGTTTAGGGCCTATCAGATTGGCGACTCTCTTTTGAACCTTGTCTAGGAGCGAGAGACCAGCAGCAGATGCACCAGCCCAAATGTGACAGCAATACTCCATACATGGGCGAATGGTGGCCTTATAGAGATACAGGATACTTTCAGGGGTCAGCAGTTTTCTAGCACGGTAGAGAGAGCCTACCTTCTTTGCAGCGGCCCTGGCAATGTTTTCAATGTAATTGTTCCAACTCATGTTTCCTGTGAACGTTAGGCCAAGCAGTTTGAAAGATGTACTCTCAGATAAGGAGTTACTGGCCATTGCTATTGATGGCAGAGAAGGTTTCTTGTAATTATTGAAGGAAACCAGTTTAGTCTTGGCAGCATTGAACATGACCATCCATTTTTGTTCCCATTCCACTACAGATTGGAGGTCGTCCTCTAGTGTTTTTGCCATTTTTTTTAGTTATGTATTCATTTATTTTCCTGTCATGCTTGTTATAGAGTGTGGTGTCATCAGCATATATACCCATCTCAGAGGCAGTTTTGTCGGGGAGGTCATTAATAAATATTAGGAACAATAGAGGTCCAAGGATAGACCCCTAAGGCACTCCCAAATTTATATCATATTGTTTAAATGTACGACCATCGGGGACAACCTGGATTTTTCTCTTATCTAAGAAGGATTTAATTATGTTAAGTATTCTACCAGTGATACCGTATGATTTAATTTTCCTGAGGAGACCCTCATGCCATACCCTGTCAAAAGCCTTAGATATATCTAGAGCTACTACTCTGCCCTCCCCCGCTTTGTCCAATGAATGGTATATACGTTAAGAGATTACAGTGAGGATGTCTGCGGTGGAACGGGCTTGTCTAAATCCATATTGTTTGTCAGTCAGAAGTTTAGCATCTGTAAGGTGACGGACTAGAGCAGGGTTAATTATGGTCTCAAATATTTTGGCGAAAAGTGGGAGGAGGCTAATGGGGTGATAATTTAATGGGTCAGTTCTTTCGCCAGAATTCTTGAATATTGGTACCACAGAAGCCGTTTTCCAACAGCCCGGAAAGCATGATTCATTAAGGCATTTGTTGTAGAGTTTGGAGAGAACTGGAGCTACTTCGGCTGAGCACTTTTTTAATAGCACAGCTGGGATGAGATTGGGTCCACATGCTTCTGTCCAGGGGAGGTATGGTCAGTGCTCTCTCCTTGGCCTTTCCATCCTCCTAGACCCATCATGGCTATTCGGTATCGCTTTTTTCGAGGAGAGGCAATGGGATAGTGACCTTATAGATATGCAGCTTACATGTTCTTCGTTTCATGTAACGCTTCGTGTTTTGTCTCTGCAGTAACTCGTCTGACCCGCGCATGTGGCTCATGTATTGGTCTCTGCATTCCAGGGGTTTCCTTAATATTTCAGCTGTTTTCATTGTTATTCGTTGCATCTTTCCAGCCATTCCTCGGATTCCAATTTCTCCCATTCTTTTTTCAAAGTTTCTCAATTGTTCCTAGTGCTCCTACTATTATAGGTACTCTCTTGATTTTTTTTCATCTTCCATATCCCTTTCAGCTCTTACTAGCTCTGTGTATTTGTTCCGTTTCTCCTTTTCTCTGATAATTATCCTGTGGTCAGCTGGAACAACAAAGTTTATGATTTGGTAGGATTTTTCTTGTTAATTACGACATCTAGTCTTCTTGCTTGGATGGCTATATCCGTCTGTATGTCCATCTCCCACAGGATTTTGTGATTTTCGTTTTCAAGTACTGTTGGTGGCTTATGCTTGTACCATTTGTTTGTGTGTTTGAAATGCAGTTGTTTGCATAATTCCCAGTGTACTGCTCTTTCCACTTGGTCCTGCCTGTTCTTGTATTCCTTTTGGGCTAGTTTGCTACATTCACTTACCATGATTTATCGTTTCGTCTCTTTATCCACAGTCTGCATTTGCTGTTTTCTTGTATTTTGTAGATTTTTGCTTTGATGTGGTTGGTTCTTATCGAGTTGTCTTATGCTGCAATTATTAAGGATTAAGTTTTTCAGTTTACGTGCCCTTTTCACATCCATGTCCAAGTTTTTTTCTTTTATTTTTATTTTTTGTGATTCTCTTCCCATTTTACCTTTCTTGTCTTATTCTTTATCTGTTTTCTATTTTTATTTATTTTAGTTTTTTATTTATTTTTTTTTAGTGTCTCTCGCTGCCATGATTATCCTTTCAGTATTTTGAATTATGTATTTTTCTAGTTCTATTTTGGTGTCATTCAGTCTTTTCACGTAAAGTCGGTCAACATCGTCGTTTGGGTGTAGTGCATTGTGCATAGTCATGAGTTTCCTGGTCTTCTGATCGAGCCGTTTCAGTTCCTCTTTTGTCCACTCAATGAACGGTCCAAAGTATCTTATTAGTGATATTGCCCATGTATTTATACCTTTTTTATTAGGTTTCTGCTATATAATTTAGTTTCCAGGAGTCTTCTTGTTCTCCTGAGGTACTCCTTTCTAATTCTTTCATTTCTGTTGCTTTGATGGTGTCTGCTTCCAAAACTCCCAGGTATTTATAGGCGTCTTGTTCCCCTAGTGCCCTCATCTCCATTTGGTTGGGTAGTTCCATGTCTTCTGTTATCTCCAGTTTTCCCTTTCTTATAAATAGTAGTGCACACTTTTCCATACCAAACTGCATTTTGATATGTTGGCTGAAGATCCTGGTGGTATTTAGTAGTGTCTCTAGTTCATTTTCAGTCTTTGCAAAAAGTTTCAGCTCGTCCATGTACATCAAGTGGTTCATTTTTTTCCTCTGTATTAGAGAACTTGTATCCAGCTTGGCACTTTCCCAGTATATTGTTCAGGGGCATCATGGCTATTATGAACTGCAATGGTGATAGTCAATCTCCTTGGAAGATGCTTCTTTGTATGATTTCTGTTATGTGTTGTCCATCAGCTGTCAGTTCCAGTCTCCATGTACTCATTGCATTTTCAATCACGTTGATGATCCTGCTTGGTATTTTATACGTTTTTAAGCATTCTATTATTGAAAAATAACCAAGATGGGAAAAGTAGTCCAAATTTTCATGTCCCCCCATGATGAACCTTAGGCACAAGATTGTTTTTTTAATGTGTGGGAAATCCAGCTCCTTAAAATAGGGAAGCACTATGGATTAGGGAAGGGAATGTCTCTATCTAAAAGGATTTCGTTTTCACTGAGAGAGTACAAAAGATGAAGTGCTGTATCAGAACAGATACTATACTTTGCTTTATTTGTTTCCACAAACAACAACAAAACAAAATTAGGCACAAGGCAAATCAAAATAGTAAGGGGGGGGTCCTTCTTACTGTACATTTGATTTGTATTCCTAGCTAGAATTCTCAGTCACCAGAATACCACATTCACACCAGGGTCTTAGACTTTACTTCTTGACAAAAGGCCAAAGAACAAATTTCAAAACTGAGCGAAGATAACAGTCCAAATACCAATTGGACAGCTTTGAATCAGAATTTCTAAGTTTAAGAAATCGAGTTTCGGCAATATAACACCATCCTCAGATATAGAAAAAGTTTATATTTTTTCTTTTTCTTTCCTCTAGAAAACTTTTTTTTTTTTTTTTCAAATCAGGATTTAATCAAATAAGTAAATTAATCTTTTTTCTATTTTTATTCATATTTTTGATATCTTACCAGTATTGGGCGACCTTTATTGTGTGGATGTATAGTATTGCTGATTTCTTTATTAGTCCAGAAGGGTTGATTGTTCTCATTTCGTCATCCATGACCAGGTTGAAATGCAATTTGACATTTTTAGTTGTCTGTAGTAAAAAATGAATCTTCATCCCCCATAAGACAATCACTTAGAAATAATTGTTAATCAATATTTTTAACCGTTATGCCACGGGTCCAAACATGAAAATAATCAAGACAGGAAAAAGTAAGTTTAAGAAACCAATATAACAAAAAATTGTTTTTTAAAAAAAATATTTAAAATCAACTTGGTTTCGAAGATATAACATCATCTTCAGGTATAGAAACAGTTTGTATTTTTTCTTTCCGTTTTTGTTTTTGTTCATTGATCAGAAAAATCTGTTTAATGATTTTTTTTTCTGCAAATTTTCTAATCAAAATTTAATCTGGGTATCTTAGTTTTGCTTTTTCATCTTTTTAATCTTTTTCTCTTACATTTTCTTAATCTTTTTCTTTTTCAAGTCTTTTTTGTATTTTTTCTTTTTAGTCTTTATTTTTTTAATTTCTTTTTTATTTGTTCATTTGTTTTTTCTTGTCATTTTTAAAATTGTCTTTTTCTCTTGTCTTTTTTTCCTCTTGTGTCTTTTTTTTCCTCTTGTGTCTTTTTTTCCTCTTGTGTCTTTTTTTCCTCTTGTCTCTTTTTTTCCTCTTGTGTCTTTTTTTCCTCTTGTGTCTTTTTTTCCTCTTGTGTCTTTTTTTCCTCTTGTGTCTTTTTTTCCTCTTGTGTCTTTTTTTCCTCTTGTGTCTTTTTTTCCTCTTGTGTCTTTTTTTCCTCTTGTGTCTTTTTTTCCTCTTGTGTCTTTTTTTCCTCTTGTGTCTTTTTTTCCTCTTGTGTCTTTTTTTCCTCTTGTGTCTTTTTTTCCTCTTGTGTCTTTTTTTCCTCTTGTGTCTTTTTTTCCTCTTGTGTCTTTTATTTTAATCTTTTTAATCTTAATCTTTCTTTTTCTTCTCAGTATTGGGGTGGCCTTCATTGCGCTGATGTGTAGTATCATTGGCCTGGCATTGACTATTAACATCTGCCTTGCTACAAGAGCTTCAATTCTTTTTGCAAAAAGGTAAGTACATATGATTCCATGCAGATGATGTTATGGCGTGCTCTTTGGTAGCAGCCATCTTTAATGTCTGAGTATTGTGAATTAATATGAATGTAATATGTTATAACGAAAGAAATAAAATGAAAGACATATGCGCGTATGCGTATTAAAATGAAAAGGGAAATTTACCTGAAATATCATACAATATGAAACTTGTATCAAACCATACTGGCACAACTAAAAGCACAATTCGATGTTTAAAGCATAAAACAAAGACAAAAATATTGTATTAATTTGATTTCGGTTTTGTATATCCATTACAACTCTGGATTGTATTGCCATTTATAAATGTACAATTTTTTCATTTTATTTTTTTTACGAAAGAGTCACCTCTTAAGGCTCTGTGGCCAATCAAGGATAAAGGTTAATGAGTTTATTTTAGTCAATGGACAATATCGTAGTAATCTTAGGTAGGGGAAATTTGGTAAATTGGATTACTTAAGGGGAACGGCTCATCAAGAACTTTTTTTACATTAGACTTGAAGACGGCCATATTGTAGTCTGTTGGAAAATAGAAAAACGGAACAAAGTTCCGCAGGCATGCAGTTCTAAGAAAAACTTTGTTCATGGAATTTACGTTTTAGGTTTGGGCACAGATAAAGAGTGGGGAAAATTATTGATAGTGTTTTTCATGTAAGTTTGGCAAGGGGATACAATAGATTGGAGTTCAGACGAGCACTTGCCATAAAAACGTCTCTTCTGTGGGAAAGAGGTTGCAGGGAAGAGAAAAGGAAATCACCTACCAGACTACGAAGTCTATTTTGAACTCTCTCAAAGCAGGATAGAGTACTTTAAGCAGCTCTTGCTTAGATTTGACAACAGTACTCCATCCTTGGATGTACTTGGCTCTTATACAGGTAGATAATTGCATCGGCAGTGAGATATTTACTGGAGCAGTTAAACAATGCTTCTAGCAAACTGTCAACTGCTTATGAAAAAAATGTTATTCTTTGTTTAAATGTTTTTATTTTTTCTTTTTCACTTTTTTTTAGGCTGGTGTACTACCCAGTGGATGATACGGACCCTTTCCTTCCGCGGCCCCCTCCTTACAGCTACGGCACGCTCCCTACGGCACCAGCAGATCCCTTCCAAGTGGATGTGCGAAGAAGTTACCTGTAAGTTCACCGAGTTTCTATGCATCTGTACCGAATATTTGCAATTTCATAAAAAAATATAGTTTACATCGGTGATGTTCTTTTTAAACCACCGCATTTCAGGTGAAAACATTACCTACTTATGTGTCAGGTCAAAATTTACTAATTCCAAAAAGTTATGAAAATAATGTAGATGTGCTAAATATATTTTGAACAAAATAAAAATCATACAATTACGTTCTGAAATGCGTTTATTTAAAACTGGCGGACCCTTAATTTGTCAATTTAAGGGTTATCTCCCTTGTTTGTCATACTGAATTGGTCTCACAACTCTTCCACATTAAAACATGCGATAAAACTCGATAATTCGATAAATTTTTCTATCGGCTCACTTTTAGAAATTTTTGGAATTTCTACTTATTTCGACATGACACGTAGGTATGTAATGTTTTCACCTGAAATGCGTTGGTTTAAAAGATGACCAATATTAACACGCACCAAAATTCAAAACGTATACATTCAGAGTAAGTTGTACAGAAAAAGATTAAATAATGAAATAAATTTTCTTTTTTAATGGATGTGTAAATTACACAGAATTACTTCCCTTTAATCCGTAAACGAGTTGTCTTCTCCTAACCACTAATTTCCCTTTGCGTAACAAGATTTTACAGAAGTGATAAGACATTTTTCGGATCAAGTAAAGATTAGATACCCCGGTTGCAGACGACAAAGATAGGTGCACATTTCAATTAACACCGGTTATTCAACATTGCCGTTGGTTGGTTGTAAACATGTCAAATAGCAGACATGTCCAAATGTTCGCGAGCAAGATTTTTTAAAAACTTTTTAAGATTTAAAAGAAAAAATATATATTTATTTATATTATTATTAGTTTTATTAAAAAGTTCCGTAAATATATAAAAAGAACGCACCCAGAAAGACAGCCATTTATTTAAATATATTTTGTTTAAATACGTTTGTTTTATTACTTACATTAAGAAGTTTTGTGTAAAAGAAAAGTTTTTTTTTTTTTTTTTTTTTTTTTTTTTTAATCCTGAAAAGTTTTTTAAATATTTAATATTAAAGAAAATGTTTTGTAAATATATATTTTTCTTTTAAATCTTAACAAGTTTTTAAAAATCTTTCTCGCGAACATTCGGACATGTCTGCTATTTGACGTGTTTACAACCAACTCGAATAACCGGTGTCAATTGAAATGTGCGCCTATCTTTGTTGTCTGCTACCGGGGTATCTAATCTTTACTTGATCCCATTTTTCAAGTATGTTAAACAATAGACAGAAACATAAAAAGAAGTCGAGAAACAAGTGTATAAAAAATAAATGTTACCAAAGGCAAGACGAGTTACTCCTCCCAATACTTGGATTAGTTTTTGGTGTTTTTAACTTACTTTAAAGCATTTAAGTTTGAAACACAAGAAGTATTGAGCGCTTACGTTAAAACGAAAACAAAGATGGTGACATGTTGCTCTCTGAATTCATTATTGAGATGAGTTTTATTTATTTATTGCGGACTATTATCCTCATCTTTCTTGTTTCACAACGTTTCGGCCAACTATTCCTCTGGCCTTCATCAGGTAGTAACCGTGACGGGATAGGAACTCTGAATGTTCCAACTGCATCCTCAACAATTACTGCCTTCCATAGTTGTTGTCTTATCACGTTTTTGGCCAATTAACTATCTGGCCGGCTTTGGGTAGGATTGAAACTGCTATCTTCATACAATGCTCACCTGGAACCGTAGAGATTCAACGTCTCTCTTCACTGTGCCACGGTTCCTGATGAGCATTGTATGAAGATAGCAGTTTCAATCCTACCCAAAGCCAGCCTGAGGCTTACTTGGCCAAAACGTGGTGAGACGACAACAACAACTATGGAAGGCAGTAATTGCTAAAAGGATGCAGTTAGGAGATTCGAAGTTCCTATCCTGTTATGGTTACAACCTAACGGAAGCCAGAGGAATAGTTGGTCGAAACGTCGTGAAACAACAAATAAAAAAGATGAGGATAATAGTCCGCAATAAATAGATTAATGATGCTCTCGCTTTTGTAGTCCTGAGAATCTGTCAAAAGCTCTAAAGTAAAAATGACCGAAATCCACCAAATACCACTGTGACATTTATTGGTTAAATTTCTATCAGTGTTTTTTTTTTTTTTTTACTTCAGAGTTTTCCCCAGTATGTATTACATGTTGTCATTTTTGTTTTCATGTAAACTTACATTTCACATTTAATAAACAATTTAAAATCTGTTAAAACGCCAAAAACTCATCCAGGTAGATAGAGTAACTTATATTGCCTTTGGTAACATTTATTTGTTATATATTTGTTTTTTTTTACTCTTATTTTTGTTCTGTTGTCCATATTACATAACCCATTGTTTTTATTAATATTTTTTAATTATTGTCCAGAATTCGGCCTATATTAAAAAAATAAATAAATAAAAATCTATGATGTACATATCAGTGACTAAACAGAAATATCACATTCCAAAAATCATGTAAATTGATCAAGTAGTTTTTTTTTATAAAGAAAATCACCTTTTAAGTGATTAATAAGTATTCGTAGATATTACAACAAAAATATAATATGAATTATTGAGTTATCTCTCTTATTTCTTGAAATTGTTTTGGAAATGTCCACACGAGACAGTTGCTCCTCGGTTACTCATAAAATTTGATGTTCTTATTTCAAAATACTGGTGCTACCAGATCAAGCTGTCTACTGACTTCCTGAGATGAAACGCACCTACATAGATGTCTTTGTTTTTTTATTCCCTTTTGCAAAACTTAGTCATGTTCTGCGAAAACAAAAACAAAAACAACATTCTCCTCCCCCTCCCCTCCCTCGTTTTCTTTTTCCTTCACCTCCTCACCTTTTTTTTTTTTTTTTTTTTTTTTTTTTTTTTTTTTTTGCCTAGTTGGTAGGGCGATAGAACATACCAACTGCCCCCCTGCAGAGGGTAAAAATCCTTCAATGGGACCACCAGTTGACCGTTGGTGGCAACCCGTAATGCATTAAGAACGGGATCCTGGTGGTTGAGTGGAACATGCCTAGGAAATAATAACATGATACTACAACACACCACTTTGGCCCTTACTAGGCTAGACGGGAGGTTGGATAGGCCCGATCCAATCAATCGGTTGGTCATGACAAGCACTAATTCAGACAATCCAAACAAAAACACACTAACACTCAACATAAACAATAAACTGAATTAATAAGCGATGGCTGAAGGGTCAATCAAGCTGGGAAAAAGGTAACCATCAGGAATAATAAAAATACAGGGAAATCCCATACTTGGGTGGGCATAACCATATATTGTGAATGCTTGGAAACCTCCCCATGTTTGAGTATACCAGCTATGTAGCCCTGGAGAACCGAGGCGAATGGGATTTACCCCCTCATAGTTCTTCCCCATAAGGGGCTCCGAGGAGGGTGGGGAGCATGGCTGATGAATTTTTCAAAAATTATTATGAATACCAAAAAATCCAAGAGACCACACACAGAAATTGACTCTGACAGCGACAATGAAGATACAAACTTTCCAAGATTCATCGTGCTAGAAGCAACGTCTAATATACCGTTAACTAAAATGTCACCCTTCATTATCCAAAAGGTAATATCAAGCAAAATAACACCTAAAAATGTCAAAAAATTAAGGAATGGTACCATATTGGTAGAAGTACTAAATAAAAAACAGGCCAAAACTCTACTTCAACTACAAAAATTGCATGAAACAAACATCAAAGCTTATCCACACCAAACACTAAACTACTCCAAAGGAGTCATAAAAAACCAGGAAATCTCCGTCTGCACAACAGAAGAAATCAAAACAGAACTAAAAAACCAAGGGGTCACAGATGTAAAAAGAATCACATTTAAAAAAAAAGGAGAGGTAATATATACAAACACTTATATATTAACATTCAATTATCCTCAAATACCAGAGACCATCAATATAGGTTATGAAAGAACGAAAATAGAACAATACATCCCAAAACCTTTACAATGCTACAACTGCCAAAAGTTTGGACATAATAAAGACCAATGTCTAAGATTCTTCACATGTGGAAACTGCAGTGAAAAAAACCCAGACCACGATGAAGAAGACTGTCCAAATAAAACCAAATGCACAAACTGTCAAGAAGAGCACCACTCTCACTCAAAACAGTGCAAAATATATAATCAAGAGAAGGAAATAATAACAATCAAATATCAAAAAAATATAACCTTCCAAGAAGCCCGCAAAGAAGTCACAAATCGCACCAAAAACTCATATGCCACAATAACCCAACAAGCAAACAAAATGTATAACTACAATGAACTAAACCTTGCTCCAGAAATTGCAAACCTAGCAAAAGAACTAAAGAACATACTTGAAGAATTAAAATCTTTTTTATCAGAACTGAAAATAAACTCCAACAGCCAAATAAAAGTCAGAAACGAACAACCCAGTATAAAAGAAAACGAAACAAAGGAAATCAGAAAAACTTCCATCAATATTGAGGAATCAATCCCTAAAGAAATGAAACCTCCTCAATTATCAAAACGTGAAAGATCCAAGTCACAAACAAGGACAAAAACAGATGTTAAAAATAAACACACAACAACAGAAAAAATGGAAATAGAACAGAACAACAAAAAAACTACCCCCCAAAAACAAAATGACAAACAAAAAACAGAATTAGTATTAATTGAAAATGAAAATAAATTTGAACTAGTTGAAACTGATAGCCAAAAAAGACAGTCAAGACAAAGTAAATCTAAAAGTCCCAGACCAAAACCCAAAAAAAGCCTCTCACCAGAAACAAGAAACAGACCATCCACTTCCAAAAGAAACACCCAAACTAACATCGAAACTATGGACGTAGACATAAACACCAACAGTCCAAAACCAAAAGAAAATATAAACCATGACTAACAAAATCCTACAGTGGAACATAAGAGGATTAAAAATTAATATCGAAGAAATGCAAATACTTATCAAATCCTTATGTCCTGCAATAATTTGCCTACAGGAAACACACTTAAAAGAAAATGACAAAATTAACATAAAACACTACTCAATATACAACCACATAAACAAATTATCATGCAAAGCCACCGGTGGATCATCAATACTGATAAACGAAAACATTCCACACAGCAAAGTGAACTTAAAAACAAATATGCAAGCTGTTGCAATAACTGCAACACTACACAAAACAATAACCCTATGCTCACTCTATATACCACCAAATGAAACAATAAACGAAACTGAATTAAACAATATAATCAAACAACTACCTAAACCTTTTCTACTGTTGGGAGACTTCAATAGTCATAATATATGGTGGGGCAGTAAAAAAAACAACAAAAGAGGCCAAACCATAGAAAAAATAATTAACCAAAACGATCTATGCCTACTCAACAACAAAGAGAATACATATATGCACCCACCAACGGGAACCCTATCAGCAATCGATATAACACTATGTGACCCAACTATATACATGGATTATAGCTGGAGAACACATAAGGATGCATGCGGAAGTGACCACTTCCCAATCATAATAGAAAACGAGAATCCCAAGCCAGAAGACAAAACACCCCGCTGGAATTTACAAAAGGCAAATTGGGAAAATTTCCAAAATACATGTCAATACAGATTAATACCTGAAGCGAATCCTGACTTAGAACACATCACATATTTCAGCAACACCCTACTCACAATAGCCGAGGAGAACATACCAAAAAGTTCCACTACTACAAAATATAACAAACCCTGGTACAATAAAGAATGCAAAGAAGCTATAAGAGCCAGACGTGCAAACCTAAGGAAATTTAAAAACAGTCCAACGAAAGAAAATTTGGACACCTATAAAAACAGCAAAGCCAAAGCACGGAAAACTATCAAAGAATCAAAACGGAACTCGTGGAAAGATTATGTAACAAAAATTAATCAAAACACAAAACCCAAAAAAGTATGGGAGATGGTCAGAAAAATAGCAGGAAAAAATACAAAGAACCCTATTAAACACCTTATATGCGACAACACAAAGATTACCGACAAACAAAATATCGCAAATAAATTAGCAGAACAATTCTCAATGAACTCATCATCAAAAAACCAAAATAAAAAATTCCAAGCTATAAAGAAAAATGAAGAAAAAATAAAAATAAACTTCAAATCAAAAAATGAAGAAAACTACAATCAATTATTCAACAGTGCAGAACTAGAGGAGGCAATAAACAAATCTCCCGATACAGCAGTCGGCCCCGACGAGATCCATTATCAATTCCTCAAAAAACTACCAAAACCATCACTGGACTACTTATTACAAATTTACAATGAGATATGGATAACTAACAACATTCCAAAAAACTGGAAGCAGGCAACAGTAATCCCAATACCCAAACCAAAAAAAGACCATACAAACCCAACAAACTACCGACCCATTGCACTAACTAGTTGTTTGTGCAAAACTTTTGAAAGAATGATTAACGAAAGATTAAATTGGTACTTGGAAAGCAAAAATCTAATTACAGAAAGCCAGTCGGGTTTCAGGAAAAATAGAAGCCCCACCGATCACTTAATAAAACTGGAAACACGCATAAGAGAAGCATTTGCAAAAAAAGAACATCTAATAGCAATTTTTTTTGACATGCAAAAGGCGTATGACACCGCTTGGAAATACGGAATCCAAAAAGACCTGTATGAACTAGGACTTAGGGGTAGAATGCCAGAAATTATCAGAAATTTCTTAACAAATAGAAACTTCCAAGTACGGATGGACAACACTTATTCAGTCCAAAAAGATCAAGAAATGGGGGTCCCCCAAGGCAGTATCCTGTCTGTCACCCTCTTCAACATTAAAATAAACAATATCATAAAAAACATAGACCCAGGAATTGAAAATGCCCTATACGTGGACGACCTACTTATATACTACCAATCTAAATATATACAAACAGCCGAACGCAAACTACAACTCTGTCTGAATAAAATAAACAAATGGGCCATAGAAAATGGATTTACATTCTCAGAGGAAAAAACTAAATGCATCCACTTTTGCAAATTACGAAAATTCCACCACGACCCCAACCTGAAACTGGATAACAAGAACATCCCACTTACCGACCAACATAAATATTTAGGTATTATATTTGATAAAAAATTGAACTTTATACCGCATATAAAATATTTAAAAGCAAAATGCCAAAAGACAATGCAATTGATCAAAGTCCTAGCACACACCGATTGGGGTGCAGACAAAGTCACATTATTAAAATTATACCAAACTCTAATCAGATCTAAAATGGACTATGGATGCTTCATCTATGGAGCAGCAAGGAAGTCCTACATAAAAGAACTAAATACAATCCACCATCAAGGATTAAGATTAGCCTTGGGAGCATTTAGAACCTCTCCAGTAGAAAGCCTCTATATAGAGGCCCACGAGCCTCCACTGATTCTAAGACGACAGAAGTTAGCGCTACAATATTACCTAAAGCTGGTATCAAGTCCAACAAATCCTGCATATCAATGTACCCTTCACCCACAATACACACATCTCTTCAACAAGAAAGAAGATATCAAGCCCTACAGCCTCCGGATAAAAAACCTTCTCACAGAAGCCCAAATGGACATTACAAAAATACATAAATATAACAAATCAAAAACTCCACCCTGGATGATCAAACAACCACACATAATATTAAAATTAAATAAATATCCCAAAACGAAAACCCACCCATCAACCTTCCATAAAGAACTACTTATCATCCAGAATACATACAAAGAATATACACAAATTTACACTGACGGATCAAAAGATGGAGATAAAGTAGGATGCGCAGCCATCCACAAAAAAATAAAACTAAAGAAAAGGCTCCCAAACGAATCTTCTATTTTCAGCGCAGAAGCAACAGCCATAGATTTGGCACTGAATATAATAACCAATGATGACCATCAAAAATATATCATATTTACTGACTCACTTTCAATACTCATATCTCTAAAAGAAAAAAAAATAACAAACCCACTTATTACAAAATTGCTAAACAAAATAGATGCCATAACCATGAAAAAAAACATTATCTTTTGCTGGATACCAAGCCATATCGGCATATACATGAATGAACAAGCAGATAAGGCAGCAAAGGAAACTCTGCAACAAAACCACATAAGTGGAAAAATCCCCTATACAGACCTAAAGACTAAAATAAACACATTTTTGAAGAGAAAATGGCAAGAAAACTGGAGCTCATGCACCAAAAACAAACTATTCCAAATAACACCAAATATTGGAACGAGAGACACCAAAAAGTTAACAAGAAAGGAAGAGGTAGTAATGACCAGACTGCGAATAGGTCACACTCACATCACCCACTCACATCTACTAAAAGGGGAGGAGACACCAAACTGTATAACGTGTCAAGAACCCTACACAATACACCATATACTGACAAACTGCATTGACCTTGAACAAATCCGAACAAAGTATTACCAAGAAAAAAATCTGAAAACAATATTAAACAAGATTGATCCCCAAAAAATTATCAATTTTCTGAAAGAAACTAAAATATACTCAAAAATATAAGGAAAGACCCCCCCCCCCCCCCAAAAAAAAAAAAAAAAAAAAAAAAAAAAAACCTTAAGAAGAACAAACCAATATTTAACACAACATAACGAACCTTTCGGCATTAAATGACCCCAAAGTGGTTGATATGCCGTAAAACAAAACAAACAAACAAACAAACATATTTCAAAATAAAATTACTTGATCAATTTACGTAATTTTTGGAATGTGATAATTTTTTTCCACCATGGGTATATACATCCTACAGATTTTTATTCGTGAATTTTTCGGATAAAAATGTTTTTATAACACACAACCATTTATGCTCTAAGTAACAAGTTTGAAAATAAAACTTTACAAAGTATTTAGTGAAACTGTGCATGAATTACTGCAATACATTTTCTTTTCCTCTGGGTGAGTCCATTTTCCAAATATGGAGTAACAGATGATAATGGTTACGCTAATAATTATTGAAATGGATGGATTATATAAGAAAAGTGCTTGCACTGAATTCCATCTACCGAAGTACAAAATTGGAGCAAATTTTAATAAATTTATCATATATCAATTGTAAAAGACAACTGCTAAATCATGAAACCACGTTTGTTTAGCATAGGCTAGAGATTGCAACCCCCGGTATCTTATGAAATATGGGTTTTTAAAGATGATTTTTTAGCTTCAATGGTAGTTTTATATGCCAAAATATACAGTATATAAAAAAAAAAAAACTAAAGAAAAATCTGTACGATTTACATACGCATGATAAAAAGAAGATATCGTA
The DNA here is from genome assembly GCF_053919585.1 of Euprymna scolopes. Classification (NCBI taxonomy): domain Eukaryota; kingdom Metazoa; phylum Mollusca; class Cephalopoda; order Sepiida; family Sepiolidae; genus Euprymna; species Euprymna scolopes. The sequence continues at coordinate 6,721,817 of NC_136522.1, forward strand.
CTCTAAAAATCATGTGAATCGAAGTAGTTAATCGTTTTAAAATCCAATATAAATTAGTTTTTGTTGACCCATCCTCTTAAATAACTAAGCCGTACCCAAGTTCCACCTTTACTGATCTTCATGGAGTTGTCTCGCCAACTACCTAACACTTGTACACCCCTTATCCTTTCAAGGCCGCTTGGCCTTGATAAGTGATGACTTGAATGTAAAAAAAAAGTTAAATATATTAAATATGTATTTTTATGACGAATCCTTTTTAAACAAATACGATTTTTTTTTTTTTTTAACATTTCCCCTCTTCTGCATATACGGCATAATCGCGTTCTAACACCAGTTCTCGTTAGATCACCAAAGTTAAGCAATGTTGAGCCTGGTCAGTACCAGATGGGTAAACATTTGGGAATACTAGGCACTGTATATAGGGGAACTTCGACACCTCCCTGCATGAGTTCGAAAAACTTAATATTGTCATCTCCCCTAACAGGGATGCGATTGGTGACTGCTTGGGAATTTCATACTCCCATTAAACTTCCTCCTTCAAAGGAAACCGGTTGAACCCACTTTAGGGTTAGTTATCCAGTTTCATTTTCCCTTCCCCTGCATGTAAAGAATGGTTTTCTATAATCTTGCAATTATTTTAGGTTATTTATTTTGTTTTAAATGCAATGCCGTCGCAGTTCGTTTAGCCACAAAATTTGATTTTCTTTATAAAAATAAAACTACTTGATCGATGTACATAATTTTTGGTGTCTGGTGTTTTCTTTCCATCAAGGGTGCATTCATCATACAAATTTTTCAGTGCGACTACACTAGAATAGCGAAATTCAGAAAACAAAAAAATTAATTTAAAAACAAACCCCAAAACACTAGTACCTTCAGACATTTTTGTGTCAATTTCAACTAAAAACAATGATATCTACACCTCCACATTTAAAAAAAAAAAAAAATTATAAAAAGAGACCCTGTTTATTTATATACTTCTGCTGTCATTTATTGCGGCTTAGCCTTTTGGCCAAGATCAAAGTGTAATATCTGTTCTTCAGATGCTGCACTTCCATTTCTTGTTCTCTTTCGGTGGAGGATCAGTCCTTCATGACTGAGACAATTTTTTTTTTTTTTTTTTTTTTTGTACCTTTTCTCCACATTAAAAAACGACCCTGGTGTCTAACTCTGTCCCGTGGGGAGGCATTGTAAATAGGTACTGTCATTTATTGAGCATTATTCATGATTGGTTGGATGTGTCCGGCCTTACCCGGTTGTAAAATACGCTTAAATATATTTAAATTTATGCAGATGTCATTTATTATGAAGCCGATTAGGCATAGTAAATAGGTACACTATTCTCTATTGAATATTATATTGTACCTAATATATAGTACTGATTTCAAGTTTTAGGCATAGTAAATAGGTACACTAGATAAAGTAAATATTACTGACATGTGACATAATAAGGGAAGTAACTCAGTTTTGCTAAAAACAAGGGAAAAACACGGGTGAGTAACGTGAAACGGATGTTTTTAAAGGAAAACAATTCAAAATCGATAACTAAAACAAAATTTAACGTAAAATATAAACAAATAACAAACTAAACAGAATCTTAAGTAGGTTTAAAGAGTCCCTTCCTCGCTCCCTATCCCTTACTCAAGGAGAGCAACGAACGTTCTAAAAACACCCGTTTCCCGTGACCCATCCTTTATTGATGTTAATGCATAATTTATTAAAAAAAAAATAGGCAATAGTTACATGCGATTTACCTCCCCTTTGAACCATCTGGTGCTTTATTAGTTAAACATTTTATTTTTGCTAATTTTCGTCCCAAAATGTTTTCTTTAATAAATTTTTCTAGCTTATCAGTTTTCATAATTTTTGGATATGCTCATTACTGCAACATGACAATTAAATAGAGACCGTTGGTTTGTTTTGAAATTCAGTATTAAAAATTTTGTATACCTAATTTTTTTTTTTTTTTATATAATATGAGGGAATTCTGGACAATTACCAAAATAAAACTCATAAAAGCTTGAGAAAATCTTAAAACTGAACGAATTTATATGGGATGAACCGGTTTTATTAGTTAAAGATTTTTCATTCTTTCCTTGTTTGTTACTGATGCGCAGCTGACTCGATTCTTTTTCCTTAAGGCGGCCGAGACAACACGAATTTGAACTGATGTAAGCACAACATTTTTTTCATCATCCACTCTTCTTCTTCACGGCTTTTTAGATGCTAAATTAATACGAACAATATAAACGCTCTTTAAAGCAAAATTCAGCATTTCTACGCAAAATGAATATTTTCTATGGAAATGAAAACTTTTAATCTTTTTTTTGTTTGTTAATACTTTCTTTTCTCTACACAAATTAACTGACGCAAAAACAAAAGGTTGACTTAGGATTTTCTCTTTTTCTCGGTGGTGGCATATAAGACCTTTTAACACATTTGCTGCCAAAATTTAAATTTGTCATTGCCAAGCTATTTTTCTGCAATTTCCAAAAACTAAAGTCAGCAAATAATGCACATAAATATGGAATATTTATTAGAATTTTTATTTTTAAAGGAATTGTCACAAGCCATTTTTACTAAAGGAATTGTCACAAGCCATTTTTACTAAAGGAATTGTCACAAGCCATTTTTACTAAAGGAATTGTCACAAGCCATTTTTACTAAAGGAATTGCTTGTTTTTACCAGTTTGTATATTTTTTGTAATAAAAATAACTTCTTTTTTTGTTGTTGTTTATAAGTATTTGCCATTTTTTTGCAAGAATTGCAACGCCCACTTTTTATAAAGGAATGGGCCTTTTTTTTTTTTACTAAAGGAATTTTCAGTTTTGATCAGTTTGTATTTTTTTTTTTTTTTTTTTGTAATAAACTCAAATCTGCTTTTATTTATAGTGAATCGTTCAACTTATAACTTATCTACACAAAATTTAAATGGAAATGGTTATCAAAACTTTTCATCTTTTTTTTTGCTTTAATACTTTATTCTTTTTTCTACGCAAATTAACTGATGCAAAAACAAAAGGTTGTCTTACGATATTCTTTCTCGGTGCTACATTGCACTGTAGAGAACCTACTGTTTCTTATATAGTGACATGCATCACTCTTGTCTATTTTATCATTCCATGAAGTGTCTTGAAGACATATTGTGGAATAGCTCATATCCTGACATTGCACTATTAGACAATAGTCACTTTCCTCTTTATAAAGGGATTAATCCATAATTCCATTTTCTGGTTTGATGAGGTTTTAGCATCATTAATTCTCTCCAGAGAATTAATTATCTGAACTTATTTTGGACATACTGCTGGAAATAGAACTTTAGAAAAAGATGAAAATAAGTGTTCTGCAAAAAATGTCTAATTTATTTATTCTAAATTTTAAATAAATATAATTTGAGCCAATGAGCTGGTTCACCTGTGATCGTTCTTGTATGAGAAAAAACATACCAACTTCTGAATGCTTTCTTATGGTGACAAATGAAAACGTATGAAGACAAAATGATGGTCATTCGTGGGATTGTCTTAAATTCGACAAGCTTCGCCATCGTCGACCTTTTTAACATTATAAACCATTCCATGTTGTCGAAGTCAACTGGCACCCTATTTTCATGCAAAAACATAATTGTCTCAATTTATTTTCCTCTCTGCGAGGCCAAGTCTAGCATGAGGTTGGCCTTTAATGAGGAAATCAAACTCAAATGAAAGAGGCACTCGTCATTGTACCACAAGTAGGTGCCTTTTTTTTTTCCTTTTGCCATTTACACTATTTGATGTGTTCATAGTCACCTGAAGTCAAGGATGCAGGTGTTTAACTCAATCATGCACGTTTAAATTATATCCCCTTTCTAAAATCCTGGCACCTGAAATCTTCATCCATGAAAATTGCTTATTGGGCGAAATCACTTGAAATCTTTAACTTTAGGCTCGGGATTCACTCGCGCCAAAGTGAGGCTTGCCTACATTTACATGTGGTACATGTTGCGACACAAATCCTTTCAGCAATTTGCTACCGAGATCTTGTGTCCATAACTCCTTCGCTACAATATGTTTACATAATATGCAGATAGCGATAACAGGCATTGCTTTAATGTGGTGTTGCTTTGAAATGTGCAGCTTTTTGGGAATCTATTTTGTAAAGAACGCGTGTGTGTGTGTGTGTCCAGCTAAAAGTCAAAAACTACAAAGGAAACACAAAGTTTGTATTTTTTTGATTGCCGTTGTCACAGATATCTGAAATCAAGAAGAAAATATTCATGTTTTGATCCTAATCTGGCGCAAATTTTATCCGGGCGGTTGGGGGGAACTTTTTTCGAGTCAGATTATATACTAATTAAGGGGAAGTAATTTTGATTTTTTTTTTTTTTTTTTTTTTTTTTTTTTTTTAAATCAAGAAGTTACTTCTCTTATGCCAATTAATCTATAAAAAGGAGTTGTGTGTCTGTTAAGAGAGAGGAATCGGCTGAAATAAGAAAGATGAGGAGAGGGGAAAAGAAATATAGAGAAGAGACAGCTCTTTTTTAAAGCCCGGAGCAGTGCTGAGAAATTGTGCTATAAAATTCTAAACCAAAATTCATCAAACTTTCGACATCGTTAACGTTTATCTTACAAAACATGTGCAGCTTAAATTCATTTGGCGTAAATTATTTCTTGGCTGCAACTTTGAAGAAAAGCTTCCAATGTAAAATAGATTCTTCCATCTCTTGCGGATGTTTTCTAATTGGTTTGTCTCTCCATTTTTTTTCTTCAACTTTTAATTTTTAGCTTTCTAAAGCCATTCTTAACTCTTTACCGTCAAATTGTACTTTCAAGTCGCCTTTCAAAAAAAGAAAAAAAATATTTCTGACTCTTATGGCTTGTCAACCCAACTGATCTTCAAAGTACAGGTCTATGCATGGTTCAACAAGTGAATGAAGAGTTTGTTTATGTTCGAGCGTCAGTTGCATGCTAACTTTCGTCACGTGTGAGTTTCATGGTTAAAAAAAATTTGTTTTCTGCATAAAAAAATTCTGGCAAATTAAATTCAACAGTTAAGGCAGCATTTTTATGTATTTTTGGGAACTGCATTGAATGAAGGCAGGACGTATAGATATCAAGACAGGTGTGGATGGAGAGAGAAAGAGCTACCTCTATTATCTTTGATATGTTTTGATTATGCAGGATGACCCCCCCCCCCAAAAAAAAAGTCATCTATGGAATTAAAAAAAAAAATTTACAATCTCATTCTGGCGAGGCTCCATGCTTTGGCAAGCTTCTGGGTCTGACCTTTTACTCCTGATCTGAAATGAAACACATACATCAAATCTGTTGCCAAGGTTGCTGGAGAAATGGTGGGATCATTCTACTGCGACAGTAGATATATCACTGCTGATGCAATTCTCTACCTATATAAGAGTCAAGTACGTCCAAGGATGAGCATGAGCTGCTAGAAAGATCTTATCCTGCCTTGACGGAGTTCAAAATAGACTTTGTAGCCTAGTGGGGGATGCCCTTTTCTCTTCACTGCAACATCTCTTCCACAGAAGAGACATTGCGAGCTTCTCTGCTTTATTGTTAGTTTCATGGCAAGTGCTTGTTTAAGCTCCAACCTATGGTCCCCCCCCCATGCCAAACTTTCATGAAAAACACTTGTCTAGCTGAAACGACTATCAATAATTTCCTCCACTCTTTATCTTTGCCTAAACCTAAACACGTAGTTTCCATGAACAAAGTTTCTTTCTTAGAACTGCGCACCTGTGGAACTCTGTTCCGTTTGCCTGTTTTTCAGCTGACTACAATATGGCCGTCTTCAAGTCCAACATAAACAAATTCTTGATGAGCCGTTCCCCTTAAGTAATCCAATTTACCAAATTTACACTTCTAACGATTACTATGATATTGTCCTTTTGACTACTGTACACTCTTAACCCTTAATAATTGGTGACTCCTTTGTAAAAAAAAAAGAAAAAAAAAAGTTTGCACAAATAAACATTTTAGGCTATGCATGACGTATCAAAGTTTTAATCAGCATTTTACTGTAAGTAAAAAAGTGGTGAACTGTAGTTGAGGCTCCCTTTTATTTTTTTTTTTTGTTAGCTATTACATTGATCTGTAGGGGAGACCACGCCTTCTTCCCCAGCATAACCTGCATATAACCCGTGCACCGGTTTAAAATCAGGTGGTTTTATGGATTACACCCCTCCCCTCCTTCCGACAACTAACCCTAACTCTAATCATCTAAGGATGATTCTATTACTTTCTGAGTTATGGGTGCGATGATGGTGACGGTGACAGAAAGCTGTTTCAGATTTAAAACAAGGAATAAACATTCTACTCTTGTGGGGAGTGTATGAACCCTAAAGTGAAAATGATATAGCTGTTATTTATTTTTTTTTCAAAAGTTTTTTTTTTTTAATCTTTCTGCTTGACTAGAAAGGAATCGCTTTCGGTTCAACAAACTAATTTCTTTTAAAGTTCTCAATTTTTTAGATGAGGGCTGACTGTTTATATTACTTGTATCGATTAGACTATTGTTCTCATCTTGAGTGTTATTTGTGCAACGTTTCGGTCGGATTAGCCTTCGACTGTCCGCAGACATGTTGGTTGTTATTTGGAAAAGAAGAGAAAAGTTACTGGCTCCGTAGATATTTTCGTATTTCTTTGAGTTATTCTGTTTTATGTTTATTGTTTCATATTCGTGAAAAATTGGTTGACAAAAAGGAGGCAACTTTAATAATTGATGGGGGATTATCTCCCTTTCATCGCACGGTCCTGGATATGACCTAAAACTATATCCAATGGTGAGGCCCCACTTTGCGGGCTTTGGGGAGTTTGGAGCCACCCTTTAATTGCCATTGCTCCCAGGTCCACTCTGACCCGGAGTGGTAGTACCTGTTAGGGTCCCAACTATGGGTTAAATAGAATCTGACATAAAAAAAATATACTCCATTAAAAATCGTTCCTCAAAATAACTAGATTCGGCATTAAATAACCTGAAAAAGGTTGATATGCCGTAAAACAACCAACCAACCAACCCTTCCATCGCTGAAATTTTAAGGGTGTACAATGTTTGTGTGTGTGTGTTTTTTTTTTTCTTTTTTGTTCTTTTTTCTTTTGTTCTTTTTTCTTTTGTTCTTTTTTTTTTTTTTGCTTATTGATAATCATACTTGATTTAATAAAAAAATAAGTCTGGCATAAGGCCACTGGTTTGCTTTTTCCAAAATCAATACATGCAATGCTTATACATTTATTTAAACATATAACCATCACATACATTAATAGATTTTTGAGAAAATGGTAATCCAAGAAACTGCAGTAGAATGTCGAAATAAGCCAAACTTGTTATTACCTCCACCAAAGAGGTTATATCTTCAGTTGAATTTGTTTGCCAGTTTGTCACTATTTGCTTCTATACAGCCTAGCATCTACATCGCTTGACCAATTGTCACTAAACGTGTTCAGAATATCAATCATCATCTAACTTGTAATTAATTCAATTTAATTAGTTTACATATTTAATCAAATTCGTCACTATACTTATTTGTGTAAAGGCAATATGAATGGAAGCAAATTGAGGATATTGCCAAGGCTGCTGCAAAGAAAGTGGGCTCCCTTTACCATGCTAGTCTTTCACTTTTAGACGGGGTCTAAAGGAGACCATTATGTAGGGTCCACACTATCGGCCAGGCTTTAACCGTGTCACATTTCTGCATCTGTTTTACAATTATTTTAATGGAATGTGTTCTGATGAACTTGCAGCACTTGTGCCCTCATTGACATATTCCCGTCAAGCAGTAAAATCCCATTTCTTTACTGTTCAGGTACCTAGGTGCTGAGAAAACCTTCTACTCTAATAGTTTTTTTTCTCTTGGACTGCTAGACTTTGGAATTCTCTCACTGTTTTATGCTTCCCTGACTGTACTAGCATAAATAAGTTTAAATGTAATGTGAACAAAAATCTTGCTGCTGAACTCCCCACTGCCCCCTACCAGACACGATCCCAAGTTGTAGCCCTTTATGTTCCAAGTGGCAACATGCTTTTTTTTTTGGGTAAAAATTAGTTAAGGGAAAACAAAAGCCTAGCATTCACATTGCTTGATCAATCGTCACCAAACTTGGTCAAAATATTGTTCATGGTCTAACATAACTTTTTCAGAGAAATTTTTTTTTTTTTTTTTTTTTACAACTTAATTTTCCAACGCTGATACTGATGATCAAATGATGAATATTCATTGATTGTCACAGCCTGTAAAAGGCTTACCCTCCACCTTGCTGGACCAATCGTCACCAAACTTGGTCACAGTATCAGTCATGCCATAATGTAAAACTGATTTAATTTTGGGATATCTCTGTCAACTGTTGAGACTCACTACCTGGCCCAAATTGTAGCTCCAAATCACAAAATGAGAAGAAAGCCACTTTTTTTTTTATTTTTTTTTTTTTTTTTGTCATAACTTTGATCCTGTTCCCAATTGATACTCACTACTTGGCCCATATTGTAGCTCCAAATCACAAAATGAGAAGAAAGCCACTTTTTTTTTTATTTTTTTTATTTTTATTTTTTTTTTTTTGTGTCATAACTTTGATCCTGTTCCCAATTGATACTCACTACTTGGCCCATATTGTAGCCAATGTAGTCCCTATCATATATGATCTTGCATTGTTAACTTACAAATTTTTAGTCAGTTGGACTTTTGATAGAAATGAGGTAGTAAGTCACCTATCATTCTGGAAGTTGATCTTGTCTTAACAGAAGTTTTTTTTTTTGTTTTTTTTTCTCGTCGGAGAATAATGACATTGGATGTTTCAGCTTGTTTGCTTTTCTTGCATTGCCTGCGACGGAAATTGTCCTTCTCATTTTGTAGCAGAGACTCTTAGACACCAGCAGCATAAGGAGCTTTTCATCTATGCCTCTCTTCCTTGTGATATGCATCGATCTCCTGAACTTCAATGTTCTGTGTTCTGATAGTGTTCGATTACCGATCATGCATTTTTTTTTTCTCTCTGATCTCGTACTCAAATCTTGAATCTTGAATTCGAATTTCTTTCTGACATTTTTGACTATCTTCCTCTTCCTGCTGTTGAGGAAGTCTAATATTTGCTTCTTTGTATTAATTTCAGCTTAAAACAAAAATCAAGAAAAATACGCATGATGTATGTAGAAGAGATGAAGGGAAAATATATTCCGAAAATCGCATACATTTCATCACAAATTGTCCATAATTCAGTAAAAAATATGAAAGTTAAAAAATTTTAAACAAAATACTGGTGCTTGTCCAGAATTCCCCCTACATTGAAAACAAAAATAAAGAAAAAATTTAAACATCGTATTCCAAAAATCATATGAATTAATGAAGTAGTTGAACACATTCCATGAACACCACTTCTTTTCCTAGAACTGGCTGCCTGTTTCCCTGGCCTGATTTCCAGCTGACAACAATGATTGTCTTCAAATCCAATGTATCTGCATATCTATATATCTATAAAAGTGAAATTGTCTGTGTGTGTGTACATTTCCCTACCAAACTACTCTGTCAATTTTCAGTCTTCAGACTGGAGAGTTAACATAAGGAGTTTTGAGATTTGGGAAAATCTTTTAAATTGATTTTCGGCCAGAAATTTGGCTGTCAAGGAGTCAGTTCAACGATTTGCTCTTTGAAAACTCTACCAAACTCCTCCACCAATTTTGGGTCTAAACACTTGAAATTTTAGATGTAGGTTACTTGCACATGGATCCAACTTTTGTATTTGATTTGAGCCTGAAACAAATAATCTTAAGAGGTCAAAGTAAAAAAAAAAAAAAAAAAAAAAAAAAAAAAAACCTCTGCGGTCTCTACCAAATTGCTCAGCCAATCTTTGGTTTAAACATTTAAAATTTTACAGAAAGGGTATTCAGACATGCAGCAAGCTTTTTAATCAGTTTTTGTACGAAAATTTGGCTGCTAAGAAGTCAAAGATGGAAGAGTTGACCTTTGCAGACTCTACCAAACTCGTATGCCAATTTTGGGTCTAAACACTTGAAATTTTAGATGTAGGTTGAAATGACTCAAACGTTTTAATATATTTATACATATGCACATAAAGTTATGACTAGTACATGGGGCCTGAGCAAAGCCGAGTTGAACTGCTAGTATGTATATAAATATATATATATATATATATATATATATTTAGAATTTTGCTTTTAGCTATGGAAGAAAGTCTAATGTAAACAAGTTCTTGTTGAGTCATTCTCTTAAATAATTAAATTTCAACCAGTTATGATTACTACACTCGTTAACCCTTATCTTTGAACTAGCCTCAGTGCCCGGGTGTTTGGAAGTGTGTTGAACAAAAAAAGTTGTAGTCAGGCAGGCTCGAACTCGTGACGCTAAGGCGGAAAAGAAAAGTGGATGTGTGTGTAAAGGTGTTGGTTGAGCAAGAAAAAAAAAGGAAAAATTGAAAGTGCAAAAAAAAAAAAAAAAAAAAAAAAAAAAAGTAGAAAGCAGGTTCAAACCAGTATCACACCAGAGGAAAAAAGAGGTTAAAAAAAACAAAAACAAAAAAACAATCTCTTACCAATGTGCCCAGCGTGGTTGTGATGTCACGGGCAGTTGAAATAACGCCTTTTATGCAATGTCGTGGAAGCGAGGGTTGAATGACTTGCAATAAATGTCAGCAAACCCCCCCCCACTCTCTCCGTACCAAAGTGCCCAGTTGAGGGTGAAGGAATTTTTAGCCAATTTTTCGATATTTGTTGTCTGAAGGGGCGAGCTTCAAAATGATACCGATCTTGTGAAAATACATTGCCTCTGTCGAAAGTTTTAGGCGAACATACATACATATATTTAAACAGATGTTTGCCATTTATATTATAGACTAGCGGGGGGTACCCGGCGTTGCCCAGGTGTTTAGAGGTGTGTGTGTCGGGGGGGGGGGGGTTAGATCAAAACATGGCCACGTGTTTGGAAGTGTAAAAGAAAAAAAAAAAAGTTTTATTAGGAAGGTAGGCTTGAACCTCAAAGCCTTGATGCGGAGGTGGAAACGAAAGGGGGTGGGGAAAGCCAGACACTTAACCATTTCACTTTTTTATACCGAAAAATGAAAGCAACACGCGTCGATCCAAAAATGCGGAATATTTATCTTTTCAAAGTTGGGCAAATTAAATAGGCGACCCCCATTGTTAACTCGTAGATATTATGATTTTACATGTGATATAAAAAGTTTTAAGAAGGAGCGAGCCAACCGAGAACGCCGACGAAAAAGCCTTTTTCGGACATGCACAAAAATGCACACACACAAACCCATTTTCGCTTTCATATTTATAGATGACATTCAGGCCTTGAGAAGTGGTAACCCCTTTGTAAAAAAAAAAAAAAAAAAAAAAAAAATTAAAAAAGAAAATAATAATCTATTTTTAAATAAGAAAATCCAATTTTACGAGTAACAAAAGAATGGCCGTCTTGTCCACCATGTTGAAAATGATTTAAAAAAACAAAACAAAAAGCGATCTCCATAATTTAAAACCAGTGATATTTATGTTGTAATGCCTACAAATTCCTATTAATCACTTAAAAATGATTTTCTTTATAAAATTCTGAACAAGGATCAAAATATGCATAAAATTAACACTTTAAAATTGCGAACAAATATCACCCTGTGCGTGCGTTATGGAAAAGGGGGGTGTAGGGAAATGAAAATTGTTATTAATCAATGTTTTATCCTTATTGCAAGACTTCTGCAAGATGACAGATTTGAAGAAAATCATAGAAGTTAAATCCGTCCTCTTGAGAAAGTCTTGAAATAAAAAAAAAAATGAAATTTTTTATTAATATATAATAATTTTCGTTTTATTTTTTTTACCCGTTCTTATTTCTCATTACATTGGATTATATATATATATATATATATATATATATATATATATATATATATATTATAGGAGCAAACAGTAAATGAAACATGTTAAAAAACACTTTGAAAAAGAGCTAAAGAATATTTAATTTTAAAAAGGAAACACTTGATAAGTGGATAGTCCTTAATCTGCGGAGTTTCGAAGAAATACTTTCCTTCTCATCAGAGGGTAGGAATTAGCAAAATGCGGGATCGGATTTTGCATACAAAAGTATTTGATGAAACAACAAGTAAGTCAAAGATCTTACTTGATAACAAAAAGTGGAGCAGAAAAAGGTGATTACACGTGAATGGATAGTCTGGTGAAAGGTAAATAATCCAATGACGGTATATTATTTTATATATATATATATATATATATTGTACAAAATTTTGTTTAAATTCAAAGACTTACATTTTTTTTCTCTTGTTTATTTTATCTTGGATCTCTTCATTACAGCCGTTTCATTGAGATGACAATTTTATGTTTTCATAAAATTTTTCTTTCTCATTAACTCGTCAAATGTGATTTCCATCTGATGTTACCAATAAAAAGTTAATTTTGTACATGATACACCTGGTGTGTTTGCTTGGGGAAAAGAAATTCCATCCCCACGTTATTACAGGTCGGTCATCTTGGGTACCGTGCACATATATATATATATATATATATATATATATATAACTACTACATTTACTCACATAAATTAATATACGAAAGTATAAATTTATGCGTAAACTTGAAGTATTTACTTCAAGAGTGCTCAATACGTAGGTAGAGCTAGTTAGTAAGTTATAAAATAGCCTGAAGAATCTTAGAGTGGATGAAACGCGGAATATTCAGTGTAGCTTAATCGCCATATATATTTTATAACTTTATATATATATATATATATATATATATATATATGTATATATAGTATCACCTTTTTTTGGCAATTTTATAAGTTCCAAATCTTCGCGACTATTGATCAGAATTTAACAAATGAAGGCTCGTTGGAAAGGTAATGACCTGAATTGTGTAGTTGGCTATGTGACATTTGCCCTCAAAGTCATACATTTAAGGGGATTATCCATCATCCAGAGCCTATTTTTAGCACTTTTTTTTTTTTTTTTTTTTTTACAGCCATAAAATGTTTCAATCATAGTCATTTATTTTTCTAGTTTTGCATATGAATTAGAAAATATCTCATATTTGCCCCAAATCTCTGGTCTTGCTTGCTAAGCTTTCAAATGATTAAACTATAAATATTAACTCTTTATTATTAAAACTAATAATTGTTTTTCCACTATAGTAAAGCACTTGAACAAAAGATTTTGAGGGTCTGTTTGTGAATTCTTTGAATTTTTATACACTGATGGTGACGATTTTTCTTGACAAAACTAAATGTTTTGTTTTTTATTGTTCCAGAAGCGAGAGCGCCGCAGGTAGTGAGGATACTATTCCCCGGCGGGTAGGGCAATATTCAGAGTCACCACCTCCTGCTGTAAGTAAAACTTTGCTTTATTTTTTATTTTTATTTTTTTTGTCTGATTTTCTGATTGTTTATTTCCATTTTTTTTTTTTTTTTTTTTTTTTTTTTTACATTTTCTCTTTGTGGTCATCATTCATTACAAATTTATCGATCAAGGGAGGAAATTCTTATTTTCTCAGACATTTTGTTTTTTCACAACTCTGTGGAAAGATTTTTGTTCAGAATTTCCCAGTATAAAAAAAAAAAAAACTCGTAAAACTCTGTACATGCCTACGACAAAACGAAAATATCGTAATCCAAAAAATCGTATAAATTGATCAAATACTTTTATTTTTAAATAAGAAAATCAAATTTTACGAGCACCTGACAAATGACTCCTCCACCATTTTGAAAAAATCTCAAGAAACAAAGGGAGATAACTAGATTTGTCTTAATGCCTTTTCCATCAATTGTGTTTAAAAATGATTGTCTTTATAAAAATAAAACTACTTGATCAATTTGATTTTTGGAATACGATATTTTCGTTTTGACACTGGTACATACATCATCAATTTAAAAAAAAAAAAATTTTTTTATAAAGGGTGAATTCTGGACAAGAACCGTTATTTCTTAATTCTAATTTCTCTTCATAAGATCATTTCTTGGCGCATTTAACCTATAAAAAACACATTTATCTGCTTAATTGCTTTTCTCGATATTTAATTGTTAAAACATACTGCCACTTAAACATAACTGGCTACAGTGAATTAGGGACAATAGCTAAGTGGAGAGTTGTGCAATCAAGTCTTTGTTAACATTACATTTAAATTTCTATATGTTGTGAAGAGAAGTGTTATATTCATATATTATATGTCCCCGTTTACAATTTTAAAAAATATAAAGTACAGTCTCGAAAATGATATGCAGGGAAGGAATTTCAGAGGCAGGCATTTCGGTCATTTCTTAACACATTTAACCGATAAACGGAAACATTTGTCTTTTATTGTTTTTTTAAACCCCCACCTTCTCACCCCTACGGTCATGTAATTAATTTATGAACAGTTAAGACAATCAGTTTAATGGTTTGTTGAGCTTTTATTGAAATCGTTTTTGGAACCAACTTAATATTTCATGAATGAAGCCCCCATTAAGGACTCTTTAAAATGTAAGGACTCTTTAAAATGATTCAAATATACTCCATCCCCCTTCCCCACCTTTTTTTTTTTTTTTTTTTAAATTTAAAATGCACTTTATATTTTTTTACAAATTGTAAACGAGAACCATTTTGATCATATAATATAACACTTCTCTCCACACTAAAGAACAAACAAATACCATTAGCTAAATAAATAAAAAAAAATTTAAATTAAAAAAAAATAAAGTCTATATTCCAATTTTCAAGATGTTGACCATTTTACTGTTTATTTCTTTAAGTATGTTGAAATGCTCAGTTCTTGACAGCATCTGTTTTGTAGCCAGAATAATTCATGTAATTATTTCAATTTTTTAATTTATTCCATGATTAACTCCTCAGAAGAAAAAGAACTTATCAATTTTAAAAGAAAATAAAGGAATATGCGCATGATTACAAAATCCGAAAATTGCAATTGTTTTTATTTGTTATGCCATCTTTGAATTTAAAATATATTTATATATATATATATATATATAAAGAACTGAAATCAAAAGGATGTAGTGTTTATCTGGTATACGCAATGGTAAACTTCAAACTAATATAAATAACAGTATTTATTTATAGAAAATTTAATCCCAACTGAATAAAAAAGCTCAATATGCAATAGAGAGTAGAGTTTATTATAAGAGAAAGAAAATTAAAACTGTAGTTCAACTTTACAATCAAAATTTATTGTTTGACTGAATACTCCAAAAAACAATTTACAAAGTCCTTACTCCGCAGAGTTGCAAAGAATGTTATTCTTGTTATTCTTCTCATCAGAGGACATAAAGAAATCAGCAAATTATATTTGTAGCAATGCTAGAATTTGCTAGTTATGGCATTAAGTGAAACCGCAATTTATTGTAGTTATAAATTGCGAAGAAAAAAAGTGAAAAAATGTTGGAAAATCATTTCTTTTCCATTTGCTGTGGAGATATTTATTCACTGCGATATAACTTCAAAACAACAACTTTTCATTTTAATTGTTGAAACCAAATTCAAATTAATTTAAAAGGAGGTATTTAAATAAAACTTTATATTACTCAGCAAAATGGATCTTTTTAATCATAAAAGCAGTTTCGCTTGACTTTTTAAAAGGAAAAAAAAAATCAATGAAATAAACTTTAAGTGGTGATCACTGTGTAAAAAAAAAAAAAAAAAAAAAAAAAAAAAAAAAAATTGAAATTGTTTAAATGTGGCGAGATTGATCATATGAGAATGAAAATAAAAATTCAAGTTGATTTTTATAAAATCAAGCAGACAATATCACAGGGTCATATGAAGGTCAAAATATGGCCAAGAGGTTTTGTACGGATGTTTTAAACCCTAATTTCATGATTGGATGAACACCAAGAGAAAAAGTCAGTTGATAAAAACATTTGGAATATTTACTATAAGGTCAAGGGTCAAATTGTTTTGATTTTTTTTTTTTTTTCCCCTAACTATTGAGATTTTTTCATTTCACCAGCAAAAATATTCTGAAGACAAATTTATGCTCACGTGTTATACAGCATCTTCCAAAAGTCATCATCTATTTTAAAATTTTAATAACATCAAAACTTTATTTCTGATAATAACAAAACTTATGCACAAATAAAATCTATTAAAAATGAATCTCATTAAGCTGAATGTCTCATACTTGTTACACTTATATGCAATTAAACAAAATATATTTATAAAAAAAATGTCATTAAGCTGAATGATCTGTACTTGCCACATATTTCTGCAAAGGCTCATAAATAATTTCATTACATTTTCTAAAATTTCACAAAATATTTTCAAACTTCAATAAATAATTGCAACTGATCAAAGATTCGTATGTTGTTCGTTTCTGAATTGTAGATGAGGATAATTTGTATCATTTGGATTATTTTGAGTACTCTTCTCAATTGGAGTCCTTTTTTTTTTTTTTTTTTTTTCCAAAATGTTTTGACCGATGTACCTTCAGACCTACTTCAGGTGTCTTTTACTGAACTCTGAAATCTCTGCATGGAAGAGTAAAAGGTAAAGTACTTGTTTAAATCCACTTTTGGAGTTTCATGGTTCAATTGTGAATTCTTTAATTATTCATGACTGATGGAATGAAACCATGCTATCTCCATGGATTTAAATAAAGGGTTCCATTTGTAAGAAAGATTCCAGAGTTCGGCAAGATACACCTGAAACGGGTTGGAGGTTACATCGGCTGAAATGTTTGGAGGATTCTAAAGAATCCAAATAATACCAATTTGTTCTTTTGAATTTTTTTTTTTTTTTTTTTTTTTTTTTAAGAAACTTCATTAAAAAAAAAATCCTGTCATAAAATATTTCAACACGTTCTTGCATTGTCTAGATGATTATGATGCTAAAGACCAATATTAGAAGTAGTAATAATTTTTTTTTTTTTTTTTTTTTTGTAGAAAGAATCCAAATAATACCAATCTTTTCTTCTGAAAACTTCATTTTTTTTATTTTTTATTTTGTAGAAAGAATCCAAATAATATCAATCTTTTCTTCTGAAAACTTCATTTTTTTTATTTTTTATTTTGTAGAAAGAATCCAAATAATACCAATCTTTTCTTCTGAAAACTTCATTTTTTTTTTTTTTTTTTTTTTTTTTAAAGAAACTTCATTAAAAAAATCTATAAAAATATTTCAACACATTCTTGCATTGTCTAGATGATGATGCCGAAGAAAAAAACTAGATGAAGTAGAAATTAAAATTATCTATTTGTTCAAATTTTATTATGAGAAATACAGTTTTGATGATTTTAAAAATAGTTGATCGTTGGAAGACCATGTATATACCAAAAGAAGTTTTGGTGGGTACATTATAAAATTTTTTTTTCTTTTTATTTTTTTTTTCTTCTTTTGCATGTTGCTGACCACCTCTTGTATCCGTTTTTTTTGTTTTTTTTCTTCTGTTGTGCATTTAGTTTTTTCAATTTGAATTTCTCAAATGACGAGGCTTGCCTGGATGATGGAACCACAAACATGTAGGTTTGCCTCCTCCTCTTCATCCGCCTATCTTAGGGATTATGGTTTACTTATTAGTGGTGGTTTGGATCTCATAATAACCAGGTCATTCTAGAAAGTTCAATATCATGAATCCTTAAAAGCTGTTTCTGGACAAAGTGAATTCAGCACTCCCGGTAACATCAATAGTTGAGCGGAATGTGTTTAGCTTGCCACCCTATCTGATGTCAAATTACCACACGTAAACAAAAATAAATAGGGTGTTCCAAAATGAATTTATATTTCGAAATGGATGATGTATTTTTGGGACACCCTGTATCGAAAAAAACTGATTTGGTTACAGAATAACCTTTTTTTTTTTTTTTTTAAAATTCAATATCATTTACTTAGCATTCATATTTATTTTTTTAGAAAAATTGTAAGAAAGATTCCATAGTTTGGTAAGATACACCTGAAACGGGTTGGAAGTTACATCGACTGAAATGTTTGGAGGATTCTGAAGAATCTAAATAATACCAATCTGTTGTTTTCAAAAAAAATTTTTTTTTTTTTTTTTTTTTTTGTAGAAACTTCCTTAAAAAAAATCTTGCCATAAAAATATTTCAACACGTTCTTGCGTTGTCTAGATGCTGAAGAAAAAACTAGACAAAGTAGAAATTAAAATTTTTATTTATTTATTTAGCATCAATATTTATTTTTTAGAAAAAATGTTTAAACTAAACATTTATACAATTTTTTTTTTTTCTTTAATAAATTTGTAATAAACAATCGTCATATTGTATTAAAAAAAAACTGATTTGGTCTCAGAATAATGTTTTTAAATTAATATCAGTTATACAAGGTGAGTCACGGGAAACGGCTGTTTTTTAGAATGCTTTTCACTTTTAAATATTCTGTAATGGCGTAATTTAGTAAATGTTTTTATGTACATGATAAAATTTTTGTCGAAATATTCGCAGAGGTTTGTTTTCCTTAAAAACATCCATTTCCCGTGACTCATCCTCTATTTACTTAGCATATAATTATATTTATTTCTTGCAGAAAGTAGAAATGTTTAAAACATTTATGCAGTTATTTTTTAGTAATAATATATGCAGTATTAAATAAGCATATACAGTGATTGTACATCTAATAAACAAAAATAGGTTCATGGCTTCTAAAATTCAAGGACTGTAGCATAGCGGATGAAGTACTTGGTAAATTCAGTTGTAAGTGAACCTCTTTTGAAGGTTTATTCCTAAAGGTGACAGAATACAACTGCGAATTACTTAGAACCTCTACCCAATCGCAGCTGACAGAACAAGAGCATGCTACCTCTGTGATAAATAATAAAATATATAATTAACAAGTCTATGTTCCAAATTTCAAGATGTTGACTATCTTATTATTTATTCCTTTAAGTAATTTTTTTTTTATTTTGATTTGGGGGAAGCGATCGTGGAAGTATGACATCGGATACAGTGTCAGGCTAAATCAGTTCATTTCAACTTGTTGGCATCTTGAGTGTTTGAATTTTCGTTTGATCCGATAAGTTTTTGATATATTTTTTTTAAAATATTAAAATTTTTCTCCCAAGCTTTTGCAGCTTCAATATTAAAAAAAAAAAAAAAAAAACCCCCAAAACTACTGATTGCTTTAATGGTTTTCTGATCGTGCTGAAGCAATGTTTTTTTTTTTAATTTTGTTTATTTTATGGTACAATACATAAAACATCTAACCTTAACCAAGCATAATGAGACAAATGCTTTATGATCACACTGCCATGAAACAAGACCTCAATTTTGATTATATTTTTTAAGCGGTCCAATTTTTTTTTTTTTTTTTTATTTTTTTTTAAGCGGTTCAATTTTTTTTTTTTTTTTTTTTTTTTTTTTTTTAAGCAGTCCAATTTTTTTTTTAAGCGGTCCAATTTTTTTTTAAAGAATTACTAATCAAACTATCGATAGCATTTTATTTATATAATAGTTAACTAAAAAAAAAAAAAGTTAAAAAGGAAGAGTCAAATATTACTTTATTTTTGGCATTAACTTCGAATTAATGTTGGTGCCAAACTTTCGAAAGTTAAATTAGTTATTCTTTTACACTTTGCAACGAATTTCAAGAAAAATGTACAAGCCAAATAAAACCTGTTACGGTGTAAAAAGAAAAAAAGTTACCTGACACCAAATCTGACCTTATGAAACACTGTTTTCAGATTTTTATTATTGGTTATGAATGAAAATCCCAGAATTATCAATTCAAACATTTGTCCTTTTAATTCTCTTTTGTTGAGTGTCATCCTCCCTTTTCATATTCTAGCAATAATCTGCCAACATGTTAGGGTTCCATTTTCATTAAAAAAACGTTTCTCCATCACTGAAATATCTTGATGGAATCTCTCGCCATGTTCATCACTCGCATCACTAAGATTCTCTGCAGAATTCTTGAAAATGACAATTTTGTAAAAAAAAAAAAAACAAACAAATTCGACAAAAAGGCCAGGAATTGATTTTTCATGCCATGGTGCATATAAAAATGCCCACGCATGTCCTGTACGACTTGGATGTTGCACAGTGTAATTAATAAAGTGATTCTTCTGAAACCAGCATACATTTTTATTGCTAGTCGCCTAATTTTTTTTTTTATTTTATTTTTATTTTTTTTATTTTTTTTATTTATTTATTTATTTTTTTAATTAAAAATTTTTTTTTTAATTTTTATTTAATTTTTTTTTTTTTAAATTAAAAAAAATTTTTTTTTAATTTTTTTTTTTAAATTTTTTTGAAAAATTTTTTTTAATTAAAAATTTTTTTTTTTTTTTAAATTTAAAATTTTTTTTAAGAACTACTGATTTAATTTGAAAATGTCTAATGTCGATAGAACTTCAGGAATGTAATAACAAACATTGAATAGTAAATAAGTAAAAAAAATTTGAAGAAAAATGGCGAGACAGATAATCTTTACTTATATATTAAAGGCACTTAGTGTGTGTGTTCGTTCCGTATGAACTCCAAAATGGCTAAAAAAATTTCATACAAATACTTTGTATCTGGGAGTGTTCTTATATAGATTTGGTATCTGAATGCTTCCAATAAGAAATCGATAATCTCAAAAAATCCGATTAAAGACAGAGCAGTCAGATTGTCACCAAAGTTAACACCTTACACAGCCTAACATCACAAGTGCTTTTGTGAAGTTTTATCAAGGCCCGACATATAAAATTGACAGCAAGTTCTTTGATAAGACAAAGTTGTGTTCGAAATGAATGTTTCTGTTTAAAGCACAATTGAACCATTATACTTGACTTTTGCATTTTAAAATTTAATTCAAGCCATTATGTAAAAATAATTTTATAAAATCAACAGTAGGTTCTTTACAGTGCAATGTCGACTACAATGTATTGTGGACTAGATCACTGCAGGGAGGCATGTGAAGCTTCCTCTTAGTACACCGCAGTGGGTCCCCAACTAGAGTAGGCAATCAATTTATTTGATTCAAAAATGGTTAATTTCACTGATTTCGAATACAATAAAAATATGGTGTGGAGCATTCGATGATTTTTAATTCAATCTCGGGCCACGTTGGGTCTCCCTGCTAGTTCATTAAAATGGTCGTTCATGAAACCAACATGTAAGTGTTGGGAAGTCTCATTGGATACCCTGCTGGCCTGACTCAAAGGGTCCTAAACCCTTTAAGATCTGGCTTTTTAACAATTACGCCCCACGACAAAATATTTCTTTTAATAGTTGAATCTTTAGAAATGGGTACTGAAATTCATGAAACCTGTTTAAAATCTTAGTGTATTTTCGTAACACAATTAATGTCCTTTTTTTTTTTCCTTTTTACATTTTAACTTTCTGATGGAAAATCAATTTTTTTTTTTTTTCTCCAATCTTTATTCATCAGTATTGTTTTCTGTCATTTTATCGGCACACGTGGAAATACAACTTTTGAACGTCAATTTAAAAATTTTCATTATTCCAACATAAAGAAATAACCCGCCCCTCCATCCTTACTGCCTGTCCCCTGCTAGTTCTCTTGACCGTGGTCATCTAACTTTTCTAAATAGAGCAATTCTAATTTTATAATTGACTCTACACAATTGACATAAATGAACTACATATATTGATGGAAACTTTCGTGTAGATTTAGGTACTTATGTTTAGAAAGCCATTCTTTATATAGGGGTGATAATTTCACATCAATGTAATGAAAATCAAAAGTTTTAAAGTTTTTCTTGATTTGATGAATTTCATTGAAACTTATCTTCTCACGCCTGATTGGATAATAGCTTCAGCATTTTCTAGCGGCTTACATAACCTGCTGGAAGATGCCAGCACAAAGCTGCTGGGGGTTGGGTTGTAAACTGAATAAGTACCTTAATTTTATTTTCTATCTTCTATTATATAACATTAAGTCAGTTTGATTTTTTTTTAGAGTCAGGCCTGAATAGCATTTAAGTTGACAGATTGATAATTTATTCTTACTATCTAGTTCTTTAAATTATATATTTCATTTTTTTTTTTAATCCTTTGAGATGAGTTGTGTATTGATTTTTTTTTTTTTTTTCCTCACTGTTATCCTCATCTTCATAGTTTACAAAAACAATTATGGAAGGCAGTAATTAATGAGGATGCAGTTGCAGTTAATCTGTTTTGGACATTATTGCTTTGTCATTTACCAGAAAAATAAATTTCTAATCACTTGCATCAATTAAATATTCTATTTGCATCCCACAATTATTTTTAAAAATTTTTTTAACGCTAAATCCTCGACTCGGCAAATATTAACATTCGTGCACGTCCCATGACAATATAATAATAAAGCAGCACCAAAATTCCTCACGATTGAATTTGAATATAATAATTTATTTATGACAAAGTTTATTTCCAGGATTTAACTACTAAACTACTACACGTCATTCTAGCAGCATCCCGTCCCGTTTTAAACCTCAAAGTTTCAAATAGTGTTCTTTGCTTCATCTTTATTTTATATTTGCTTCTTAAAACCTTCTGCTCCTCATATCAAACCTCTAAGCAAATCCATCAAACGTTGTGTCTTTGCGTTCATTATTGACCAAATGGACGGCGTTGACACTGGAATTTGTTCCGACGACTTTGAAAGTCATCCGATCTTTTTGTGTTCAATTCTGCACTCATGATGTTGGGTAAGGTATAGACTCTACAACTATCCATCAAGATTTGGATAAAATAACAACTTTGGTTCGAGTAATCGTAAACAATGAAATGTGTATGTTGCATTATATTGATTTAACAAAAATGGGTTGATATGCCGTAAAATAAGCTAAAAAGAATTCATTCCTTGTTTACAATTTTTTTTATAATTTCCAAAAATGTTTTTTAATTAGAAAATTTCTCTTAATTCCAAAAAATTTTTTAATTCAGAACTTAATTTTCAAAAAAGTAAAAAACATTTTTTTAATTAAAAATTTAAAAAAAAATTTATTTTTCTCTTTATTCAACTATTGAAATATACTTTGGAATTTGGTTGTGTTCACGTCTTGTTTTGTTGTGTGCATATATATATATATATATATATATATATATATATATATATATATATATATATATATATGTGTGTGTGTGCGTGCTTATTTTTATATATTTATATAATTGTTTGTCATTTTTTTCTTGATAATTGATAAACACAAGATGTTTTCAAGAGGTTTCCTTAGTGAATATTATCTCCAACTAATAGAACCCAGAAAAAAAAAAATCATATATATATGAACAAATGATTAATAAAACATGTTAAAAAACATCTTTATTTATATATATATATATATATATATATATATATATATATATATATATATAATTAGTGTTGGGACGATTAATCAGGAATCAGAAAAATCGGAACATTTGAGGGTATTGGAGTCGAAAAAATTAGTGCCTCTTTTCCGATGCCAAAACGATTCTTTTGATTGCTTTTTTAAAAAAAACATTTGTTTAAAGTAAAATCTTTTATTGCTGGTAATAATAATAAAATAAATATTTATTGATTTTAATCAACCAGTAAAGCTAAAATCGATAGATCATCCTCCACAAATGTATTTTTTCATTTAGGAAAATATCTGCATATTTAACATGTTTTTACGGAAATCAGGGAAAATAACAATTGTATAGTTACCGTATATTGCAGCATATAAGACGACCGTTAAAGTTAAATCCTCTTTAAAAGCCAATATTTCATAAGATACCGGGTATTGCAATCTCTAGCCTAGGCTAAATAAACATGTTTTGGTGATTTACCGGTCGTCTTATACAGCGATATATGATAAATTTATTAAAATTTGCTCCAATTTTGTACCTCGTCTTATTTGACGGTTGCCTTATATGCTGAAATATATGGTATATATTTTGAGATTTCTGAAGAATCAGAATCATGTAAAATATTTTAATTGTCCCATCATTAATATATATATATATATATATATATATAACCAATAATTTATATAATGCATTAAAGAATCTTTTTTAAATAAGTAAAAAAAAAAATGTATTAAGTGTTTTAACTTCTAGTGGTGGTTTGTGCAGCATGATTTTCTGTTTTTAAATTTTGTGCATTATTCTTTTTTCAATTTATTTATATATATATATATATATATATATATGTATGTATATAAAAAAAAATCACAGGACCAAAACTTATCTCTCTTAATACATTAAAATAAAAAAGAAAGTTTTTTATGTATTAAGTCAAAAGCGGTATTAAACATTTTAACTTTATTTAGTAAAAGTTATCTTCAGGATTGAGTGAAAAAAAGACTTGCATTTCAATTTCTTAACCCCCACCCCCGACATATTTTTTTTGCTTGGAAATCGATAGTTAAAGTTATATCAATCTAAATCTTTGCACGTTGGTCAATTGCTCTATTTTCTTCCAACTACATTTCCCTTTTTGTCTCGCTCATTCCTGAAGAAGCCTTTAACTAAGTAAAGTGGAAATATTGAACCCTTTTCTCTTCACTTTTGTTTGATATCTTCTCTCAGTTGGTGTTGGCTGATCTATTGCCACCTGCAAGTTTATTGTTTGATGTTTTCCCATGATGTTGTCTTACCTTACCTATGCCTCCTCTGTGTGTATATTCATCCGTGATGGGACGATTCGTTAGAAACTGTTCAGCAATCTAGTAAGACGTCATACATGCCAGCAGTTGAGCTCAGGTTCGGTTGTTCGAATCAGAAAAATAAGATGTTTCTGAATTTTTGAGATAAGGATTGGTTATTATTTGGATTCATCGGACTACTGTTCTCATCTTGAGGGTTATTTTCACAATGTTTCGGTGGATGTAAGCACTGACCTTCTTCAGGTGTATCTTGTCAAACTCGGGAATTTGGATGGAATTTTGAACAGAACCCTTTATTTACTTCACGGAGGTAGCATGCTCTTGTTCCATCAGCCATAACTGAATTACTTGGGACATCTATTCAGTCATGGCTGACAGAACAAGAGCATGCTACCCCCGTGAAGCAAATAAAAGTTCCATTCGATATTCCATCCAAATTCCCGAGTTTGACAAGACTGACCTGAAGAAGGTCGGAGGTTACATTGATTAAAACATGAGAACAGTACGCCAGTGAAACCAAATAAGAGTTTGAAAAGCTTGTCAGATTTAAAAAAAAAAAAAAAAAGATTCTTCGAAAATCAGTCTCTTTCTGCTCTTGTTCTTTATTTCTTACTTTCCCATTATCACATTTACCACTCTCCTTCCTATGGTGAGGAAGGGTTGGACTTTAGGGGATTTTTGTTGAGTAAATTGGGCTTGTCCTTCCTGGCTGTAGCTATTAACTATATCTGCAATATTGCATTTTTTTTCTTCTGCCCACTACATCCGCAGCAGCAATGCTCAACGTTTGGATACAAAATTGGAATTTTTTTTTTTTTTTTTTTTTTTTAAAGCTTCCGAATATTTATCATATATAACAAGTACTGACCCAACGGGTCACTGATGGTCTAGTATAATATTAAAACTATATATACAAATAAATGAAACTAAACTAATAAAAGGAATTAAAAAAAAAAAAAAAAATTGTAAAAATACGATGGAATCCTTAGGTTTAATTACTTTACTAGCCAGACGCAGATGCGAGCAGAAGACGACAGATACTAATGTTGATGTATCATGGATTTTCATTGAAGCCTAGCATTACCATGTTGCCACTGCCTCTGACACAATGAAGGATTGGTTTTTGGGGAAGGAGAGGCGGACTTGTATAATAGTGAAAGAATGTAGAAACAACAGCAGATATAAATTAGAATTGCCGAATCTGCGCCGAGATGTCCCCCCCCCCCCGATGAATCTGCACTGAGACGTTTTGCAGTCCTCTGAATATTTCTCCCTCTCTTCCCCTAATCCTCTTTCTTTTCTAATCTCACTCTGATCCCCTCTGTTTCTCTTGAGGAAGGAAGAAGGGTTCTTGTTCTCTCTCTCTCTCTCTCTCTCTCTCTCTCTCTCTCTCTCTCTCTCTATTATAAAATCAATATCAATAAGAAAGACTAAATAAATTTTTAATTAAAAAAAAAAAAATTTTTTTAATTCATCAAAAATGTTATCGTCCCATCACCTATCGTCGTTTGTTGACTTTTTCTTCGGCTTCTTGTTTTTTCTGATGTGTTAACCCTTGTGTTGTGTTGCAGTACAGCCAGTATCGCTATGAGATGACCCCCATGCATGAACCGTCATCTGGTCTCATGTCAAGTGAATCCTGAACACTTAACCCCGGCCACCCAAGTATGTTGCTGCCGTCGCGCTTGGGTCTTAATTAGTTCATTCACAGCCCTCCATTTTTTATTTTATTTTTTTTTTTTTTATAACAAACAAACAAACAAAAAAGCTGGTTTGCCTTTTTTTTTTAATGTTTCTCTGGCTGCAGCTTTTTTTTTTTTTTTTTTTTTTTTCATCTTGCACGTTTCTTCTACAAGAAATCCTAACTCGTTGTTGTCTCGCTTTATTTTTTGAAATAAAACTTTTTTTTATATATCCCCTGCCCCTTTCCTAAGAAACTCTTCCCACCTTTTTTATGTTTATTTTATTTAAAACGAAAACTAGGGGGCTGGGGACTTTTAAATTCTTGTTCTATAGCATTTTAAATGATTTAAAAACCAGGTCCTTGTTCAGAATTCTCCCTATATTAAAAAAAAAAAAAAAAAAAACCGTGAAGAAATGAAAATATCGTATTCCAAAAATCATGTGAATTGATCAAGTAGTTTTGGAATAAGAAAAAAATTAAATTTTATGAGTATCCAGGGGTGTGACCGTTACACCTGCCATTTTTTTTTTTTTTAATCTCAAGTAGCGAAGGGAGATAATTCAACAATTCTTACGAGATTTTGGTAATGCTTACAAATCGTCACTGATTGCTTAAAAGCGATTTCCTTTAGAAAAAAACTACTTGATCAATTTACATGACTTTTGGAATATATTTGTTTTATTACAGGTATGTACATCATACAGATTTTTCTATTTTTTTTTTTCTTAATATTGGGAAAATTCTGAACAAGCACCTCTAAATTGTTTTTCTTTTCTAATTCTTTCTGTAAAGTCATATACGATACAATCACGTTCACAGACTGTTTCTCATTAAATTACTGAAGTTAAGCAACGTTAAACCTAGTCAGAACTACAATAGGTGACTATTTGAGAATATCAGGTGCCATATGTGCTCTCCAGTTATCCTGAATTTCTCGTTGGCACTAGAATCAAGCAGTGCTGACTCCAGTGAGGTTGAGGATTTGCACAACCCTTGCTTCACAATTATATGCACAGACACCATTACAGGGGATATCCATCGTCTCTAGTGACTGAACAGAGACCGTGATAGTATTTAAATAATAATTAAACATGATATTAATTTTTTTCTTTTTTTTTCTGATGGGATGTTTTGTTAAAAAATAAATAAATAATTAAAAAACCAAAAAAAACAAAAAACAAGCTCTTTAACCCAGTAGATCACAATTGAATTTATTTTTAAAAATCTATAAGATATTTAATTGTACTGCTTAATTACTCTGAAAGAAAGGATAACATTTTTCTATATTCAGCAACTTCTCTTTGAGAATTGTTGGGACCTTTTTAAAAATTCTTGTGAAGTTTGCTAAAATTATATTTGTTTCATAATGTATGAATTTATATAAATGATTTTTGCAATTGGAAGTCACTAACTTATTGCCAAAAATGCAATGTAACTTTTTGTGTGAACTGCTTTCTTCCTTAGCATAATGTGTAAATTTTATCTTGAATGTATAATTTCTAGAATATTTCACATGTATCCAGTGTCATGTTTACAGGAGAGTCGAGATTTCACTTTATAAATAAAATAATTTGTGTATTCTAACTCCGTTTTAGTCATTACACAAAGTTTCAACTCAATAATAAAAAAAAAATCGTTCCAGACAAGGCATGAAACCACTTGATGTAAGGAACTAAAAAAAAAGAAAAAGAAATCACCATGGATACAACCCATTTTTAGTCATCACATAAAATTTTAACTCGATAATAAAAAAAAAAAAAAAAAAAAAAAAATTTAGATACATTCAGAAATTAATGGGTTGATACTTGACTAAATAAATCAATGGAAGGGATTGTAATTTTTTAGTATCAGTTGTTATTAACGGAAACATTAAATCTTAAAAATAAATAAATAAATAAATAAAATATTGTCTCTTTATGAACTTGAATATTTTTTTTTATGGAAATCATTCCAGACAAGGCATCAAACCACTTAATGTAAGGAACTAAAAAAATCACCATGGATACAGCTTTAATGATGATTTTAATAACCAACCTATTAGGTCTCAATGTCTTATAAACACGAAACCAAATAATTTCTTTTTAAAATCTATAAGATATAATAGTTCTGCTTACTGTATAATTACTTTGAAGAAAGGATGAAATTTATCTATATTCATCAAATTTTCACTGAGAGTTGTTGGGACCTTTTTCAAAATTCTTATGAAATTTGCTAAAATTATATTTGTTCGATAATCTATGGATTTATATAAGTGAGTTTTTGTAATTGTAAGCCACTAACTTATTGCCAAAAATGTTTGTAACTTAGCATAGCATGTAAATTTTATCTTGAATGTATAACCTCTTGATTTCTGAAATACATCACCCATACCTATTTATAAAACAGTCGATATTTCGTTTTCTAAATAAAATAACTTCTCCTTTAAATTTGTGTATTTTAACTTTTCATTCGAATGATTAATCAAAAAATTCAGAACTTTTGATGATATCAGAATTTGTGCCTATTTTCCGATGCCAAAAACGATTCTTTTGTCTTTTTTATTTGATTTTGTTTGAAGCAAAACCTTCTATGGCTGGTAGTAATGATAAAAAAATAAATATTTATTAATTTTAAACAACCAGTAAAACTAAAATCCATAGAAGATCTCGCACAGGTGTTTATTTTTACGTTTAAGAAAATATCTACACATTTAATATGTGATTTTACAGTAATTGGCAAAAAATAACTTTATAATTGAATATTTAGAGATTTATAAAGTATCAAAATTGGTAATTGTGTCAGACTTGGAGAACTTAGTGCAGAATCAGTAATTGCATTGGAATTGGGGGGGGGGATATTAAAATCGTCCTATGACAAGTTGTAACCCATTTTTAGCCATTACACAAAATTTTAACTCGATAGTAAAAAAAAAAAAAAAAAAATTAAATACATTAAGACTTAATACTGTTTTCCTTGCAATCTGATTTTTTTTTTTAATCTTTAAATCCGTTTATGGCGACAGACAAAATAAGCATCATTTTCAACAATATTAATTTCTATGACTGCAAGTACCTGAATTTTGGTAATAATGGCACTTAAAAATGGTACAAATGAATCAATAGGAAAAAATGGCACATGTGGAGGGGAAAAATGTAGATGAAAGTCTGAAACTGAGTTTCTCAATCTAGAATATAATACATGAGGGGAAAATATAAAAAATATTGTCAATTAACAAGAAAATAGATTCTGAGCCAGAAAACAGCAATTCTTTCCTCTTTGTCAGAAACATCATTCACGGAATGTGAGGACTAAAAGACAAAATCATGGAAAAAAGAGTGACGTGGCTGCTGAAAGTAGATCAAAGATCCATTTTTACTTTCCTTATTAGTTTAATGCAAACTCCAAAATGAACAGACAATGAAGTATAAGCTTGAACAGGTTTATTTAACAACTTACAGATTAAATAGAACGTGGAAGCTACAGGATGTGTAAGGATTAAATATTATAAGACACGTTTTATTTACCTCTTAAAACTGTCATGGCGGATGCCCCATTTTTATCCAAGGGTGATAACTCGTCTTTGGTCTGACAAAAATAACTTTTTTTTTTTTTTGTTAAGGCTGTGCCTAACAAAAATCTTCCCTGGATGTATTATTCTTGTCCCATACATGTCATAACAATTAGCAAAATGACTAGGGTTGGCTTAGAAAAATGTTAGAAATCACTGCTATGTATGTGGTATGTGCCGTTTTTACCTGTGCCATTATTACTGTGCACCCAAGTAATGACATCCTCACGCACAAAAAATTTTGCGACGCCTAAGATGTAAGAGGTTGTAATTCAAGTGACAAATTCATGGGACGTAATCGCAGATAGTGCTAGCAGGCTACGTTCTCATATTTGAGGAGCCCCTACTGGAGAATTTTGATGGGACTGCTCAGGCGTTTTTATAAGTCGGAATGCAATGATCCTAGTGCACTGACTTTTCAAAATCACATGTGACCTTGTGTATAATCTTCTGGCAAGGAGTTAAGTAATATCTACAAAATTCTCAGGCAACATATCTGTATGTCTGTAACAACTTTTAATTTAATTAATTTGTTTAGTAGATTATGATTTAAAACAATTTTCTAATCTAGTTGCAAAAATCTGACAAAAAAAACAACAAAAAAAAGGACTAGCATGCAACAGTAATTTTATAATTTATGACTAAAATTGGATTTTCAATCATGTAAATTATGAAACAAATTATTTTAAGTTGAAGAGGAAACCCACACTCTAGCCTGATTATATTTTGTTCTTTGCTCCTACAATAAAGACTTTCACTTTTTGCATAATGCAGCAGCAATTCGTTGGTCTTTGCCAACAACAAAATCACAAACAGTAGCATTCAAAAACCAAAAGACATGTTGACCAAATAATTTGTCTTTTATTCTTCCTACATTTGCATAATCGCATTAATCTTCCATTTAACCGGTTTTAGCTTCATGTATCACTGTTCCCTGC
This sequence comes from Euprymna scolopes, assembly GCF_053919585.1. Classification (NCBI taxonomy): domain Eukaryota; kingdom Metazoa; phylum Mollusca; class Cephalopoda; order Sepiida; family Sepiolidae; genus Euprymna; species Euprymna scolopes. The sequence goes on from NC_136522.1 coordinate 6,752,488, forward strand.
AGCAGGCACATGCTAACCATGGCCACTTATGGATATGTCTCTTCATATCGTTACCACAGTACCATGTCTATTTCTCTAAATTATTTATGGGATTTAAATTTTAGCTTCTCGTAAGTCATCCACTGATTTTAATGCAAAATTTTTATTTTATTTTTTTTTGATTCATTATTTTATTGTATTGTGTTTTCTTAAAAGAAATTAAGAGAAAATGAAAAAAAAAAAAGAGGGAGGGGTTTATTGATCTAAATGAATGTACAGATTCCGGGCAATATCAGGTAGATAAACCTAGTTTTCAAAAAACTAACTTTAAAAAATTTTGTTTATATTAACCTTCCTTTTTTAACGTAAAAAATTTTTTTTTTTAATGGTTGTTAACTTGTCGCATTTTGTATTTTAAAATAAAAATAAAATGATTTATTTTAATACTTTGTTTTGTCAAGTCTATTTTAAAAGAATTTTTTTTGAATCTAAAATGCTTAATCCTCATTAATCTAGACCCGCTCATAAGAATGTTTTTATCGTTTTCAATAAAAAATATGATTCCTTTTATTACTGCCTGCTTAAAAAATTGTTTTGTTTTTCTATATTAAAAAGAAACTTTTTTTTTTTTTTTTAATCAGCATTTATTAAAATGATGTGAAATCATAAAAAAATCATTTGTTCATTATTTTATTTATAATAGAAATAGTTTGCGTATTAAATGTAAAAAGATGACTTTGGTCAAGAAAAAAAGACGTAGCATTAAATAATTACTCTCATCAATAAATTTGTTTTAATAAGGAAATGTTGCTATGGAAACTTTTTATGAGAAAGTTAGTTTTAAAAATTATTTTTAAATTAAAAAAAAAAGTAATAAAAAAAATATTTTTCCTTTTTATTTGTTTTTGTTTTCATTTTTTTCATTTTAATTTATTTTTTGTTTTTCATTTTTTTTTTCCTCCATTTTATAAAAATTTTTTCTCCATTTTTTTTTTTTTTTTTTTTTTTTTTTTTTTTTTTCCTCCATTTCCCCCCTCCCCCCCAAATGACTTAGCATTAAATAATTACTCACATCAATAAATTTGTTTCAATGAGGAAATGTTGCTATGGAAACATTTTTTTTTATGAGAAAGTTAGTTTTAAAAATTATTTTTAAATTAAATACAAATTTAATAAAAAAAAAATATTTTTGATTTTGTTTTCATTTTTTTTTTTTTTTTTTTTCATTTTCATTGTTTTTATTTTGCTATTTTTTCTGTTTTGTTCATTTTTATTTTTGTTCATTTTCTCTTCCCTTAAAAAATAAAAGGAAAAAAAAAAAACCTGATTTTTAAATGTAAAAAAAAAAAAAAAAATGTCAATCGAATAATAAAGTATCAACAAATGATAAGATTTTATTTTCCAAATTTAATATTTTGGAAAAAAAAAAAAAAAAAGAAAAAGAAATCCCCCCCAAATCGTTAGTTCTTTGCCATTTCCAGGATGAATATTTCAATCATCTCTGCATGTCGAATGTTAATTTCGATCAAAAGTTCCATTTATTTTTTACATTTTACTTAATCTGCTGATTTAACCTTTGTTTTCCCAATTAAATTTATCACCATAACATTTCATAATTAATAAAACCTCATCTCGAATAATAGGCACAACACTCAGCATCATTAGTTAGACCTGACTGTTAGCATAAAACATTAACAATAGACTGCATACTAATAATTAAACTAATAAAACGATCTTGATTACAATCGCTAATTGTATGGAATAGTGTTAAGTTGAAATTAATCCTCACTTAAATTTTAGCCAGTAAACGAAGAGCTGTTCAGATTTGTTAAAAACTCAAAGACTACACCTAAAATAAAACTAATGTTCCAGAAAGTGTACAACCATTATGGTTCTTAATATTTGTGATAATTTGGGTTCTTAAGACTACTGTTCTTATTTTGAGTGTTATTTTCACAATGTTTCGGCTGAAATCACCTTTGGCCTTCTTCGGGTGTAGTTGTTAAAGAGTGAAGGTAAAGTATTTGTCCAAATTTAACTGACACATTTCTAGAGGTTGAAGGTTCAATCCTCAGTGCAGGCAGTACTATGAATATGAGCGTGAATCGCTGTATGCTTCTACCCGGTCATGGCTGATGGAACGAGAGCATGCTACTCCTGCAGATTGAATAAAGTGTTCTGTTTGAAAGTCCATGTGGATTCACAAGTTAAGCAGGAAAATTCCAGATCCGGAAAGATACACCTAAAGAAGGTCGGAGATTATATTGGCCGAAACGTGAGAATAACACTCAAGATGAGAACTGTAGTCTGAATCATCGAAATAAATTGGGTTGTAAATGCGTATCAAACATTGTGCTCCGTTTTGTGAATTTGGACATCAAAATTGGAAGGTGTACAAAGAAAAGCAATAAAGCTAATAAAATTTTGTGAATTTGGACATCAAAATTGGAAGGTGTACAAAGAAAAGCAATAAAGCTAATAAAATGACGTATTGTTGCTGATTTTGTCATCAGATGTCTTCAAATTACGGAACGTGACAAGTGAAATCATCCGGGGAAGGGGAGTTCAGTTTGTGAATTGTGTTACCTTGATATTTTCTTCCGGATTTTCTGGTTGGCATGCGTCAATTTTATTTTATGGACCAGGTGCACCCATGACTAATACGATACTTGATGGTGCTTCTTGTTTATCTGACAATCAGCTGTTACTTCCTCAACGCACAACAAAGCATGCATTTCTGCTGTATTGAATTATACTAACTTTCAACCTAACACAACAATTTGAAACAACAAAAATTGTGACGTCGGATAATAGTTGACTCAAGGTCTGCAGCAAAACGGCATCAGAGAATTTTTTTTTTTTTTTTAGGAAAGAAATAAATATATATTTCGTAAAGTAATATTTTTTCTAATACTAAAAACTAATTCAAAACAATGAAACAAACATTTTATGAAAAGGATGTTATAGTTTGCTTGAAGCATTGTGTGTAATGTGAAAGGAGTTGTTTGAAGGCTATATCAATGCAGTTTGTGGGGAAACACTGTGGACACGAGTTAGTATGTAAAAGAATAATATTTTCAATTTTATAGATCAAATTTTTCTTTCTCTTCATGAGGGGCTACTAATTGGGATCATATCTACAGGGGACTGTGAGCAGTGAGATGTCTGTCGGGGCTCTATGGACAAATTTATCTTTAGTTGACCTTTGACAACTAAATATTTTCGTTTACTAGCCAAATAGAAAAGTTACTAGCCAACCCACGTGATTTTTGGAATATGACATATTTTTGTTCTGTGACGATTATGTACATAATAAAGTTATTTTTTGTATTTTTTAATAAGTTTAATTCTAAATATACAACAAATTTTATGTTTTTACTTGAAGGTATAAACATTCTCATTTCTTCAGATATTTTTTTAAACAGCTTTCGTTAAAAAAAAAAAGTATATTGTTCAATTAAACTTTTATTGTTTAAATAATTTAACTTTGTTCGTTTTATTAAAAAAAAAAAGTTGAAAAGATATTTTTCACTCAGTAGTGAACTTTGGAAAATTGTCAGTGAAAGAAATGCAATCGCTAAAAAATAAGCGTTTCATTATTTCTAGTCGCCATTTTGAAAAATCACTCGCAAATGCGACTGTTTCACTCGTAATGTAGAACCCTGATGTATATTTTGATCTCATATGTTGTTTGAATTAAGATGATTGATCACCTTAGTCTTGAAAAGACTGACACTGCAGGTAGCAGGAAAAAAATAAGCAGGAAGAGAGTTCCAAAAACCTGCAGTCAATGGAAAGGAACTCCTGGAATGGGAAGTTGTATTACAATGAGGTTTTAAGACAACAAATGGAGGCAACTAGACAAACAAGTCAAATGAGCTGGAACAAAGGAAGGACATAATTCTGAAGAACACATGTCATAATAGTATTTATAGAAAAGACTGAGACTAGCAACATCACATCTGTCTGAGAGAGACTGCAGTGAAGAAGAAAGGGTGGGGGGGGTCAATCAAATTACAGATACCGAGTTTATCATTACATCCCGTCTTGTAGTAATGTTTGAAACAGTATATTCTTTGTTGAAGCTCATGGTAAGATCAGGTGTTGCTTCCAAGATCTATAAAATAAGGAAGATAGATGAAGAATATATGACAGTAAAAATTTTGTGCAGAGGGATTTGTTTTTTTTTGTGGTGGTGGGGGGGGGGAGGGTTTGTTTTTTTTTGTGGTGAAAAAAAGTTGAAGATATTTTTCACTCAGTAATGAGCTTTGTAAAATTGTCAGTGAAAGAAATGCAATTGCCAAAAGATAAGCGTTTCATTATTTCTAGTCGCCATTTTGAAAAATCACTCGCAAATGCGACTGTTTCACTCGTAATGTAAAGCCCTGATTATGTTTATTTACCAGCATAATTTTTCATAAGATGGTAGATGTTGATGTCCCTAATTTTTTCCATGGAAGAAGAGATATTACTCTCGAAAAGTAGGGACATTAACACCTACCATCTTATACGACACATTATGTTGGTAAATAAAAATATTGTCATCACACTTTTATCTACTAACCCATGTCCAGTGTTTCCTACAAACCGAATTGATATGTTTTTTTTTTTTTTTACATTTTCACCCCAAACAATGCACAGTGCCACTTTGATGTAGGAAGCTACTATCAGGGAGTTGAGCAGCAAGATGTCTGTTCACATTACACTTGAACTTCTGCATGTCAGTACAGTTGGGGAAGCAAGAACCCAAAAGGGAGTTCCAAAGTCGAGCAGTTTTCGAGAAGAAACTATTAGAGCAGAAGGCTTTCTTACATCTAGGGGTCTCTGTGTAGGGGTGGGACTTTTCTGCTTGTCGGATTTGACGGGGATATTTACGTCAAGGGGGGTACAAGGGCTTGTAGTTCATCAGAGCATCCACCATTAAAATACTTGTAAAACAGATTAAAAAACATGGATTAAATAAATAACGTAAATAAAGAAAAATAAAAGACTAAGTCTTAGTAGAACAATAGAGTAGTTGAAGTAGGACAACGCTGTAAATCAGGTGTGTCAAACCTGGCCGCACCTGCACCACAGGAGTCAGTTTGACGTGCTTTTATACTTATCTTATGAATCCTAAGAATTTGTTGGCATTGGTTTCCCTGATATTTATTTCTAATCAGGACAATTTTTAGACAGATACTTAAGGAGAGACCACATGAAGGTTGCCAACATCCTAAGTGAAAGTAATTTTTTGGAAAAAGGTAAATTCGGGCTTGTACCACTGTTATATTTGACACTTGTTACTGAAATTGTTCAAAAAAAAAAAAAATAAATAAAAAAAAAATATTCCGGAATATATTTCTTCTAATACTGTTTGCTGCCGATTTTCAGTTGCCTATTTCTCTTTTTTCTTTTTTTTACATGTGGGTCACCACTTATCAAGGCCCGAAGGCCACTCAGGGATAAGGGTTATTGCATGTACAATCACCAAAACAAAATGTATGATTTGGGTGGTTTTCATCTTGGCTGGTATTCTCATAACGTTTTAGCCGATAGAACTTCCGATATTCTTGACACTGGCTCATGTAAAGGTTGTAATTAATTTACTATTTCTATTTTCTTGTCGGGGCATGAGTTTCTTCCTGATGCGCTGAAAACAATTCTAAGAGTCAGATGCGTCCTGAACTGGAATGCTGCTGTCACATACGGAGAGCACTCATCGCTGTCTTTACAGAGTTCAAAATCGATTTTGAAATCTTGTGGATGAGGGAGGAGGGGTGATCTCTCTCTTCTCCCAGAGCAGATGTTGCTAATCTACTGTTATTTCCATGGAAGGTGCTCGACTGAGCTCCAAGACATCTGCAACAACAACTCATCCTTCAAGCATAGCTGCAAAGAGTTTTTCTGTACACCTAACATCAAACGGAATTTAATTGAACAGTTTTTTTTTCCCCCCCACAAACTTCCCATCTATGGAACATGTTACTATGGGATTACTTCCCTAAAACATGGTCGTCTTTGAATTCAATATCAACAAACATTTGTTCTAAGTATGTCCTCATAAGTCATCAAATTTTGTTCATTACATCATTTTCATTCAACAAGCAATATCCCATCTTATTAATTCGTTGTATATATAATATTAAACGAAAGATAAGGAATAAAAGTTATAACTTTATTATACCGGCAAAAAATCAACAGTCGGTTCTTCAATATGACAGGGGCACATTCGAAATAAATGTTTCTGTTTAGAGCACAGTTGAAGTATGCTAGTGTACTTTTGTATTTTAAACTTTAATGCAAGCCATTGTATATAAATATTTTTTTTAAATAAAATCAGCAGTAGGTTCTCTACAGTGCAATGTAGACTACAATGTATTGTGGATTAAGTCACTGTGAGAGGCATGTGTAGCTTCCTCCCCATACACCACGATAGGTCACCAACTAGAGCAGGCAATTAATCCATTTAATTGAAAAACGGGTGATTTCATCAATTTCGATGACAAAAAAAAAAAAAAAAAAAATGGGAGTGTGAAACATTCGTTGACCATCATTCAATCTCGGGCAACGTCGGGTCTCCTTGCTAGTATATATAATTGTTATCAAAGAGTAAATCATTAACAAAGCAAAACTTATCAAGATAAGAGAAGCAAGCAATAATATTAAATGAAAGATGAATAAAAGTTGTATATAAATTTATTATATCATCAAAACAATAAGGAAAAGTTCCTATTTACAATGCCTCCCCGCGAGGGCAGAGTTAGACACCAGGGTCGTTTTTTAAAGTGGAGTAAAGGAACAAAAATAAAAAAATTCTCAGTCGTGGAGTATTTTTCCTCCACTGACAGAGAACAAGAAATTGAAGTGCAGCATCTGAAGAACAAATACTACACTTTGATCTTGTCCCGAAGGCTAAGCCGGAAAAGTTAAGGCGAAAATTAAAAAAAAAACAAAAAAACTCTTAGACCATGGCATTTCAAAGCTAAATGCTTCTCCACTTTTGGATCGTTATATTTTTATCTATATTTATATTGAAGCGTCCTGAAAGACGACTGAGATGAAATTATATTTCTGTATCCTCTGCTTGCTGTCTCTGGCTTTTTTTTAAATTTTTTTTTTTTTTTTTAATATATATACATAGGCACCACCACTTATCCTCGAGTGGCCTCTTGGCCTTGATAAGGGGTTAAAGAGTGTACAGTAGAAATTGGACAATATAGTAACCGTTAGTAATGGAAATTCGGTGAATTTGTTAACTTATATGGAACGGCTCATCAAAAACTTGTTTACATTAGACTTGAAGACAACCATATTGTAATCAGCTGGAAAGCAGGAAAACGGAAGACAATTCCACAGGCGTGCAGTTCTAAGAAAGAAGCTTTGTTCATGGAATCTACGTTTAGGTTTAGGCACAGACAAGAAGTGTGGGAAATTATTGATAGTGATTTCTGCTAGACGAGTGTTTCTTGTGAAAGTTTGACGAGGGGGGGAGGACCATAGAATGGAGCTCAGCCGAGCACTTGCCATGAAAATAACGATAAAGCAGAGACAAACTCGCAACATCTCTTCTGTGAGAAAGAGGTTGCAGGAATGAGAAAAGGACATCCCCTACAAGGCTACGAAGTCTATTTTGAACTCTATCAAGGCAGGATAATCCTTTCTAGCAGCTCCTGCTCAAATGCGGCAACAGTACTTCATCCTTGGACGTACCTGGCTCTTATATAGATAGAGAATCCTCTCCTTCTTTCTCTTCTATCTTCCCTATTTTTCGTTTTTCCTTTTATTATTGGCTCTTCTTTAGTGTTCTCTATTATTACACAGTGGCCTTATTTTTATTTTTTTTCGTACTATTACCTATATATATATATATATATATATATTACCTATTTACCCTTACATGTTGTCCCTACTTTTAATTACTATTTACAATCGTATTCCTTGATTCTCATTTCATATCTAAATCTCATTAAGCCAGTTTTTTCTATATTTGTATTTGGTATAATTCTGGCCCTTCTCATCTGATTAGAAGCATTTTGCTTCGAAATGCCATGGGCTAAAGAGTTTTTGGGTTTGTATTACTGTACACATAGATTCGAAAAAGTTGTCAAAAAATAAATATATAACATAAATGTTATCAAAGGCAAGATAAGTTACTTTTCTACCAAACTGGATATATTTTTCGTGTTTTTATTCAATTTAACATGTTTATTCAGCTCGAAAAGCATACAGTGTTTAGCGATGTATTGGAAAATTCAAGATGGCGGCCGATTCTCTCTTTAACACGGTAAGTTCAGGAAAAGGTGTTTGTTATAAATAATAAACTAGACAAAATACTATTAAAAACCACCGAATATATGTCAAGTTATGTCACGGTAACATATATTGAGCGAATTTCTAACAGTATTTTGTCTAGTTTATTATTTATTACACCTTTTTCCAAACTTACCGTGTTAAAGAGAGAATCGGCCGCCATCTTGAATTTTCCAATACGTCGCTAAACACTGCATGCTTTTCGAGCTGAATAAACATGTTAAATTGAATAAAAACACGAAAATTATATCCAGTTTGGTAGAAAAGTAACTTATCTTGCCTTTGATAACATTTATTTGTTTTATATTTGTTCTTTGACCACTTTTTCGAATCTATGTGTACAGTAATACAAACCCCGATTTTTTTATTTTCTTAAATTTCCCCTGAACTTTTCCTAAATTTGGTATAATAAAGTTATATATAACTTTTATTCCTCATCTTTCAGTTAATATATTTATTTGCTCCTCTTAATAGTGTTGAGCATTTTTTTTTTTTTTATCTTGATAAGTTTTGTTTTGTTAAAGATTTACTCTTTGATAGCATAATTATATATACTAGCAAGGAGACCCAACGTTGCCCGAGACTGAATGCTGATCAACGAATATTTCACACTCCCATATTTTTATTGTCATCGAAATCGCCCGTTTTTCAATCAAATTGATTAATTGCCTGCTCTAATTGGGGACTTCTCATCGTCCTTGGGGAGGAAGCTTCACATGCCTCTTGCAGTGACTTACTCGACAATACATTGTAGTTTAAATTGCATTGTAGAGAACCTACTGTTGATTTTATAAATTTTTTTTTTTTTTATATATATATAATGGCTTGCATTAAAGTTTTGAATATCATACTTCAACTGTGCTCTAAACAGAAACATTTATTTCGAATGCACCCCTGTCATATTAAAGAACCTGCTGTTGATTTTATGCCGGGCCTTTCTGTTTTTGTGATAATAAAACTTTTCAAATGCACTTGTAATGTTAGGTTGTATAAAGTGTTGACTTTGGTCAAAATCGTCTGTTCCTTTTTTTATTGGATTATTTAGATTATCGATTCTTATTGAAGACATTCTGATACAAAACCGGTCTAAGAACACTGCCAAGCACATAAAATACTTTGTGTGAAATTTTATAAAAATCGACCCAATCATTTTCGAGTCTATAGGGAACCAACTCGCATGCGCACATACAAAGTTCCTTTTATATAATAGTAGAGATTTTGGTAGATATTTAATTTTTATCCATAAACCTGTTTCATCCTTTTCGGGGAATCATCAGTGTGGAGGATGATTGCACTACCAGTTGCACAATTCGAAGCCCTCAGGCCAAAGTCCACATTTTAACCTGAACATCTATTTATTCCTTTCACCAGGGCTGAACTGTTAGATGAAGCGTCCGAGTTAGGCATGTCGAGCCATAAATGTGGGAGAGGGCACGATAACCATTTTAGCATGAAAAGATCTGACATAGGTTAACATGTGAAACTCTACGACCAACATTCTGAGCGGGTTTGTCTGGCACAAGGTCATTCAATATCGAACATTTAATTAGTTTAGTTAAACACCTTCCCTTAATAATGCTGAAATAATTTCTCTTTTGGTGGATTATTTCTTAACATTCAAGAGTAATAGAATGGGAACCATTCTCTTTTGTTTATTTTTATTTTTATATTTTTTTTTTTGTTTAACTATAAGAAAAATTCATAATTTCTAATTTGTCTTGTTTATATTAACGTTGTAAAACCAACAATGTTTTATTGTTTTATTTTTTAATTTTATTTTTGTCTGATTTTTTAAATTTTATTTTGCTTTCTGTGTTGTGACTTGCTAAAAAGAAATGCTTTGTAAGTGAATGTATTGTTTTTTTTTGTTTTGTTTTTTATGTACTGTAAAAATCAAACTGGGTTATCTCCCCTTTTTTGCTCTCTTTAAATGAGTACATTTTGATCCATGCATTTTTATATCTTATGAACTCTCAGGAAAACAGTGCAGTTTTTATTTTATTACCTCTCTATTATGCATCAACTAGCTCGATTTTGAAACAAAAAAAGTTCATTTTGTCTTACATTGTACTAGCAGGCCATCCAGCATTATCTGGTCATAAGATACGTTTAAATATGATATTTTAATTCATGCAGATTATGTATTTATTATTACAGAGCCAATTCTCTATTAATTATTATATTGTACCTAATATATAGTAGTGAGATCCAAAGTAATAAAAAAAAAATGACTTGTGTGCCATCAGCTAGTATTGAAACTAAAACGTACAACTCTCCACCCTCATTCCTTAGCCTCCGAGCCACAGCTATATATTAAAAAAAAATGTTTAACCTATGAATGTAGATTTGTGCGTGAAAACAGGTTTAGTAGGTTACTCCTGCCAAGGTTAACTGTTTTATTTTTAGTTTTGACTTCATAGCAACAATTTTGCCAATTAAAAACTAAATCGAAAACGTGCTACAGGTCTGAATTCCCTATATATTAAATTTAAACTCTAGATCAAATATTCAAAGAGAACTTTGGTAGAGATTTTTAACCCGCACACACCAACAAGGTCACTTCTATATAATATTTCCACGTACTAAAACATTTTCATCTTAAATTCTACACAATTATGCTGAATGTAAAAACTATGCATAAATAGAATTAAGTGTAATAGTGAAATGAAACCTATCATCTAATAAGAAACCATATAAAATGAATAATTAATGGGCATTTTTCAAAGGAATATGCAAATCGGTTAACGTTTCATATAGTATCCATTAATAATTTTTAAATTTAAAAAAGAAAAAAAAGTAGGCTTTTAATATCAATGTCATAGCGAAAAAAATTCCACTTTATTGATAGATTTTAATTCTAAAATAAAAGTATAATTATATCTTAAAATTTAAAAAAACTTACTCGGAACTTTGAATCATTATTAATTGTGACTCTAATGTTGTATTATTGCTAATACATGTGTGTGTGTGTGTGTGTGTATATGGATATACTAGCAGTATATCCATATACACACATCGTTGCCCAGTCATAAAATACTCATAAATATTATATTTAAATTAATGCAGATTTCTTATCTATATATAAAAGCGAAAATGTGTGAATGTATGTTCACTTTTTGTGTATATCTGTAAAAGACTTTTTTCGTCGGCCTTCTTGCTCGGCTCGCTCGTTCTTAAAACTTTTTATACCACGTCTAAATGATAATATCTACGACTTAAGAACGAGGGTCGCGTGTGTATTTAATTTGCCCGACTTTCACGCGCTATTTTTTCCAGATATTTCAATCGCCGCATATTTCAATCGCATATTTCTTTCGCTTTTCAGTATAAAACTAGCCAAAAATAAAAAAAGCCACGTCATGTTTCAAAGTCAAACATCACGTGACTTAAGTTTCTCGCACCTGTCAATTTCATTTTATAAACGTTAAATTAAGATGCTTTTCATTCCTATTTTGTCGTGGCCGAGATAGCTAGGTCCCAGGGTTTTTTTCATTTCGTTTCCACCTCCATGTCAAAGGTTCGGGGTTCAAGCCTACTTTCCTACTAAATTTTTTTTTCTTTTACACCTCGAAACACCCGGCCAACGTTTTTTTTTTAAAACAGGGTTGTTTTGATTCCCCCCCCCTCGCCACACCTACAAACACCCAGGCCATGCCGGGTACCCCCACCGCTAGTTTATTATAAACAAGAATACTGTAGGTATTAAATGTAACATAAAATTCCTTAAAAAAAAAATGAAGTAATAAATAAATAAATAAACAAACAGAGACATGTGCATGCGAGTATTGTTTTTTTTTTTAAACAGTTCACTTCTTATAAGTAAAAAAAAAAAAAAAAAAATACTCGAGTTGAGATTAAAACCTAAAGACAGTGAGTGAAGTACAATAACCATTAGGCCATCTTGACACGTTCTTTAAAGTGTTTTCAAACCTACTTATTCTTAACATAAAGACATGTTTAGAGATGTGCATGCATAGTCGTGAAGCAATTAACAGATAAAAATCCAATCACTCCAAGTACCAATTTTTCAATTTCGACCCGATTAGCATGTCTTTTTTTTTTTTTTTTTTTCGGAATGAAAACAGATTAAAATGTTTTCCATATATCTGAATATCGTATATACCAAATTTCAAGTCCGTAGATCAAAAATTTTGTTGAGTATATTGGTTGAAATAGAAAACAGAAAAATAACTTTGGTCTTCTTAAGTTGAAAAATATCTTTGGTCTTCTTAAGTTGAAAAATATCTTTGGTCTTCTTAAGTTGAAAAATAACTTTGGTCTTCTTAAGTTGAAAAATATCTTTGGTCTTCTTAAGTTGAAAAATACCTTTGGTCTTCTTAAGTTGAAAAATAACTTTGGTCTTCTTAAGTTGAAAAATAACTTTGGTCTTCTTAAGTTGAAAAATAACTTTGGTCTTCTTAAGTTGAAAAATATCTTTGGTCTTCTTAAGTTGAAAAATATCTTTGGTCTTCTTAAGTTGAAAAATATCTTTGGTCTTCTTAAGTTGAAAAATAACTTTGGTCTTCTTAAGTTGAAAAATAACTTTGGTCTTCTTAAGTTGAAAAATATCTTTGGTCTTCTTAAGTTGAAAAATATCTTTGGTCTTCTTAAGTTGAAAAATATCTTTGGTCTTCTTAAGTTGAAAAATATCTTTGGTCTTCTTAAGTTGAAAAATATCTTTGGTCTTCTTAAGTTGAAAAATATCTTTGGTCTTCTTAAGTTGAAAAATATCTTTGGTCTTCTTAAGTTGAAAAATAACTTTGGTCTTCTTAAGTTGAAAAATATCTTTGGTCTTCTTAAGTTGAAAAATATCTTTGGTCTTCTTAAGTTGAAAAATATCTTTGGTCTTCTTAAGTTGAAAAATATCTTTGGTCTTCTTAAGTTGAAAAATAACTTTGGTCTTCTTAAGTTGAAAAATAACTTTGGTCTTCTTAAGTTGAAAAATATCTTTGGTCTGCTTAAGTTGAAAAATATCTTTGGTCTTCTTAAGTTGAAAAATATCTTTGGTCTTCTTAAGTTGAAAAATATCTTTGGTCTTCTTAAGTTGAAAAATATCTTTGGTCTTCTTAAGTTGAAAAATATCTTTGGTCTTCTTAAGTTGAAAAATATCTTTGGTCTTCTTAAGTTGAAAATCTGGGACTAATAACAGTGGTCTAAAAATAGATCCTTGCTTTTAATTCCATGAAAATAAATAGTTTGAGTACTTCCTGGGATTCGGAAGGTTAGCGTATCATCAACGGCCAGTGGGGGTGGGTGGGGTGGGGCAAATCTTACGACCGCCTCAAGTGGCGAAAATAGTTGCTATATGTTGGTATACACAGCCTAGATATTTAACAATTATAACATAACAGGTATCAAAATATAACTATATATCTTTATTGACGGTTTCTGTGAAGGGTGGGGGGGGGGAGTCGTTCAGACAGGAATCTGACGGTTGGTTCTTCTCAGGCTCAAATCGTCAACCAACCCAAATCAATTTCGGGTTGTTATTATATTTGACCACGGGTTGTTATATTATTTGACCACATCAAGCACACCCCTGTAGCAATACCTCAGGACGTTTTATTTGGTGATTGATTTTTTTTTTTTTTTTTTTTAATGGATTGAAGGTCCAACCTATTTGTTTATCAGTGGGGAAGAAATCCTTCTTGACGGAGACAAATATTTTTATTTTTATTTTTCTTCCTTGTGGTGTTGAGTTGGAGAATGTCTTAGCAGGCTACCCGGTATTGCTTGGTTGTAAAATATGTATAAATATTATATTTTAATTCACACAGAAACATGCATATGCATAAGGGTATTATGTTTTTTCTAAACAGTTCACTTCTTGTACGTTAAAAAAATAAGATCTTTAAAAAGTGTTTTCAAACCTACTTATTCTTAACATAATCTGAACGATTCACGCATGCGCATTTGTGAAACAGTTGACAAACAGATAAAAATCCGATAACCCTCATGCACCAGTTTTTCAGTTTTGACCCCCTTAGCAGCCCTTTTCTCCGATGAAAACGATTAAAAAGTGTTCCACATGTCTGAATACCCTATATACGAAATTTCAAGTCTGTAGATAAACAGTTCGTTGAGTATATAGGTTGAGAAGTATCCTCACACACACATTCTCACTTATACAGGGTGTCCACAAAGTCTGGCTACATTATGTAGCCAGACTTTGTGGACACCATATATATACATATATATATATAACTACTTCATTTACTCACATAAAATTAATATACGAAAGTATAGATTTATGCGTAAACTTTAAGTATTTACTTAGGACCATATAAAAACGATAAACAACTACAGAATTTGCGCATAAGCCTGAGGAATCCTAGAGTGGATAAAACACCGAATATTCAGTGTAGCTTAATCGCCATATATATTTTATAAATTACTATATATATATATATATATATATATATATATATATATATATATATATACAGGGTGCCACAAAGTCTGGCTACATAATCTACAGGATGCTTCTACAAAGTCTGGCTACATAATGTAGCCAGACATCCTGTATGTATATATATATATATATAGAGAGAGAGAGAGAAAGAAAAAATAAGACAATAAAATTACAAATGTATAACACAAAACAATTTTATTATGAACTGTTTAAAAAATAGTTATGCTGATTAGACATTCGAATAGGATTGTTTTGGGATCTTCTGTCGGCATTCATATATATGGGGAAATATGTTCATTCAATTATATTTCACCTTTTATTCATAGCAATCCTTTAATTAATGAAGCTCGATGTAACTACAGAGCATATACAAATAAATAACAAAAGTTTATATTTCCAAATTTCAAGGTGTTGACCATCTTACCGTTTATTTCTTTAAGTACGTTGAAATGTATAATTCTTGACGGCACCTGTTTCATAACGCAGAATCAGTCATGTAATTATGTCAATCTTTTTTATTTATTCTGCCCTTAACTCCTCAGAAGAAAAGGAACTTATCAACTTTAAAAGAAAATAAATGAATATGGGCAGGATTACAAAATTCGAAAATTGAAAGAGAGAGTATTTAAAAATATGTTGTATTATTGATTTATTAATGATAACCTGATTTCTTCATGTGAATATAAGAAGTTTAATAATCAAAGACACTATGTCTATCTCCATATTTTCAAACTCTATCTCCTCCGAAACTAAAAGTGATTGGAATTTTTATGGGTCTTTAGCTGGTTTAAATAGTTTTTAAGAGATTCAAAAATAGATCAAAATTGAAAACATCGTTACACATTTTATACATTAATTTTAGTTTATTTTTAATCAGTTCCTGTGCCGGTCACGTTGGTAGAGTGGTAACGTCACCAGCTTTGAATGCTACAGTTTTGCTTTCGGTTTCGATTCTAGCTGATGGCACTTAAATACTTTTTTTTTTTACTTTGGAAATCACGACTCTATAATAATAATAATAATAATAATAATAATAATAATAATAATAATATATACGAAATCTAGGCAAATTAAAATATCATATTTAAGCGTATTTTACGGCCGAGTAAAACCCCCCTCCACACCCCCACTAGTTATAAATAAAAACTTTCATTTAGAAGAAAATTAACCCAGATTGATTATTTGTTGTTGTTGTTGTTGTTGTTGTTGGCTGAAATTGGATTTTTTTTTATTTTTATTTATTTATTATTTTTTTTTTTCCAAATTTCACAAAAAGCTTCTGATTTTTTTTTATTTAACAAATTTGTTCTTGCTCTAGTGGACTTTTTCTTTCTTTTTTTTTTCTGCATTTCAGTACGCTGACTGGTTCCACCGTGAACGTATGTCTGCGTCGAATAAGGTTGGATAAACGTGTATTTCTGCCAGCAGACCTTGTGCATGGTAGAACTTAGTTGTGTGGAACTTGTTTTGAACTGAGGACATGCAGCCCCTCCCTAAACTCCCCCTCCCTCTCACCTTATTTGTTTTGTTCTTTTTTAATTTATTTTTTGTATTTATTTCGTTTTAATTTCTTTTTTTTTTTTTTTTTTTTTCCTAAATCCTTTTCCTATAAGTAAATATATTCCTTTCCTGTTTGTTTTCATACCTTATAAATGGCATTCTTGAAAGGGGAGAAGGAGGAGGTGCATGGTAAGACTGGAAGATACTCTGGAAACGGAAACGGTTCGAAATGATAAAGCGACGGGCGGGGGGGGGGATTCAACAGAATTAAATGGCAACGCTTCTCTATTTAAAAAAAAAAAAAACATTTCTTTTTTCTACGTTGCAAAACAAAAACAAAACAAAAAAAATAGATCAAACCACTATTTTTAATCAACATGTTCAATTTTTAACAGGAGGTTAAAATTTTTTTCAAAGTTTAATGCAAGAATGCTCATTACGTTTTTGAATTTTTGAGATGCGGATTGCTTATTTGTATTATTTGCAACTTTCGGACTTTTGTTCTCATCTTGAATGTTATTCTCACAACGTTTCCGTCGATGTAACCTCCGACCTTCTTCAGGTGTATCTTGTTGAACTCGGAAATGTTTATGGCGAATCTGAGAATTTAGATGGCATTTTGAACAGAACCCTTTATTTACTTCACGGAGGTAGCATGCTCTTGTTCTGTCAGCCATGACTGGGTAGAGGTCCTAAGTAATTCGCAATTGTATTTTTCAGTCGCCCACACTGAGAATTGAACTTTCAACTTGAAATTCCTTCCAAATTTCCGAGTTCAGCAGAAACATTCCCAAATTCAGCAAGATACACCTGAAGAAGGTCGGAGGTTACATCGATCGAAACGTTGTCAAAATTACACTGAAGATGAGAACAGTAGTCCGAAGATTCCAAATAATAAAGAATGCTCATGCCAGGATGTACCGTGAGCAGCAGTTTACGACTGCCAGTTACTTGATAACAAACTGAACCCTGTTTTTTTTTTTTTTTTTTCATAATTCTTTTCTGGTTTTCTAATCCTAACCCAACGGTTTTGAGAGCATCGAAAGCCTTTATTAGCCTTGCTTAAGTATAAAGCTCAACTAGGGGAGAGGAAATTGTCTCAACCCATCTACTTGATCCACCTCATCAAGAGCAAAGTTTTTAAATTGTACTTATTTCATTTTTATAACTAAATAATTCAAAGGTCTCTTCCTGTGTTTAAGAATTCTGGATATTGCATTTCAGATATCGGCTTGTATCTGATCTCTTACCCCCCATTACCGTATTAAATTACTAGTCTGATTAATTTTTTCTGTCTGGCTACAGGACGTCTGTTGCAGTTTGGCTAACTACAGGAGCTCACATGATAAACTGGTATGATTGAGGAGGGAAGATAAATGGTTTGTAACAGAAAACCTGGATGTGCCAGGTTCAAATCCAGTTTGTTCCACAGAAACACTTGACCTTGTGTCTAACTTTCTGGTGGGGAAGCAGATAAAATTCATGCAACTGTTGACAAAACGCCGTCAGTAGAGCTGTTGACTCTGTCAGCAACTCTTGCTAACATTCTGGCAATTTTAACTGGTTCAACATTGACTTGATTAACTGACCATTTGGGTGAGTTTAATTAGTTGAACTGAAGCAAGCGTCCTGTTACCAGATAGTAAAATAAATTTAGCCAATAATTTGATACAGTCCTGGAGCAGCAGATCAGGCATGAGATGATATTCGAAAATGCGATCAGAGTTCCTGTGGGGCAGATACAAATAATACTTTTACCTTGACAACCAGAGCCAAGTAGCTTAAGGTGATCATGTCCGCTAGTTAACTGAATGTATGCTTTGATAGGATGACATTTACTAATCTTACTACCAGAAAGAAGAGGTGAAACAGTTTGTTACCAAGAAAATAGCGATTGTAAATGGACCACAATAAATTCATACTCCTGCTTCTCACTTCTTTAAGTGCTTGTGACAAAATATCTCTTGGACTACAATGTAAATTAATATAAAATATAAATATTAATTAAATACAAAATGAATTTTGAAAAACTTAACCGCTATATATATATATATATATATATATATATATATATATAACAACAGGAGTATGAAATGAAGTCACAAAACTATATTGGTGGATATAGATTGGTTCACTTATTGAGTAATGGAATGCAAGCAATTATTTGAGGGATAGAAGGGACTCCTTATGCCAAGGCATTTCGAAGCGTAATGCTTCTCATCAGAATATTAGAGAAAATGCTAGGTAGCATGGTGGAGATGCAGCGTCTAGCGTAGGGTTTGTTAGGAACAAAAAAGACTAAGTGAAATTATAGAATGTTGGGGAAGCTTTATTGAATTCTAAATAAAGGAGAAGCTTGTTATATATAGTATGATGTAAAAAAGTGTATATGGTCTTTAACATAGTGTTGAATTTATATTTAAATTTAAGGGGTATATGTTTTGGGGTTAAATTGGGGGTATATTGTGGCTGCGTGGTAATTCTATTTTAACGGTTTGTGAGGTGTCTATTATCTATGGAGTGGTATTTTTGACAGGTGCAACCAATACGGCAAATAGCAACTATAAAATCGTGTATAATTTTGGGAGGGGTAGTTGCAAGGCTATAATATTAATTTTCAGAGTTCGGTATATGTTAGATACCATGTGGCAAAATTTCCAAGTTTCTTCTGTTATGATATAGGGAGTGTTTTTTTTTTTTGTTTTTTTTCATAATTCTTTTCTGGTTTTCTAATCCTAACCCGACGGTTTTGAGAGCATCGCTCCTAATGAACCCTACGCTAAATGCCGCATCTCCACCATGCTACCTAGCATTTTCTCTACTCTTCTGATGAGAAGCATTAGACTTGGAAATGCCTTTGCATAAAGAGTCCCTTCTATCCCTCAAATAATTACTTGCATTCCATTACTCAATAAATGAACCAATCTATATCCACCAATATAGTTTTGTGACTTCATTTCATACTCCTGTTGTTATATATATATATATATATATATATATATATATATAGCGGTTAAGTTGTTGTCATTTAACTTTCGAGAAACAGAAATTCTGTCCAAATTCTTATAAAAATTCTAACTCTAATTGCAAAGATCAAATTGCTTAAGACAGAAAAAAATGGTTGCCTGATCAGGGTATTTTTTTTTTGTTTTTGTTTTTTACCTAATTCAAAGAAATGATTTTAAAAATTGTGCAAATAAACTGCAAAATGGCATTCTCGGTTTTAATATTTCTTAATGTATATATATTTTTAAAACCTGCAATGGAGAATTGTTTCCGATCATTTATCTAAACGTCTTATTTCTTGAGCATTTTACTTGTTACGTGATCTCTGTGAATAAAATTATGACAAAAAATAAATTGAACAATTCTTCAATCACAACAATGTGAAAAAAAAAATAGTCCCTTAGTTTTTCTTGTTTTTAAATAGTTCAATTTTAATGTTAGGTATTCGAATGTATCCCAAACCAAAATTTTATTTTCATTATATCTAAAAAAAAAAAAAAAATTTTGATGTGAGCACATAGATCTTAGCAAAACATAAACAATGGCACCAAATTTATTTTGGGAATTCAATTAGGCCCTACATTATGACTATTCGCAGTTCGTTAGAAATTAGGAAATTTGCTGTCTTGTGTTATTGATCCAGAAGACAATTTTGACAGTCTCTAGAGAAGTGGTTCCCAACCTTTAGTGTGCCGCAAAATGATTACTGGTGTGACGTGAGGAGATAATATCTAGGAGCTATTTAATTTAATTTTGTTTAATAAAGGCGTTTAATTTCTTAGTCAAGATGACATCGCTCAATTCAAAATCTCTGAATTTCTGGAATCTAAACATTTTGTGAATACTAATTCATAAGCTTTTTTTTCTTAATTGTCTATATTAGTGATCGGATGATTAATCGATACATCAGGAGATTTTCAAAGGATCAGGAATTGGCCTCGGAGCTGAATAATTTAGACCTGATTGCGATACATGATATGTTGATTTATGTAAACAAAGATTTTCCTTATGTAATCTTATTTGCTATTTTAAAAAAAAAATTTTATTACAAAAATGCTTCATTAGTAGAAAATATTTATTTTTTGTGATAGGTCTGCCATGAAAATCTTGTAAAAAAAAAAAAAAAAAAAAAAAAAAAATAGTTGGGAACTGCTGTAGGGTGTTCATTGATAAATTTTAAACTTTTTTGGAAAAGGGGGGAAAAGTGAGATATCACAAATTAAAATTGAAGGAAATTTTATTATATTTATCTATTTTTTCCGAACTAGATTTGGGATACTTTATTAATAGTTACAAATTCTTGAAATCTCAGTGTTTCTATTACAACCATGATTATATATATATATATAATAGTCCTCGTGCGAAAGCGCAGGACACAAAATGTTTTAAATAATAATAATAATGATAGAATAACAATAACAAAGTCTTTCGCTAGCGAGGACTACTATTGAGCGTAACCAGTTATACACTCTTTTTGAAATTTTTGTCTCTATTTTTCTCGTTATGTACTGAATATTCTTAATGAAACCTACATGAAATATGTTCCTTATTAAATTGTAAAGATTTTCTATTCTGAAAGAAGTTTAAAAAAATTTAATCTAAAAAAGTTATTTTAAAGTTTTTGTTAAAAAAATTCAGATTTCCTCATTATTCAGACATGTATGACAAAGAGGGAGTTGCAAAAAGAGTTGTGGTCTGAGGAGAATTACACACTGAAACAGAATATTCAGACCTGTAATAATACAAAGAGGGTTTGAAAAAATGAATTGTGGTGTGAGGAGAAATACAATCTGAAATAGAGAGTAGGAGAGTTTTTATAAATACATACAAAACCACATTCATCTTTTTTTTTTAATCCAAATTAATAAATTAAATAAAATATAATCTTAAAAAGATACGATACAAGTTAGAAAAGCATTTCATCCAAGGCATGAAAATTGTTAAACAAAATGTTTTTACTATAGGCTTTAAAAATAAAGGTACAAGATTCAATTTGAAATTTATTTATCTTCAAAGTGTACTTTTATACATTTTACAAAGTAAGGTATTAAATTTTTATACTTTACTTTGTAAAATTTATAAACGTACACTTTGAAGATAAATAAATTTCAAATTGAATCTTGTACCTTTATTTTTAAAGCCTATAGTAAAAACATTTTGTTTAACAATTTTCATGCCTTGGATGAAATGTTTTTCTAACTTGTGTGTGTATGTATATATATATATATATATAGTTAGTTTTCTTTTTATTGAATGCATTATAATATAACAGATGTAAACCATAATTTCCATTTCTGAATGCTTTTTCACGCGTCAAATATTATTATATTACTGTTAGAGTAAACCCTCACCTTCAAATAAGTTTTCAAAATTGGCCTTTTTTTTTTTTCTAAAATGAGACAATTTCTTTGCATCGTTTAATTATGAGATATGAATTGTCATTTACGATTTTTTCTTTAAATATTTTTGTCAAATTATGCTTGAAAATAAAAATGCTCAAGTGACAAGACCGTCATAGCTTATAAAATAAATGAATAAATTTTTAGAGGGGGGATCATACATTTATGAAAAAAAATTGATAAATAAAATAAATTTTTGAAGAAAATAAATTAAAAAAAAACTCGTTTTATGACTTTTTCTTTTTGTCTTGTTTTTTTCTTCATTCTTTATTTTTCTTAATTTTTTTCTTTTTTGTTTTTTTTCTTCATTCTTTATTTTTCTTAATTTTTTTCTTTTTTGTTTTTTTCTTCATTCTTTATTTTTCTTAATTTTTTTCTTTTTTTTTTTTTTTTTTCATTCTTTATTTTTCTTAATTTTTTTCTTTTTTGTTTTTTTTCTTCATTCTTTATTTTTCTTAATTTTTTTCTTTTTTGTTTTTTTTCTTCATTCTTTATTTTTCTTAATTTTTTTCTTTTTTGTTTTTTTTCTTCATTCTTTATTTTTCTTAATTTTTTTCTTTTTCGTTTTTTTCTTTATTTTTGGTTTATTTTTTCCTTTTTTTTTTTTCTCCCTCCTTTTTTGTTTATTTTCTCTTCTGACTTAGAGAGAAACATGTCTTCTTTTCTGCTTGTTTTCGTCTCTGACACACCCAAATATAATTGTTTTTTTTTTCTTAACTATTTCAAATCAATTCACTTATATCTATTTAAAAAAAACAAAAAAACACACGTTATATTTGAAACTAACAATATATGTATTTTGTCTATTTTAACTCATTTTACCCAAAAACCAAAAAAATATTGGTAAATCTTAAATCTTAAAAATAAAAATTTTTAATATGCAAATAACTTTTGTGGGATTTTGTAAGAAAAAGAGCTCTTCAAGGGAGGTAACTCTATATAGTTTCATAAAACTTGCGAGTTCATAAAAAAAAAATAAGAAACGTCTGTTCTATAACACTTGTTATTGTTAATTTAACTTAACATCTGGGCTGGTGCATCTACCACAGGTCTATCACTCTTAGACAAAGTCTAAAAAGGAGTCTCAAAGCTTATAGGTCACACACTATCAGCTAAGCTCCAACCCCTGTCCCATCACTACAATATTGCATTCCTGTGTCTGTTTTACAAGTATTATAATGGAATATACTCTGATGAACTCATAATATTTGTGCCCCTCGACGTACATACCTCCAACTAACCTGATAAGCAACAAAATCTCACCCCTATTCTATTGAGATTCCTAGATGTCAGAAAACGTATTCAAATAGTTTCTTCTCTCTGACTGCTAGACTTTGGGATTGCCTCCCTGCTTCCCTGACTGTACACATCTGCAGAATCATGAGTTGGAACAATTACATCGAGGGCATTGCCAGGGCCGCTGCAAGGAAGGTGGGCTCTCTCTACCGTGCTAGAAAACTTCTAACACCCGAAAGTATCCTGTACCTCTATAAGGCCACTATTCGCCCATGTATGGAGTATTGCTGTCATATTTGGGCCGGTGCATCGGCTACTAGTCTATCGCTCCTTGACAGGGTTCAAAAGAGAGTCGCAAATCTGATAGGCCCTAAACTGGCATCTAAACTTCAGCCTCTGTCCCATCGTCGAAACGTTGCATCCCTCTGCCTGTTCTACAAGTATTATAATGGTGAATGCTCTGAAGAACTGCAAGCACTTGTGCCCCCACGACGTGAACACCCTCGACAGACCCGACAAGCTGCAAAATCCCACCCCCACACTGTAGAGATTCCTAGATGTAAAAGATCTTTCTACTCCAGTAGTTTCTTCCCCAGAACAGCTAGACTTTGGAATTCCATTCCAGGTCACTGCTTCCCCAACTGTACTGACATGCAGAAGTTCAAGTGCAACGTGAACCAACATCTCGCTGCCCTAATCCCTACATAGTACCCCAGTAGATGTTTCCCCTGATAGTAGCCCCCTACACCAAAGTGGCAATGTGCCTTGTTTGGGGTGAAAATGTAATAAAAAAAAAAAAATAAAAAAAATGTAATGTGAATAGATATCTCGATACTTCTGCAGTTTAAAGCCCGTTTTTCTGTGAGTCTCACTCGGCAATGCCCCAAAAAATGACGGAAACATGAGCGAACTGTAGTCAATAAAAAAAAATAAAAACGAACAAAAAAGAAAGAAAATAAAACAACCTACCGTAATAATTTTATGAATTTTACTGTTTTTTTTTTAATTTTTTATTTTTATTTATTTATTTTTTTTTCGGGGGTTAGGGTGGGGTAATAAGTTTTGTTTCTTTGAATTTGTGAAGAAATTAAATTTGTTTTTTAGTTTATGGAAAGTGATTTTGGTATTTTTTTACGACCTGCCCCAGCGTAGTGTAAACACCCCCAACCTCCTCATGTTAAGAATGACTTTCAGAATAAACACCTAAACCTTCTCATGTTAAGAATGGCTTTCAGAATAAACACCTAAATCTTCCCATGTTAAGAACGGCTTTCGGAATAAACACCCCCAACCTCCTCATGTTAAGAACGGCTTGCAAGGTTGGGTGGCACTTATTCCGAAAGCTGTTAACATGAAGAGGTTGGGGGTGTCTATTCCGAAAGCTGTTCTTAACATGGGGAGGCGGGGGGAGGGTTATATTAGGCTGAGTATGCCCTTTTTCTTTTCCTTTTAAACTCTTTCCTTTCCTTGTTTTTTTTCTTCCAATTTTTACCGTCTGCGCGTTCACATCTCTTTTTGATCACTCGGTACTATCCGGCAGTTTCTGTTGTTCACCGGGAGTTGCCGAGCAAGACTCGCAGAAAAACGGGCGTTAAACTGCAGAACTACCAACATTTCCCTGTTTGACACGATCCAAAATAGTAGCCCATCATGTTTTAAATAGCAATATGCCCTCTTTGGAGCGGAAAAAAAAAAGAGGGGTAAAAAATAAATGTGTAAAGACTAAATCTGGAAAATATTTAAGAAAATGTTTTTAAATCCTAGATCAATAATATTAAGGTGTGTTTGTTTCTTAGAAATGTGTACCAACCTTAGACAGTTAGCATAAACTTTAATCGACAATAAAAGCTCTGAAACCTGATACATTTTATTAATTATTGACAAAGGTAAACGTGAAAAGGCAAAAAAAAAAAACAAAAAAAAAACATGGCTTCAGAGACGTGTAAATACAAAATGAAGAGGAGTTTACTAAAATCTTGAAGAGAGTTGTAGACTTAATAAACTTACAGAATAGAAAATATTTTGAGAATAAAAAAGAATTAAGCTAAAAAAAATATATATATATAAATTATGCAAGGAGATGTGTAAGGTACAAGGGAGGAGAAAATATAGGCTAATACACGGGGGGGGGAGTTTAAAAAAAAAACTTGTTAGATAAAAGAAATAATCTTCAAAATGATGCTAATATTGAATTCTATCCTTAGAGAGAAGAAACGCAATAATTCTCACCAGCGATGCTGAAGATTTTTACCTTTACTCCTGATCTGAAATGGAACCCATACATCAAATCCGTTGCCAAGGCTGCTGGAAAAATGGTGGCATCCTTCTATCGATCAAGTAGATATCTCACTGCTGATACAATTCTCTATCTATATAAGAGCCAGGTCCGTCCAAGGATGAAGTACTGTTGCCACATCTGGGCAAGAGCTGCTAGAAAGGACTTATCCTACCTTGACAGAGTTTGTAGCCTTGTGGGGAATGTCCTTTTCTCTTCTCTGCAACCTTTTTCTTACAGAAGAGATGTTGCGAGTTTGTCTCTGCTTTATCATTATTTTCATGGCAAGTGCTCGACTGAGCTTTAATTTATGCCCCCCCCCTCCTCCCGGCCAAACTTTCACAAGAAACACTTGTCTAACTGAAAACACTATCAATAATTTTCCCCACTCTTTATCTGTGCCTAAACCTAAACGTAGATTCCATGAACAAAGTTTCTTTCTTAGAACTGCACGCCTGTGGAACTGTCTTCCATTTTCCTGCTTTCCAGCTGACTACAATATGTTTGTCTTCAAGTCTAACGTAAACAAGTTTTTGATGAGCCGTTCCATATGAGATAACAAATTTACCGAATTTCCATTACTAACGATTACTATATTGTCCAATTTCTACTGTACACTCTTTAACCCTTATCCTCGGGTGACCTCTTGGCCTTGATAAGTGGTGATGCTTACGTAAAAAAAAAATAGAAAATAAAAAAAGAAATAAAAGTCATGAAGAAGGCAGTGCTGGTGACGATTCTGAAAGAATCCCTTAAGAAAAAAAAAGCCGGGGGGGGGGGTAAATGCTAAGGGCTCTATTTTACACTAGACAAAAAACACAAATGGTTATAACCGTACAGAATTTATTTCAATAAATAATATACATAGTCTTTCTTTTAAGAAAATCTAATTTATAAAACTCACAATGTCTGTCCATATTTTCAAGCTTTTTTTTCTTAAAATTTTTTAAAATTGCATTTTCACCTCAAGCAAGTACCACTTTGATGTAGGGTGCTACTATCTGGGACCTAATTGCAGGGATACTATAGAGTTCAGCAGCAAAACGTCTGTTTGCATTACACTTGAACTTCTGCATGTCAGTAGTCAGGGAAGCAGTAACCTGGAAGAGAATCCCAAAGTCTAGCAGTTCTGGGGAAGAAACTATTAGAAAAGAAGGCTTTCTGGCATCTCGCGATCTCTACTGTGTAGGGGTGGGATTTTGCTGCTTGTCGGTTTTTTTTTTCTTTACATAGGCATCACCACATTATCAAGGCCAAGAGGCCACTCGAGGATAAGGGTTAAAGAGTGTACAGTAGACATTGGACAATATAGTAATCATTAGTAATGAAAATTTGGTAAATTTGCTAACTTATATAGAACGGCTCATCAAGAACTTATTTACGTTAGACTTGAACACAACCATATTGTAGTCAGCCGGAAAGCAGGAAAACGGAAGACAATTCCACAGGCGTGCAGTTCTAAGAAAGAAGCTTTGTTCATGGAATCTACGTTTAGGTTTAGGCACAGATAAAGAGTGGGGGGAATTATTGATAGTGTTTACAGCTAGACGAGTGCTTGTTGTGAAAGTTTGGCGAGGGGGGACCATAGATTGAAGCTCAGTTGAACACCTTCCATGAAAATAACGATACATCAGAGACAAACTCGCAACATCTCTTCTGTGAGATAGAGGTTGCAAGGAAGAGAAAAGGACATCTCCTATGAGGCTACAAAGTCTATTTTGAACTCTATCAAGACAGGACAAGTCCTTTCTAGCAGCTCCTGCCCAGATGTGGCAACAATATTCCATCCTTGGACGTACCTGGCTCTTATATAGATAGAGAATAGCATCAGCAGTGAGATATTTACCGGATTGATAGAAAGATCCCACCATTTTTCCAGCGGCCTTGGCAACAGATTTGATGTACGTGTTCCATTTAAGATCAGGAGTAAAGGTCAAGCCCAGAATACGTTTGTTGGGGGTATTTACGTTGAGGGTGTTCAAGAGCTTGTAGTGGTCGGAGCATATACTCTTAAAATACTTGTAAAACAGGCAGAGGGATGCAACATTTCGTCGGTGGGAGAGAGACTGAGGCCTAACTGACGGTTCGGGAGCTATTAGATTGGCGACTCTTTTCTGAGCCAGGACTGAGAGAATAGTAGCAGACGCACCAGCCCAAATGTGACGACAATACTCTATACATCGGCGAATCATGACCTTGTAAAGCATAAGTAATTTTCTAGCACGGTAGAGAGAGCCCATTTTCCTCGCAGCAGCCCTCAATCTGTTTCAAAACTAAAAGTCACAGAGCAGTGGTAGGGGCCTCAAATGATCGGATTTTTTATTGATCGATCTTTTATGGGTTTTTATCCGGTTAGAATAGTTTTTAAGTAGTCAAAATTGAAAAAAAAAAAATTGTTATTTGTACTTAGTTTATTTTTTATTTTTAATCAGTTCATATGTGTGTCACGTTGGTACAGTGGTAACGTCACCAGCTTTGAATATTAGTTTTGCTTTCGGTTTTTGTACATTTCAACATTGTCAAGCATTCATAAGCTACATTTACCATCCAAATGAATGCTTTGACGATGGTACTTACGAATCTTAAAAGGCGAATCATTATAATATACATCTGCTTTACTTAAAAAAAAAATGCTAGGTTTATTTTTGGTGTCTTTAAAAAAAGCCCCACCCAATATCTTTGCTGATGAGGAGACTTTGTTTCAAAAAACTATGTTCAAATTATTCTCCATGACTTGGTGTCTATCTCAATAAAAAAATCGTTTCCGAAACGATCGTACAATTTATTGATTTTGTTTTATTCCTCCTTATGAAACCGATTTTTAATTTTAATTATAAATTATCAATCATCTTACTAAATATTAAAATAGCTCTAGGACATATATGCCTATTGAGCTTATTATATATCTACTCCTAATTTACTTCTTACATCTTAGTGAGAATGTGCCTTTTTGGGGGGGGGAGGGTTATAAGCGGTAGATAAAGGGAAATAATTTAAACAGAAGAAAAGGTTAGTTATCTCCCCTGGCTAGACCAGTGACGTCAGTGGAGAACAGATCCAAGATGGCGTCAATACATGTTCTTGCTATTTTCTAATAGCCAGCAACATTACGGTATACTCACAAACACAAGTATAAGGTGAATGAAAGTTAAAATAAATGATTTTTTTTTTATAAGGGAATCACCCCTTATCAAGGTCCAGAGGCCACTCAAGGATAAGGGTTAAAGAGTGTATAGTGGTCAAAAGGACACCTGTACCAACGTGACACGCATATGAATTGATCAAAAAATAATCTGAGATGAATGTACAAAATTTGTAAAAAAATAAAAAATTTTTTTTTCAATTTTTGACAAATTAAAAACTATTTTAATTGGTTAAAAACTATTTTAATTGGCTAAAAACCCATAAAAGAACGGTCCATAAAAAATCCAATCATTTGAGGCCCCTAGCGCCTCTCTGCGACTTTTAGTTTCGGAGAAGATAGTTTGAAAATATGGAGACAGACAGACAAACATAGTGAGTTTTATAAATCAGATAAGTTTAGAATTTCATTTATTATTTATTTTTTTTTTAATTACATTTTCACCCCAAACAAGGCGCATTGCCACTTTGGTGTAGGGGGCTACTATCAGGGGCAGCAACTACTGGGGCACTATGTTGGGGTTTGGGCAGCAAGATGTCGGTTCACATTGCACTTGAACTTCTGCATGTCAGTACAGTTGGGAAAGCAGGAACTTGGAATGGAATTCCAGAGTCTAGCTGTTCTGGGGAAGAAACTACTGGAGTAGAAAGATCTTTTACATCTAGGGATCTCTACTGTGTGGGGGTGGAATTTAGCTGCCTGTCGGGTTTGTCGAGGGTGTCTACGTCGTGGGGGCACAAGTGTTTGCAGTTCGTCAGAGCATTCACCATTAAAATACTTGTAGAACAGGCAGAGGGATGCAACGTTTCGTCGATGGGACAGAGGCTGAAGCTTAGATGCCAGTTCAGGGCCTATCAGATTGGCGACTCTTTTTTTAACTTTGTCTAGGAGCGAGACTAGTAGCAGATGCACCGGCCCAAATGTGACAACAATACTCCATACATGGGCGAATGGTGGCCTTATAGAGGTACAGGATACTTTCAGGTGTCAGCAGTTTTCTAGCACGGCAGAGAGAGCCTACCTTTTTCGCAGCGGCCCTTAGTTTTACAGAGAGATTAAATGCCTTCTAGACACTGTCCTCGAGTGTCTAAGGTCTCTCTGTACAAGGGTTCGTCAGAACAACCTGGCTCGAGGATACTTTTTCTTAGAAGTAAACCCTGACCAAATATTCAAAATCCTATAGTATTCGCAACCCAAATAAGATCTCCTTACTATAGCTAACCCACACTAGCTTTTACGAGGAATGGTGCACCTTCTCCAAGTGATGTTACCTCAAGTAATAGCATGAAGTTAGATACTTCACCAGACTAGATAAATTCTTATCCTGCAATCCAGTAAGACCAAGATACCAAAACGAAAAACTACAACATATGAAAATGGTTAATTGGGGGAGAGGAAAATTATGTTCTCAATTTCTTTACTCAGTGTCAACTTTTATGAGTAAGCAATAATGTTGTCCTGATCCGCCATACTTAATAAATGAAGGGAGGCAACTCAAGTCGAACTACCGAGATAAAAATCAGCCTTGTAATAGTTATCATTTACAATTAAAATTACCAAAAATTAGTAAATAAAAGTGATTTTCTGTATAAGTGTACTTGATTCATTTATGTGATTTTTGGAATATGACATTTTCGTTCTATGACGGGTACATACGTTATAAAGATTTTTGGTGAGGGTATTTATTTTTTTCCTGATACATAAGTACCTACAAGATTTTTTAAAATTTGGAATGTGATTTTCATATGTACCCTACACTGTATAAGTATCAAAAACTTCTTTAAAATATCTTTTTTTTTTTTTTTTTTTTTTAAACAAATAGGTAGAGAACTTGAATGCCTACTAGACACTATCCTCGAGTGTCTAATGTCTTTCTGTACAGGGGTTTGTCAGAACAACCTGGCATGAGGATACTTTTCCTAGAAGTAAACCTTGACCAAATCTTCAAAATAACATAGTATTCGCAGCCCAAATAAGATCTCAGTACAGTTAACCAACATTGACTTTTACGAGGAACGGTGCACCTTCTCGAAATGATGTTATCTCCAGTAACGGCACCAGTCTGGATACTCCACTAGACTAGATGGAATCCAGTAAGACTAATAGGGACCTCCAACGTGCGACACATATTTACCCCCCCCCCATATGTAGCACAATGTAATTGCAATCTAATTTAAATAAGCCTGACAAGCAGCAAAATTCCACCCCTACACAGTAGAGATCCCCAGATGCCAGAAAGCCTTCTACTCTAATAGTTTCTTCCCCAGAACTGCTAGACTCTGGAATTGCCTTCCGGGTTCCTGCTTCCCCAACTGTACTGACATGCAGAAGTTCAAGTGTAAACAGAGATCTTGCTGCTCAACTCCCTACATAGTATCCCTGCAATTATGTCCCAGATAGTAGTCCCCTGCATCAATGTGGCACTGTGCCTTGTTTGGGGTGAAAATGCAATAAAAATATAAATATTATCATGATAACTTGTACCATTTAAAAGAAGAATCTTCAAATAAACAAGTAATAATTTTTAAAATTATTTCCAATGTACAAAAATAATGAAAATGCGAGACGGAAATTGTGTTTACATTATCGACGCCTTAAAGAAACATTTCTAAGCAGTGAGAATTTTGAAGGTGTAAACATACCCGTGTTTAAAAAATGCAGCAAAAATCAACTAATAGTCAGATTTTCATGAATTTTTTTTATATTTATTCATTTTAATTTAACTTGTATTTTAAAAGCAGTTTTCATTAAATATATGTGAGGGGAAGTACTGTTTTTTTTTTTAATGTTCTACCCTCTCCCACTATATTTCATGTTATGAAAACTAAACAAAATAAATTTAGGTCCATAAAAAGGGCAACATTTTATAAAGATGAAGAGTTTAAATAATATATATATTTAGAAACCTACTAGACTACCCGTGACCCGTTGGGTCAGTATATTATACTAGCTATGGAATTCATGTATGAGCGTGACACTTGTGACGTAAAGAAAATAGTTTTTTTTTTTTTTTGACATAACAGAAACATTTCTATGAAAGTATATTAAAATGAAAATTCACGGACAGATCACTCAAACATGAAAAAAAAAATCCTCCCTATTTGTGTAAAGTTACCTATTTTTCCGAATAATCGCTAAAAAATCGAAAATTAAACATGATTTTCCTACAAATCAAACGCCGATGAAAATCATTTAGCAGCAAAAATGCACATGAACCTACCAATGAGAAATATATGAATGAAAAACCCATATTGGAATCCTTCAACCAAGTTACAGAAACTTAAAATCTAAAAAAAAATAATTAATAAAACCTGAAGCAAAAAAAGTAAAACTTAAATAAAAAAAATAAACAGATTAGTAAATGTGTCAACAAGTTCACCGTTCTTACACAACTATTTTGTATCTAAAAATGTAAACAAAAAATAAAACAAGAAGGAAGGAAAAGGGATGGATAGAGAGTAGTAGTAGTCTTCGCTTTACTACAATCGTTCTTATGTTTGTCAACGGGTTAAAGTTGTAAGAAAATAGTGACAGTATAGTTGTAATAAAGAATAGTTGCAAAACACCTCCCACTCTTCCCATGTTAAATAATAATTTCAAAATAATAACGTTAATATTTCAGTTCGCAGGTCAAAATCTGCAAAAGAAGCGATTTGTATTTATTTGTTTACGTTGTTATGGGTTAATGTTTATGCACGCATGCGCAACCAGATGTCGTAAACCAGAAAGTGTGTTACATCACTCGTTACAAGGTCATTTCAGTTTTATTATTATATAGATTACTTATTTCACTTACCTTGAAGTTGTAAATAAAAAACAAGGCTGATAGCCATTAGTCGCGTGCTCTTGTGTAATGCGTGAATGTAGGCTGACATGAAATTCTTAAAGATAAACTAAAATGACCGAAAAATGGGCTGAAATGACTTAAATAAATAAAAAGTAAATGACTTAGAATGATTTTAATGAACTTAAGGATGAATTGAATGCTTAAAAAATAACTGGAATCCTTCAAAAACAACTTGAATGATCTGGAGAATGACTTGAATGGCTTTGAGACTGACTGGTTAAGTATAGCATGTAGTAAGAACAGATACTACACTTTGATCTTCATATTTAATTTATTCTGTTTAAAGAAAAAATTACAATTATAAAAATTTCAATATAAAATTAAAAAATTTAAAAAAAGTAAAATCTCCAAAAGACAAAACAAATTTAGGCACAAGACACTACAAGATCTGGGTGGGGGAGTGTTGCAGGGTCTTTGTAACTAAAGTAAAAATTGGAGTCTTTGGCGACTTTACTTTTGACTGGCAACATTTACCACAATACCTCATTCACTCTGTGGACTCTAAACTAACTAATGAAAACCCCAGCGTTTTTGCAAGAAAGGATATATATACAATTTCTGTATGTGTGTGTGTGTGTGTGTGCGCATTTTTTTTTTTTAATTAAAATGTGTGTGTGTGAATAAAGTTCAATTCATTGGAAAATAAAAAGTTCTTGAATTTGGAAGAAAAACAGTTCGTGTTGGGGAGAAAAAATATACAAAAAATATACAAAAAATAAAATAAAACTTGTGCATTGTTAGTAGGATCCCTCTATGCTAAATTGATGCTTGAATATTGATTGATTTTAGGATTAAATACTAGTTCTTATTAATCACTAACTGTACATCGGACAAATACCATAATTCTTAATCTCTGCTCTTTATCATAGCAACGTTTCATAGAAAATTGAAGCCAATTCAGCCCAATAGTGGCATTATGATGACTAATCTCTATTAATTCTCTAGAAAGATAGATCACCTACTGATTTTCTACACTTTGATCTTGGCTAAAAGGCCAAGAAAAGCTTAAAAAGCTAAGAACAGCATCTATTAACAACAGACCTTTCATCTTAACCAAAAAGGCCAAGGACAAAAGTTTTACGGACAGACCGACGGACTTATAGATTCGCTTGCATGCGACTAATAAACATTAAATCAATAGTATGTTTAAAAAAAAAACATTTTTTTTTCTCAATAATATATATTATAATTAGTTGAATTATGATAAAAAACAATTCTAAATATAATTAATTTTTAAAAGATTTAAATTGAATAAAATTCCAATGTTCCATGATATGAAGATTTAAACAAAGATTTTTTTTTAAGTTTTGTAATAGAGTAGCAGAAAATTATTTAACTGATCAAGAAAATAACTCTGTCGGAATACTGCATTCCTCCATTTGACAACATTAGGATGGGTAAAAATCTTATTTGGGCCACACTGCTCCATATCGTATTGTTGGATATGGAGAGGTGGCACACATTCGAGATGGATTTTGATCTACATTATTGTGTCCTATAAAAGTGGCCGGAATTGTAATTATCATCAAAACAATGTAAGGTTTACATTCTCAGTCAGGAGTTAGGAATTGTGCAGTACAGAATAGAAAAGAAGAGTTAGGTAAATAAGATATCCTATCTCTGCCCAGGTCTTTATTTATCCCAGGATTAATACTAGAATTGTTTACACTAGTAGGACATGTGGAAATTTCACGGAAAGAGAAACATACTTAATCCACAAATATGTTTTCATAAAACCGATATTTTTCTAGATAGCGCAAAATATTTTGTTTCTTGGATAAATATAAAAACAATAACATGCAAATATGAGCTTATTAATATTTCTTTGAAAATAATGTCCATTGTATTTTAATGTGTCTGTTTGAATGACTATTGACAATTTTAAAATAGCAAATTCAACTGCAACTTAAAATTTAATTGTTTAAAGATTTTTATTTCTGAGGGGGTGGGGTCAACTTCATTTTAGTGCCCATTTTCAAAAAAAATTACATAGGCCGCCAATTAATAAAATTACACCATAAACAATAGCGAAAAACGTTTCTCTGATTCAATTCAAGCATCTCTCGGCTACTGTAAAAATTACACACAAAATGATGACATCACTGATATTATGTAAAACGTTGGCAATTTTACATAAGAATTTGAAATTTTTTTAATGTGTCCATTTGAATAAGTGGAGGTTTTTGATGATTTAAAAAAAAAAAAAAAGAAGTTTTTCCAATGCCCTCCTCGCATTTTAAGACTTGTTTTCTAAAATCTAGATTTAGAATTATTTCTTCCTTTAGAACATTTTTCAAGATGCCGCTGGTAGTTTAGCTATAAAACTTGATTTCCTTTATAAAAATTAAGCAACTTGATTAATTTGCATGAATTTTCGATGTACAATATAGTTTTTCCATCACAAGTATGTACATGGTGCAGATTTTTTTTTTTTTTTTTGTATTTTTGTTTTTTAATATGGGTGGTGTTCTGGACCAGCATTACACAATTTTAATTTTCGAAAGTTCAGATTGTTAAAATAAACATTTATTTTAACACACAAGTTTTCTATATAAAAAAACAAACAAACTTGGTGCATCTTTATTGAACAAACAAATTGAAAGATTGAATTTCAGGTAAAACAAATGGTACCTATGTAATTGTCAAGGCGCAAGTGTTAACATATCTAAAAATTATGAAAAACGATAAAATAGAAAAGTAATTATTAATGGAAAAAGAAATTTTGCTAAAATAAAAAAAAGGGATAATTTGACAGGGGAGATAATTAAATTCTGTTACGTCACATGACAAACGTAATTCAAAATGTCAGACAAATTTTATTCTCCATATATAATATTTCTACATTATCGTTTTTTGTAATTTTTGGATATGTTACTATTTGTGACATTGCAATTAAGTCGGTACCATTTGTTTTACTTGAAATTCAATATTTCGATTTTTAAATTTCGTTTGTTTAATATAGAAAGCACCAAAAAGATTAAAAAAAAAAAAAGTTTAGAATTTCGTATTTAATTTCACAGAACAAAAACGGAGACCAATTATTTGTAATTTTCGTTTGGTGGCGCCTGCAACCTTGCAAATTCTATGTTAGAGAACCGACATTATTGATGGAAACGTTTGGTGGTATCATACCAGATTTTTGGGTTGAATGGGATAAAATTATTGAACTTTTCTTTTCTTTCAGATATATATATATATAAAACATTATTATTTTGATGCTTATTCAAATTGGCACTTATGGCAGCAATTAAAAATAAATAAAACGGAGAAAAATCTGTATGATGTACGTATCAGTCATGTAAAGATGATGAACTATTCCAAAAATGATGTAATTTGATCAATTAGTTTTATTTTCTTTATTCACAAAAATCAAATTTTCATCGTTCATGATAAGGGAGGTAACTCTACATGGCTTTACATTGCGAGTGAAACAGTCGCATTTGCAAGTGAGTTTTCAAAGTGGCGACGAGAAATAATAAAACGCTTATCTTTTGGCGATTGTATTTCTTTCACTGACACTCTTCCAAAGCTCATTACTGAATGAAAAATATCTTTTCAACTTTTCTTTTTTAATATATAAAACGAACGAAGTAAAATTATTTAAACAATAAAAGTTTAATAGAACAATATATATATATATATATATATATATATATATATAAACGAAGGCTGTTAAAAAATATCTGTAGAAGTTAAAATTTTTATACCTTCAAGTATCAACCTAAAATTTGTTGTATATTTAGAATTACACTTATTAAATGAAAACACAGAAAAATCTTTATGATGTATATATTCGTCACAGAACTAAGATGTCATATTCTAAAAATCATGTGGGTTTGGCTAGTAAACGGAAATATTTAGTTGTCAAAGGCCAACTAAAGATAAGTTTGTCCAGAGTCCTGAA
Organism: Euprymna scolopes; assembly: GCF_053919585.1. Lineage (NCBI taxonomy): Eukaryota > Metazoa > Mollusca > Cephalopoda > Sepiida > Sepiolidae > Euprymna > Euprymna scolopes. The sequence continues at coordinate 6,788,480 of NC_136522.1, forward strand.
ATTGCTTCCATACTTGAATGAAAACGAGGCTTGACAAGGGCAGACAACCTGCAGGGTCAATTAATTTTTTTTTTTTTAATACAACATAAACTTATGAATTAAAACACAAAAGATTTATTATTATCATAACGTTTTTTTTTTTTAATTATTTTTTTAATAGACATTTTGTTTTAGAAAATAAAATATACAGATTTAAACATTTATATAATTTCAAAACAAAAAATGTCCGTAAGCAAATGGCTGTGACAACAAATTACTGCTAAAAAGTGTAAACTTTGATTTATTTTAAAATAAAATAAAAACTATTTGATCAATTTTTTTGGAGTATACCATCTTCATTCCGTGACAAGTAGGTACACGATAAAAGTTTTTCTTCGTCGTTGTTTATCGCGAAAAGTGCCAATCTGAATAAGCACCAATTATTTTAATGTGTCTGCTTGAGTGGGTGGAGGTTTTTGGTGCTATTTGCCAAAATACTTTGATAAGATTTCTTTCTCCTCTTTCTTCCCTTGTTTCTTCTGCGTGTGCGACTACAGCATGTGGCACACCAATGGATGGCACACTCGAATGGCGTCACAACAAAAGCTGCATATTGGGTAAAAACAACTACAATAAATAATTATTCACATTTTTACTGAAAGCCCTGCCCTCTCACTCAGCCACTTGTTTTTAAAAATTATTTCTTCATCATTATATTTTATTTATACTTTTTTTTTTTGTTCCAATTTGTACACTTATAAAAATTAAACTTTAAAAGTTATTTCGGTACTTGTACAGTTTAGTCAAGACATTAAAAAAATGAAAATATCGAGAGGGGGAAAAAAAAAAAAAAAAAAAAAGGTTATATTGTACGTATCTGTTTTGGACTGAAGATCTCCGAAAAAAAAATTTCATTTAATTTGATCGAGTATTTTTTTTACAGCAGAAAAACACGTTTTTATGAGAGCGTGTTGACGTCAGCCATTATGAAATTTGTTAAACACGCCACGGGGAGATAACTCCAGTTAAAGCGCCGACACTCCCTCCCCATCTTTATTACTAGCTTTTCTTCCTAAAAATCGAACCTTTTGCTCGGTATTATAACAAATTGTTTTTTCACTACTTGATGAAATTAAGTGATTTTTTTTTTCAGAGAACTTCAGACTATTATGAGTTCGTACAATATAACTCTTTTTTTTTTTTTTTTTTTTTCAAAATTTTCATTTTTTAATGTCTTGACTAAACTGTATAAGCGTCGTTATTTCTTTATTTTGATAATTATGTTTTTAATTTAGTCATCCAAAGGGAATTAAACTTTAAAGTGTATTTTTTATAACTTTTTTCAGTGCAACTGCATTATAATAGCGAAATTCTGAAAACAAAAAAAAAATCTCTTAAAAAAAAACAAAAAAACAATGGTATCTACTGACTTTTTGTGTCAGTTTCAACTAAAAGCAATGATATTCTGTTTGATTGGCATGTCAGACGTACTTAAATATTACTACATTAATTTAAAAAAAAAAAAAAAAAAATACTCACCATATTTTTGCAAGGGGAGTAACTCAGTTGCGTTAAACAAGGGAAGTAACTCATATTAATTTATTTTTATTTATTTTAAAATAAAAAAATTTATAATTGCAATAACTACACGCTTTTAGCCAAACATTTTATTTTTGCTAATTATTGCTAAAAATGTTTTCTCTAATAATTTTTTCTACCTCATCGTTTTTCGTAATTTTTGGATATATTCATAACTGTCACATGACAATTAAGTAGAGACCATTGGTTTGCCTTGAAATTCAGTGTAAAAAATTTCGTCTAGTTGCACCCATTTCTCTGAATTGCATCTTTTTTTTTTTTTATTTCTATACTTAAAAAAGTAAATTTTATTTTTTAAATTTGTACACATAAAAACATTAAATTTTAAAAATGATCAAGAAATAATTTTAAATTTGTACGCTAAAAAAAAAATGAAATTTAAAAATTATTTATCATTATTTTTAATTATATTTTTTAAGTTTGTAAATTTAAAAAAAAAAAAAAGATAAATTAAAAAAATTAATTTTTAACTATTTTTTAATTACATTTTTCGGTACTTATGCAGAACATGGACGCCGTTATCGTCAGCATATTTCGGTAGGTCTATGTAAACTGCCGGAAAGTGCCAAATGAAAACTTTGATTTTTATTTTATTTATTTTTTTTTTTTAAATGAAAACGTTGGATAAATGCAAGGAAAGAAGTTAAAAAACAAAAAAACTAAGGAAAATACATAAATATAAAAAACACGAAAACTTATAAAAGTCGTCATTTCAAAAGTGTAACATAGAAAAAAAGTAAAAAAAAAATTACAAAACATTTTTTTAAACAAAAAAAATCCATCCACAATATTGATTTTCATTTTAATGTGGAAACATAAAACTTAAAAAAGAATAAAAGTTTTTTAAAAATTCCAATTTAAAAAAATGAATTAATGAAACAGAATAAAAGCAAATATATATAATGTATTTTCGGGACCCTTAAAGATAAACTAAACAGTCGTCAATTTATAAGAAGAGTTAAAAATCTACATCCTTAAATAACTTAATAAAAATAAATTCATGAAAAGAGGGCACTCGATAAACAAAACAAAATCAAATGAAATTAGAATTCTTTAAAAAAAAAATCAAATGAAATTAAGATTTTTAAAAAAATCAAATGAAATTAGAATTCTTTTAAAAAAAAATCAAATGAAATTAAGATTTTTAAAAAAATCAAATGAAATTAAGATTTAAAAAAAAACAAGACAAAACAAAATCAAATGAAATTAAAATTAAAACAAAATCAAATAAAATTAAAATTCTTTAAAAAAAAAAAAATCAAATGAAATTAAAATTCTTAAAAAAAAAAAAAATAAATGATTCTTTTAATGCCTAAATGATAAAATTATTGAAAATTGCAAAAAAAAAAAAAAAAAAGCAAACTTTTGGTTAAAAAAACCTGCCTGCGCAATCGATTTCAATTTTAACCACGTCTTATTATATAACAGAATGGTAAAATCTAAAATGTTGTCCATTTTACTCATGCAAAGGTTAGAGACTATCTTTACAACCTAAACTGCATGTCTGCCTGAAAAAAATTATCTACTTTATCAAATTTCGTAGAATTTGGATATATTGTCATTTTCGACATGACAATTACGTAATATTGCTTTTGCTTAAACGGGCATAAACGAACACTGACTTTTCCGCCATATTTTTTTTGCATCTGCCAATTTGTCAACTTCTGCGATTTCATTGGCTAAGTATTTCGGCACCTTTCAGTTGTTTACGTAATCTGTCGGGTTTAGCACCGTTTATATTCTGCACGAGTACCGCATTTTTTTGATTTAAAAACTTAAAAAATGGCAGCCGTAAAGAATCTTGTCCCCCCCACCTCTATTTTTTATTTTTATCTTTTTTAAAAAAATTTCAATGGATAATTATCGAATGGACACTAGTCTACCAGATTATAAAATAAATGAAAAAAGTCAATATTTAAATATTTGTAGTATGAGGTGCTCAGTTTCTAATGCAACGTTCTAGTAAATCGATCACCCATTTTAGAACTACTCGATGTTTTTAGGCCAAATTTTGAGAATTTAGCCTTTTTTTTTTTTTCTTTCAAGAGGTTAAATTGCAAATGTTAACCGTACAAGACCTGAGCTACTGAACCTAACTTTCTTGTGGACAAAATTATGAAAAGAAATTTACATGTGTTAGTAATTTTTTGCCTTTCATCTAGCACCAGTATTCAGCCTTCGTGTGCCAGTCCGCCCAACAGGTGGTGCCCTCCTTGATGCGCAGGTACTTTTTGCAGTGAGTGCAACAGAACTTTGTTTTCACTTTCTTTTGGGGGTTGTTTATGTAAGATACCCCAGGGTGCTGTCTGTTGTATCTCAGGTGTTTCTCCATGCACACAGCACAGATGTGGTCAGATGAGGTGCCAGGTGGAATTTCAGGGAAGTGGTTGCCTGGCTTCAGGCGTTGAGCACAGGTTTTTTTTGTCCTCTGCAAACAGCTGTTTCCAACCAGTTCCAGGCACAATGTTTGTATGTATCTTGCAAAGTACAGAGGTTTTCTGGCAGCTTCTTGTGTAGAAAGGTACAGCACGTAGGAGTTGTAGCAAGCCCACATAAAGAATTTGATGAAGAAGCATCGGGGTCAGCGAACGTGAACGGTGAAGGTGGGTCATCTGGTGGTTCTTGTCGCAACTTGTTGTAGTCCAAGGCGAGCTGTGGAATGCTCACTTCAGTGAAAGTACCATCCTTCTTGTTGACAATTCCCATCTTTACAGGATCATCGTAGTTGGAGATGAAGGTGATGGGCTTGTTGTCCTGCCATAACATACATGTGATGCTGTCCTGACATAGATAGCGACTTTCACCTCAAGGGAGTTTCTTGACTGCCTTGGGAGACTTTGAAAGAACTTTCTGTTCTGCAGGAGAGTTTCAACAACCCCAGTTTGTAGGTGGCTCACAGCATATTTGGTTAGAATCACTGAGTTGTAGAAGCGGTCCATAATCAGAATATGTTAGCTGCCCTCCATCCCAGCCGACGTCAAGAGTCAGACGACAGTGTTCCCAACTGCACTCAATTCTTGAACTGTCATTGGTGCTGCCCCAGTGTATATTTCTGCATTGAGAATATATCCAGTCTCCGATTCACAAAGAAATGATTTGATGCCCCATTTTGTGGGTTTATCTTTTGTGCACTGTTTTATTTTTTTTCGTGGGAATCATTCCCTCATCCAGGCTCAAGTGTTGTCTGGACTAGTAGTAGTGTCGAAACTTGGGAAGTAGATTCTCCAGAACAAGCCTGACCTTGTAGATTCAGTCTGTCTTGTCAATGCCAGCATCCTTTTCATCAACCACATGCAAGAATGTCCAGATGACCAAGAATCTGTCTCGTGTCATGACGTTGTAGAACCCCAGAGTATATCCAATGAAGTCACTTCTATCACTTGACCAGTAATCCAAATAGCTGGGTTTAACACAGATATATTCCATGTAGATCCTCGGCCCAACAAAGGCTTTCGTTTCCTCAACAGAAAAATTCTAGAAATTCTTGCAGCTGTAATCGTTGCGTCTTTCTGCACACATTTGAGTGGCACGTATATTAGTCTTCTCTGTCAAATTCTGCCGGAAGTCATTCTCAGTAAACAACGAAAAAAAAAATGCACTTGCTTTCTTCAGTGATTTTCAATGGAATATTCACTGGCCTTTTCCCATCCCCATTAAAATCCAGATTTGGAGCTGCAAAATTGTGACTCCATCCCTCATCAACCACACCAGAATCTCCCCTATCACCTGGTTGAGTGACACGTCACCCTACTTTAAACACAGGATTTTAATCTAGGCCCACTTGCATCATCAGTTATCATCACTTTCTCCTTCATCGATATATTCATCATCACTAACATTACTTGATTCAGTAACATACTCCTGATCAAATTCGCCTTCGTCTAAATCAGAATTTGTCACTTTATCCAACATTTGTTGCACCGTGAAACTTCTTGGTCTCGCTCTTTTACCTGCCGAAATGCTTGGTTCATCACTAGCTCGCTTCATGGCTACTTTAGTCTACAAAACGACTCACAATTCCGCCAAAACAAAGAAAACCATTTGCAGAAAATTAGGCTTGCGCTAAATCGAGGCTTAAGCAGCAATTGGGTAGCTGACAACATAAAAACATGTGGTCGAAAAAATACCGGTTTAGCAGTAACTCGGTATATAACATTGTTGGAAATTACTGGTAACTCTGTCTGGTAGGGTTAAAAACATTGAGTGGTTCTAAAATGGGTGATCAATTTACTAAAACGTTGCATTAGAAACTGAGTACCTCTACAAATATTTAAATATTGACTATTTTTCCATTTAAAAAAAAAATATTTTTTTTATAATCTGGTAGACTAGTGTCCATTCGATAATAATCCGCTGAAAAAATTGGTGGGTGGGGGGTAAAAAATAGAGAGGAGGGGGAGCAAGATTCTTCAGGTTTGCAAAAAAGAAAAAAAAATTAGACTTCACAAATTATTTCTTCATCAATACTATTTATTTTATTTTACTTGCGTAAAATACGGACTGTGCTGAAATAATACTGTTATTATTTAGAAACCCATTCTTAACATGGAAAGGCATGTGTTAACTATTATATATATTCACATTATAATTTAATAAACAGAATGTACCGTAAAAATGAATGGTGCAACTTTATTAAAGTGTCGTCCAATCCAATTGTGTGTTTTCGAACCAAAGCATATTCAGGGAAAAATATTATTACATACTTAAGTGTCCTGTCAAAATTAGTATAAATTCCAAAATTTACAAAACATCGTCCATTAGAAGACTTACTAGAATTAATTTTCGGGGGAAAAAAGTGTATTGTCGAGATGGCTGACTTAAAAGCAGTTATCTCCCCCTGATTTCAAGTATCTAAAAGGTTAATTTATAGTGAAATTGCAACTTTGAAAAATTCTGTTTCTTTTTTTACTTATGATTATTTTTCTACTGGACCGTTTTTTGTAATTTTTTGAATTTATACTAATTTTGGCATGACATGTATGCAAGTAATGTTTTTCTCTGAAATGCAGTTTTTCGATGACACATTATAGTAAAGTTGCACCATATGAATTAACATAAAAATACTTACTATCTAAAAAAAAAAAAAAAATAGCATGGTTCATATTCTGCATAAGTACTAATTTTTTAATTACGATTTTTATTTTTTTTTTAAATTCGTACACTTAAAAAAAGAAACTTTTTATATTAGTTCTTTTATAATTACTTCTTTTTTTTTAACATTAAAAACTTTTTTTAATAACATTTTTAATGTTATTTTGTGGTACTTTAGTTTACTCAAGACATTAAAAAAAACTGAAAATATTTAACAAAAAAAATTATATTGTACGTACCCGTTATGGAATTAAGTTCTAATAAAAAAAAAAGTTTCACTTAATTTGATCAAGTAAATTTTTTTTTCTTTTTACAGACGAAAATCAAATTTTAATGAGTTCGATCGTATCCCGCCATCTTGCCTATTTTGCTGGCGAGGAGCTCCAAGGAAGATAACTCCATCACCAGTTCATCTCGTCAAATTTTGACAAACTTTATTTTGAAACATGAGAAAAAATATCTAGATAAATATATATATATATATATATATAAATATATATATATATATCAAAGTCAAGGGAGAAAACTTTAAGAAAATCATACACAAAGAAATGAAAAAATTAGGCCTAAAAGCGGACATATCAGCTAACATAAAAATAACAAACTTCCTGGACGTCACATTAAACTTAGATAAAAACACATATGAACCATACTTAAAAGATAACGCTACTCCAATTTACGTAAACCCTAAGTCCAACCACCCACCATCAATTATAAAACATATTCCTAACTCGATCGTAAGTAGACTCAGTAATAACTCAAGCGATGAAAATGCATTTAACAGGTCATCCAATATTTACGAAACAGCGCTAAAAAATAGTGGATACAAAAATATCGATATCAAATATAAGCAACAAAACACCAACAACTATAATAAAATTAAAAACAGAAGAAAAAGAACTATAATTTGGTATACGGCCCCATACAATCAAATGTTAAAAACAAAACTTGGCAAGAAATTTCTAGATCTTATTGAAAAACACTTTCCCGCAACCAACCCCTTACACAAAATCTTCAATAAAAATACCTTGAAGTTATCTTACAGTTGTTGCGAAAATTTAGAGATGATAATTAAGGCACATAACAAAATACTAAATGAAAACAATGTAAACAACAACAAAATAAACAATAAAAAAAGTAGACACCATGACAGAAATAAAACCAACACTAGCAGAAATAATAATAATAATAATAATAACAAACCAACCCCGGACAAGAACAACCATACCATAGATAAAAATACTAATAACGAACAAGATAAATGCAATTGTAGACACCGCACACTTTGCCCAGTCCAAAATAAATGTCTAACAAAAAGCGTAGTTTATCAAGCAACAATATTTGCGAAAGAAAACCCGAATAACAAGAAATATTACATAGGCATGACTTCCTTAGATTTCAAAACCCGATACTATGACCACAAAAGCACATTCAAAAAATAAAAAACACCGTATAAAAACAACACTAGCGAATAAATACTGGGAACTCAAAGAAAGCTGACATTCACTGGTAGTCGAATGGAAAATAATGAGACAAGCTACCACATGCAGACATTTAGACGACCCATGTAAATTATGCCTCCATGAAAAATTTGCTATCCTGTACTTTAAAGAACCTCAAAATCTATTAAACTGTAGGCGGGAAATAGCAAACAACTGTGTCCACAAAATAAAACTTACTCTAGGATAGCGATACAAAATAGCTTTAAAACTAACAATAACAATAGAAAACAAACAAATAAATAAATTAAATAAACATGAATATACATAAACGATCACATACATATATGTATATATATATATATATATATATATATATATATGTATATGTATGTGCATTGTTGTGCACATAGGTATATTTATATGTATATAAAAAAAAAAAAAAAAAAAGGAGAACGGCCACCAAAAACCACTAACCTAGTTCTAAAACAGATCCTTTGTTTGATAAAATGCATGCCCATTGGCTGGTAGGAAGGGGCGCGGTGGATACTAGAAAGCTGATTGGCCGACTAGAAATCCTCAACATATATAAAAACAAGAAGCAACGATAGAATTCGCGCATAAGCCTGACGAATCCTATAGTTGGATGAAACACAGAATATTCAGTGTAGCTTAATCGCCATATATATTTTATAAAGTACTATATATATATATATATATATATATATATATTTTCACTTATTTTACAAGTTCTCCATCTTTTTTTAATCCCTTTTCATTTTGTCCTTTGTTAATCCCTTTGTCGTTCAAAGACAACCCCTCCTCATCCACAAAATAGCCAAGATGGCTGCAATACGATCGATCTCATTAAAATTTGATTTTCCTCTGTAAAAAAAACAAAAAACAAACTACTTGATCAAATTTTTTTATGAAAACTTAATTCCATAACGGATACGTACAATATAATTTCTTTTTTTTTTTTTTTTTTTTCAATATTTTCATTTTTTATCCCTTGATTATACTAAACAAGTACCTCTTTCGTAATAATCTAATTTATACTTAAAAATTAAAACTTCACAAATTATCACTTTATCATTATTTTTTATTACAATTTAAAAAAAAAGTTGGGTTTGTATTACTGTACACATCAATCCAAAAAAGTTGTCAAAAAAACAAATATATAACAAATAAATGTTACCAAAGGCAAGATAAGTTACTTTTCTACCTAACTGGACATGTTTTTAGTGTTTTTATTTAATGTAACATGTTTATTCAGCTCGAAAAACATACAATGTTTACCGATGTATTGGAAAATTTAAAATGGTGCCCGAATCTCTTTTTAATACGGTAAGTTTGGGAAAAGGAGTTAAAAATAAAAAAAACTAGACAAAATATGGTTAAAAACTCCGCAATAACAGTATTTTGCATATTTTTTTAATTTTTAACTCCTTTTCCCAAACTTACCATATGAAAGAGAGATTCGGGTGCTATTTTAAATTTTCCAATACATCGGTAAACATTGTATGTTTTTCGAGCTGAATAAACATGTTACATTGAATAAAAACACTAAAAACATGTCCAGTTAGTTAGAAAAGTAACTTATTTTGCCTTTGATAACATTTATTTGTTAAATATTTGTTTTTGACAACTTTTTCGAATCTGTGTGTGCAGTAATACAAAGCCAAAATTTAAAAAAAAAAAAACACTTTAAAATTTCTTATAATTTAAAATTCACATTTCACTCTTATTTTATACTTTTCCTTCAAGCAGACTTCGTTGTATGAAATCAATGAATTCTTTAGTCTTTTTTATTATTAGCTTTTCATATGCTCTAATGCATTTTTTTCATATCGATTGATTAAAGAATGTTTCAGCAATCCAGCATAGTTACTGATCCAAGCTACTTCCGGTTTTAAAACTCGTCGGAAGTAAACAGAATTACTTGGAAATCTTGATGAAAATCTACGTCCAAACGGTCTTTGTTCTTTCTTTTTTTTTTCCTTAATTGCAGCTCAGCATTCACCGTTACATTGATGACCTAGTTAGCTTTTCAGATATGCTAAAATCGAATATCACATTTAAATTTGGGGCAGACTAGTAATTTTCTAGATATTAACCGATTTCTTATCCAATGTAATCCATTATATTCTCATTGGCAGTCGTGTTTTCTCAACTTAACAAGTACTAATGCACATGTGCGTTACAAGACAACCCCTCCACATGCTAAGAATGGCGACGACCACTGAAATTCATTAATACATTGGCAAAAAAGTCTTAATGTCCAGAAAACTACTCGTCTACCCCAAATTTGGATGTGATATTCGTTTTCAGCATACCCTAAACCTTGTAAAAGTCGTCATTTTTAAAGGTGAGCGTTGAGTTGCAACTAAAATAAAAATTTGACATTTAAACTGATTTTAATCTGCGGCAACTTAAAGTGGAAGTAGACGGCGATAGACTAATTCTCGTACCTGTTCGTAAAAGTTCCAACGTGTTTTCAATATTGACTTTAAATATAATGTTTATGTTTAGTTGATTATATGAATGTAAATTAAAAAAAAAAAGAGAATACTCATGACAGATTATGGCAAGCTATTACAAAAAATAAATAAATAAAAAAAAAAAAAAAAAGAGAATACTCATGATAGATTATGGCAAGCTATTACAAAAAATAAATAAATAAAAAAAAAAAAAAAAAAAAAGAGAATACTCATGATAGATTATGGCAAGCTATTACAAAAAATAAATAAATAAAAATAAAAATAAAAAAAGATACTCATGGTAGATTATGAGAAGCTATTGCAAAAGAAAAAAAGAATTTAAAAATAAAAATTTAACAAATACTCATGTTAGATTATAACAATCTGTTGCAAAAAAAAAAAATTTTTTTAATAAAATTAAAAAAAAAAGATACTCTTGATATTTTCTGATGAGCTATTGCAAACAAATAAAAATTAAAAAAAAGATACTCATAATAAATTATGACAAGCTATTGCAAAAAAAATATTTTAATTAAAAATTAAAAAAAGATACTCATGATAAATTATGACGAACTATTGCTAAAAAAAAAATTTTAATCAAAATTAAAAAAAAAAGATACTCATGACAAACTATTGCAAAAAAAAAAATTAAATAAAAATTAAAAGAAAAATACTCATGATAAATTATGACAAGCTATTGCAAAAAAACAAAAAACAAAAAAAAACCAAATTAAATAAAATTAAAAAAAGATACTCATAGAAGATTATGACGAGCTATTGCAAAATAAACAAAAACAAATTAAATAAAAATTAAAAAAAAAAGATACTCATGATAGATTATGATAAGCTATTGCAAAAAAAAACAAAAATTAAATAAAAATTTAAAAAAAAGATACTCATGGTAGATTATGATAAGCTATTGCAAAAAAAAATGTAAATAAAAAATAAAAAAAAAGATACTCATGGTAGATTATGACAAGCTATTGCAAAAAAAAAAATAAATAAAAATTAAAAAAAAGATACTCATGGTAAATTATGACGAGCTATTGCAAAAATAAATTTTAAATAAAAATTTAAAAAAAGATACTTATGATAAATTATGACAAGCTATTGCAAAAAAAAATTTTTAAATAAAAATTAAAAAAAAGATACTTATGATAAATTATGACAAGCTATTGCAAAAAAAAAAAATTTAAATAAAAATTAAAAAAAGATACTCATTGTAAATTATGACAAGCTATTGCAAAAAAAAAAAAATTAAATAAAAATTAAAAAAAGATACTCATGGTAAATTATGACAAGCTATTGCAAAAAAAAAATTTTAAATAAAAATTAAAAAAAAGATACTTATGATAAATTATGACAAGCTATTGCAAAAAAAAAAAAATAAATAAAAATTAAAAAAGATACTCATGATAGATTATGACAAGCTATTGCAAAAAAAAATTTTAAATAAAAATTAAAAAAAAAGATACTCATGATAGATTATGACGAGCTATTGCAAAAAAAAATGTAAATAAAAAATAAAAAAAAAAGATACTCATGGTAGATTATGACAAGCTATTGCAAAAAAAAGGCTAAAAAATTCTTTGTTTATTTTTATACAACAAATCGTGTCAAAAAAAAAAAAATGCTACCGAAATCTATTTTGATATATTTACTTATATATGGGTGTGTGTACTGTCATGATCCTTGTCGTTTTCCTCCTTTTTTGAATGTTTTTAGTGATTCGTTCATTTCTTTATTTAACCCTTTTGATAACATTTTGACTTTTAAAACAATTAAAAAGCAAAAAATAAAATTAAAAAAAAAACATCTTATTTAACAGGATTGGTGGTCAGTAATCTGTAATTTCGATTTATCTGATTCCAAAAAAATGGTTGGCAGACATAAGTAATGTACATCCCTTCCATCCCTACACACTCTCAAGTTTTCTACCATTTAATTTTTTGGTGCTTCTATATTTTAATAACAAAAAAAAATATTGAATTTCAAGTAAAACGAATGGTACCTACGTAATTGTCAGGTCTCAAATAGTAACATATCCAAAAATTATGAAAGACAATAAGCTAGAAAATTGTGAAAAACTGTTCCTGTAATGTTATAAACAGTTCGATAAAGTTGCATGCTGGGTCGGACATATTGGGTCACATGGTTAAAGCAAAAGGGGAAGTAACTCAGTTGAAACAATTTGTAGCAGGCAGAATTTATTAAAAAAAAACAAAAAATGAACATAACATTTATACATCATTTGTGAATTAAAAAAAATGACATTAACTGTTTTCAAAACTTTTCGAAATTACTTTTTTGAAATTGGCATAAAATTTCTGAGAAATTGAAAACTTAATTACATCACTTATTAACTCTCCAGTTCAAATCAGTAGATTTTGAAACCAAATTGCTAGATTTTACAGATGTCTTTTTTCATGAATCATTAATTTTCTACATTATCGAATTTCATAATTTTTGCATATGTTACTATTTGAGACCTGGCAGTTAGGTAGGTACGATTTGTTTTACTTGAAATTCAATATTTTTCCTGTTATTATAATATAAAAACAGATATTTGAGATGTTATTTAGGATTGTTTCTCCTGTTGGTCTAATGGTTAGAGCTGATGACTATCAACTTGATGGTTAATGGTTCAATCCCTGGCTAGGAAGAGGTGCTAGTCTAGCCACACTGATAAGCTGTGATACAGTCTGTGGATGACTATATATTTATGACTATATATATAGAGAGAGTGAGAGATTGATTTTTGTTTTTGATAAAGCTAAAAATCTTGTATGAAGAAAATTGGCTTTTATTGCAATATAACGGCCGTTTCATCATAGTTGCAATTAAAACAAAGGGAGAATTTTATAATTCTTCAGAAATGTTGAAAATAAAATACAACATACATTTATATATTTCACTAAAGTTTTTTTTTAAGCGCATATATGGTTGTTTTCGGTCAAATATGCAAGGTGTCTTCAATAATTTTCCAGACTCTTTTGTATATACATTTAAAATTATTATAGCTGCTTGAAAATTCAGTATGTTATTGCTGTACATCTTATGCGATGACTGACAAATTTTTATGATTTCTAGTTCAAATGAACAGCTACAGCAGAAATCAGAATACACCCTACTAAAGCCTGATTGTCACAGCTGGTGAATTTCAAAAATACAATCTGGACGTGAGAATACTTTAGAAGAATGATATGCATAAATGTTCTGTTTTAAACTTGGAAAAAAAAACGCCACAGAAACGTATGGAATGCTTCAGACTGCTTTTGGACCATCTTCCATGAATTGAGCATCAGTTCTTGAGTGGCATAAGAGATTCAAGGAAGGCAGGGAGTTTGTGAGAGATGATGAGGTGTGGGAGGAGTAAGGAAGTCAGAACACCAGAGTTGATTGGCCAAATAAAGAATTTCATGGATAAGGACCGTTGTGTGTTTATAGAGACAATAAATGCAATGTTTGGTGTCAGTGTGGGAACTGTGCACACAATTATTTGAGAGGAACTGAAGATGCAGAAGATTTGTGAAAAGTTTGTCCGAAGGGTGCTCAAAGAAGATCATAAAGAAAGATGTTGTAATGGACATCAAGTTCCTCACCCTCCCTATAGTCCAGACCTTGCTCCCTGTGACTTTTGGTTATTCCTTAAGCTCAAGGAAAACCTTAAGAGGCTGTCGTTATGAAACAATTGAGTATGGAGTATTGTTGTCACATGGTGCATCCACAGTCTCTTACTCCTGGACAGGATTCAAAAGAGAGTCACCAATCTGATGGGCCCTGAACTGTCATCTCAGCTTCAACCTCTGTCTCATCACCGAAATATTGCATCCCTCTGTCTGTTCTACAAGTATTTTAGTGGTCAATGCTCAGACGAACTACAAGCCCTTGTACCCTCTTGACGTAAATACTCTCGACAAACCCAACAAGCAGCAAAATCCCACCCCTTCACAGTAGAGATCCCTAGATGTAAGAAAGCCTTCTACTCTAATAGTTTCTTCCCCAGAATTGCTAGACTTTGGAATTCCCTTCCGGGTCCCTGCCTTCCCAACTGTACTGACATGCAGAAGTTCAAGTGTAATGTGAACAGACATCTTACTGCTCAACTCCTTACATAGTATTCCTGCAACTGTACCTTGTTTGGGGTGAAAATTGAATAAAAAAAAAAGATAAAAGAGGCTGTGACGAAGGTTATTGACACGCTCACATGAGAGAACTTCCATGGAGCTCTCTAGAAGTTGTTGGAACAGTACAACAAGTGCATTACAGCCAGAGGAGATTACTTCGAAGGAGATTAGAGTGAACTGTTCGTACTCTCAATAAAAGTGTCTATACAAAAAAGTCTGGAAACTTATTGAAAACACCTATATATGTGAGTAATTTTTTCTGAAAATTCATCGTGCCTAAAGAATTCAAACGTAAAAATTCTACTTTTGTTTTGATTGATGAGATTTTTTTTGTCGTAAAAGAGTTGGACTCATAATTGCTCTCGAATATTCGAACGTTCGGATCATCTAGTATCCATTGAGCTTTTAAAGCACTTTAGCTTGACTACACAACAAATGTGCGAGGGTCATTCCAGAAGTAAGGCCTCCTATTTTTTTTAATTCATAAAATAAAACGTTGAGAGTGGTACCATTAAAACGAGCAACCTTTTGTGCCGAGGAATTTACTTTTCCGCATAGTCACCACCATTCTCAATGCACTCGTGATGACTTGGTCTTTAAAGTCCGAAGTGTGCATTGTCACTCATTTCTCTGTCGCCACATCTTCTAATTGTGCTGACATCAACTGCATCAGTTTCGTAAACGTTCAGCAGGCGCCGGTGAATGTTGAATTGAATTGAATGACACATCTCTGCTTCTGACGGATGTCCGTGACAGGAGTTGCTTTCTGAGAGTCTCACACCATCAATATCTGCAACAGAGAGATGAAACTTTCAGGTCATGAATGCATGAGTTCAGTCATCGTAACGATGCAATTTGTCTTGTCCATTTGGACGGAATAAAAAAAGAATAGGAGACATTACATTTGTAACAACCCTAGTATCTATCTATCTCTCTCTCTCTCTCTATATATATATATATATATGTGTGTGTGTGTGTAAACTAGCACTAGTCTTAGGCTACAAAGATTTGGTTGTTTTTGTTTTAAGGCATATCAACCCTTTTCAGGTTATTTAATGCCGAATCCAGTGATTTTGAAGAACTTTTTTTTTTTTTAAATAGAATATATATATATATATATATATATATATATATATTTTTTTTTTTTTCAAGTCATTTTCTATTTAACCCATAGTTGGGACCCTAACAGGTAGTACCACTCTGGGTAAGAGTAGACCTGGGAGCAATAGCAATTAAGGGGTAGCTCCACACTCCCCAAAGCCCACAAGCTGGGGCCTCACCATCGGATATAGTTGAAGATCATATCCAGGACCATATATATATATATATATATATATATATATATATATATATATACATACTTTTTTTTTTTTTTGCAAGTCAGTTTCTATTAACCCATAGTTGGGACCCTAACAGGTACTACCACTCTGGGTAAGAGTGGACCTGGGAGCAATAGCAATTAAGGGGTAGCTCCACACTCCCCAAAGCCCACAAGCTGGGACCTCACCATCGGATATAGTTGAAGATCATATCCAGGACCATATATATATATATATATATATATATATATACATACTTTTTTTTTTTTTTGCAAGTCAGTTTCTATTAACCCATAGTTGGGACCCTAACAGGTACTACCACTCTGGGTAAGAATGGACCTGGGAGCAATAGCCATTAAGGGGTAGCTCCCCAAAGCCCACAAGCTGGGGCCTCACCATCGGATATAGTTGAAGGTCATATCCAGGACCAACGAAGATTTGGAAAAAGGAAATCTGCGAATTCAAGACGCACATGATGGTCTTCTTAATTATTGATTACTTTTGTCACGTGCTTTCATCTAACGGGTAAGCCTGAACAACGTCATGGCCAACCTAAGTTATGATGAAGGCCCAATCATTAGGTTTTACTCCTTGATAAACCAGAATATTATTTTTCGTATCGTTAGTTTTATAACTGTTATTGCGATTAAAACAAATTCTACTTTGTTATTTTTGTTTTCGTTGCAACAGACCGTAACAAGAAATCTTTCTAGACTGAGGCAGTACTAAAGAAATTCGCTTAAACTGGTATGTAGTCATCAAATAGTGCTCAATATCCGGAGAATAGCTTCTTATCTTTGTGTCCCTTTTGCCAAAATATTTGGTGGAGAGGTTTTCATATACTTCTTTTTCATTTTTGTTATTTTTTTTGGGGGGGGGGGCGATTACATTTTCGTGTTTTTTTTTGTTTTTTTTTTATCCGTTCTTTTATTTTTGAAATTGTTGTAGGGGTGGGGTTAACGATGTAGTTAGTAGCTGTGCCCAAAATTGAACTTCATATCTACCCGGGGAATGCTGGGTATCCATGCTAGCTAGTTATAAATAAAAAAAAACAAAAAAAAACGGTATTCTCAACCACTTTACGAACTCAACCTTTTACAGGTGAACATAACTTTAATGGAATGTTCGAATATCTTAGAGATCAAGCATTAGCATCTGCTACGAGTCTCTCACTCTTAGACAGGGTTCAAAAGAGAGTCAACAACCTAATAGATCCCGCACTGTCAGCTAGGCTTCAACCTCTGTCCCATCTATGAAATGTTGTATCCGTCTGTCTGTTTTACAAGTATTTTAATGTTAAGGTTTTGTACACCCTTGACGTAAATACTCCCAAAAAAAACAAGCAGCAAAATCCCACCCCTACACAATAGAGATCCGTAGATGCCAGAAAACCTTTTACTTTAATAGTTTCTTCCCTCGAACTGCTAGATTTTGGAATTCCCTTTTGGGGTCCCTGCTTCCCTGACTGTACTGACATGCAGAAGTTCAAGTGTAATGTAAACAGACATCTTGCTGCTCAACTCCCTACATAGTATCTCTGCAAATTATGTCCCAGGTAGTAACCCTCTACATCAAAGTGGGACTGTGCCCTGTTTGGGGAGAAAATGCAATATAAAATTAAAAAAATTTTTTTTTAAAACCCAAGGAGGGAACCCATTGATTTCCGAGTACTTTGTACAATGAAAGAAAGACAAACTTATCAAACACGCTTGAGGTCATTTGCCGACTGTCACAAAATATGCATAATAATTATAAAAAAACAACTATTGTTACGTTATGCTGTAGTTCTTTAGTTTTTAACCGTGTCGTCTATTTAATCTGTTAAGTAGAGTTTCAAGTTCTTGACGAATATATATAAGCCAATTAGTTGTTTTACAAAAAAAAAAAAAACACTTGACGTAAGTTTATAAAAAGGATGGCAATTTATTTTCTGTTCAATTCTTTCTCAATGTGCTATATGGAGAGAGAGAGAGAGAGAGAGAGAGAGAGAGAGAGAGAGAGAGAGAGAGCGTGGTGGAGTGTAGTGGGTGACACAAAATGACAACTGGTTGTCTCGGTGCCCTTCTCTCTAACTGACTCCTTCCTTGGATGGCATTTGCTTTTATTTACAAAAAAACTTTAGATACAAATTTCGTTCTTCCATGCCGCATTCCATGCCAAATTTCAATATGACTGTTTTTAAAATTTGTCAGTTGAAGAATGTTGATTTCAAAGCTTCTGCGCTCTTTCAATTGTTATGACTTTTGATGACATTTCTTGGTTTGAAGACTTGTCAACAATATTTACGTGTGTGCATCCAGCTCCATATATGCGTGTGTGCACAACCAGCAATAATTCCGGCGTTGCCCAGAATACTATTCAACATTCCTCTCATTCTTATTTTCAAAATGTATACATGATGGCTACATTTTCACGCCTTCTCTACCCCACCATAGCTACAATAGTCATTCGTAGAGTTTGATAAAAGAAAGAAAATCATCTTTTTCATCGTCATGAATCTCTTTTCGCTCAAGTTCACATACAACCGATTTCAGTCCTTTTTTCCTTCAATTACATGGTAATTTTATTTAGTCTTTTATTATGCACAACCAGTAGTAATTCTGGTGTTGCCGAGAATACTATTCAACACTATTATTTTTCCAGTGTTTAAAGATAGCCTCTTTTTTACTTTTACATTGCAGGGTGTTCCAAAGGTCTTGGGAACATTTTCACATTTAATATCTTTAAACATTCCATGAAAAACTTGAGATTACAAGCTTTTTGAATATACCAGATCCGTTTTATATCCTTAATAGTTCTCGAGATATCTTAAGACCTGCCGAACAGTTGTTGTAGGACACTGAAGTTCCCTACTAGCTGATCGATTTACAGGGACTCCATAGAAAGGCAGTTTGAACTTTTTTAACCACATCTTCTGAAGTTGAGGGACATCTCGTTCTCTTAGCTGGGCATAAGCACCCATCCGCCATGAATTTACGATGCCATCTCATTATGGACTTCTTTTCTGGTGGCTGTTTTTGGAATTTTTTGCGAAATGCACATTGAACAAGGGTCCATGACTCAGTTTTTGCAAATTCGCACAGAAAACGCTTTTTCTTGTTGAGTGAACGCCATAACTGGATCTGAAAAGAAATGAAAAAATTCAATAACTTTACAAAAAAAAACTTGCATTTAGTTTTAAAATGGCACAACTTTCAGCTTCCTACCATTCATAGTTAAGCAGATATAAGAACTTGAAATATGCCCAACACTTTTGGAACCTCCTCTATTTAAAGATACAAATAACTTGAAGTATTTCTACTCATACTGGTCGTTTGGAGATTTACTTATGTTCATATTGCCCGCAAATGTTAGGCCGAGGAGTTTGAAGGTAGAATTCTCAGGTAGGATGCTATTTATCATGAATATAGGGAGTTGGAGAGGCGTCTTGTAATTGTTAAAGGAGAGCAGTTTAGTTTTAGTAGCATTAAATGTTACCATCCATTTGTGGACCTATTCACCTATAGTCTGGAGGTCATTTTCTAACGATTCTGCCATTGTCTTAGATTTATGTACATCTGTTCTTCCCTCATGCATATTATAGAGCATTGTATCATCAGCAAATATACCCATCTCGGACATAATATTATCAGGGAGATCGTTTATAAAATATCAGGAATAATAATAGTCCAAGGATCGTCCCCTGAGGCACTCCTGCATTAATGTTATGCTGCCTGGATGTACGTCCATCAATGACAACCTGTATGCTTCTGTTGTCTAAGATGGATCTAATTATATTTAGTATATGTCCAGTTATACAATATGATTTAATTTTCGTTGGCAGCCCTTTATGCCAGACTGTGTCAAAGGCCTTGGATATATCAAGGGCTACAGCCCTGGCTTCACCAGCTTCATCCAGTACATGGTGTATGCGTTCAGAGATGTCTGTTAAAATATCTGCAGTAGAACGATATTGCCTGAATCCATACTGTTTGTCAGAGAGAAGATTTGCTTTTGCGAGGTGGTGGACTAGTGCTTGATTAATTAAGGTTTCAAAGATTTTAGTGAAGAGGGGAAGGAGACTGATAGGGTGATTATTGAGAGAACAGACCCTCTCAATAATCACCCTATCAGTCTCCTTCCCCTCTTCACTAAAATCTTTGAAACCTTAATTAATCAAGCACTAGTCCACCACCTCGCAAAAGCAAATCTTCTCTCTGACACCAGAATTCTTGAACACTGGTACCACAAAGGCTATCTTTCAGCTATTAGGGAAGCAAAATTCAGCAGAGCATTTATTTATTTATCATATAATATTTCTAAATAGAACAGCTAAAACAATTCTATGACTAATAACCATGAATAATGTGGAGTTAATTATTAAAATAGATTTTCTTTCTTGGAATACATAGTATATATAGAAATCATGTATAAAAATGTATAAACATCCATTTTCAATATGGAAATTAATATGTACAAAAAGTGTACATATTAATCAAACTGTGAACAAACAAACAGTACTATAATTGCCTGCCCATGTACGCGGTTTCGCTGGCATGCTTCCCAGCCGACTACAATAGCATAGTCTTCAAATCCAATGTAAACAAGTTCTTGTTAAACCTTAAATAATCAAATTCTACCCAACTTACACCATGCCTTCATGAAACCTTATCCTCAAGTGGCCTTTACGCCTTGATAAGTGATAACTCCCTTGTAAAAAAAACAAAATGTGATTAATTCCTTTCAGAAAATACTTAAACTGACTAGGAATGTTCTTTCAGGTGCAAGTTCGTTACTAAAAGTAAATTCTTCCATTTATTCCCAATAAATAACAACTAATATTACATTTATTCATGAAGAAACTGGGGTGAAAATAACGTAGTATTGTTGCACCATTAAAATTTTAAGCCGTGACGTCACGGAGCTGAATGGATATATAGGCATAGCGATCGTA
This sequence comes from Euprymna scolopes, assembly GCF_053919585.1. NCBI lineage: Eukaryota > Metazoa > Mollusca > Cephalopoda > Sepiida > Sepiolidae > Euprymna > Euprymna scolopes. The sequence continues at coordinate 6,809,447 of NC_136522.1, forward strand.
AAGAAAGAGTATGTGGAAAAACAGAAAAAAAAATAGAAGACGCGTGGAAAGTTACGCTCGACAAACAAGCGATGGTTCTTTCTCTTGTTCGATTGACAGCCAGCTGTATCTGGTGCCGTGTATTGACAGCCAGGCGATTGGAAAGAAAGACGAGGAAAAAGAGAAGACATGCAAACAGGAAATAACTCTTATAGCTTACTTCCATTTTTAAATGCATGATTAAAATAATTCTATTACTAATAAAGTTGGCAAGATTTTGACTCTGATGTAGTATTTTTTTTTTTTTTTAGCTCCTTACATGAAGTGGTTTGATGCTTTGTCTGGAGTAATTTCTATAAAAAAAAATAATTTTAATAACATAGAGCTAATTAGTAAAATAGATTTTCTATAATGTAATATGTGGATTCGGTAATATGAATACATGTGCGTGTGAGTTCTTTCCTCATAATTTCCAAAACGACTGAGCCTATCTGTTTCAAATTTTACACAAAGCTAATTTATATGTTTGGCAGTGTTCTTAGATATGTTTTGTACAGAAATTCAGACAATAACCTGATCTTAAAAATATCTTTTCTCTCTAATAAATAAAAAGAATTATTTTTACAGGGGAATATTTTACGTTACACCCCCAAGGGAGATAATAAAATCTTAGCAAATCATTTCTTAAAAACGAACAGATGTATTTTAATCTGAAGAAGTACAGACCGAATGATCCCCCTGTTCAAGCCCGGATGTACCTCATTATTTTATTATAATTTTTTTTATTTATTGATAAGTTCAATTTTCAATAAAACAAAAAAAGCACCATTTAAAATCGCTGCAAATCATTTCTTCATTTGCATATTTTAAAACTAAACATTAATCAGAAATGATTTTTCCAGGGCATTCATCGCCAGGCCCAAATATCAGCTAACGTGATATTGTAAACAAACACAGACAGAATGTGATGAACAACATTATCATTATTATTTAAACAAAATTTTTTATTTCTATTTTATTTTTTTTTTTTGTGAATTAGTCCACTGGGCAATATTGATTCTATAATGATACATATGCAATCTGCATAAATTAAAATAGACCGAGCAACGCTGGGCGCCCAACTAGGGATTAATAAAATAGGCAAGTTTTTGACCCTGAAAAAGTAGTATTTTCTTTTTTAATTTTTTATTTTTTAGGACCTTAAAGTAGAAATAGTGCAAAAATAGCGTGTAAAAGTCGCTCAAATAAAAGATAGACGCAACCTCGTTTCGTAAATCGGAGATATTATAATCTAGGGAGTATATAAAAACTTCTAAGACATGGTAGCCCCTTCCTACCCCCCCCCCAAACCTTTGCCGGACATACAAAAAAGTGCACACAAACACACATTTTCGCTTTTATATAATAGATAATTAATTAATTATTATTTATTGGTAATAAATGAAGAATTTACTTTTAGTAACTTTGTTGCTGATAATAAAGATGGCATGCACCTGAAAGAACATTCCTAGTCAGTTTAAGCATTTTCTGAAAGGAATTAACCACATTTTTTTACAAGGGAGTCATTACTTATCAAGGGCTGAAGGCCACTTGAGGATAAGGTTTCATGAAGGCATGGTGTAAGTTGAGTAGAATTTGATTATTTAAGGGGATGGTTTAACAAGAACTTTTTACATTGGACTTGAAGACTATGTTATTGTAGTCGGCTGGGAAGCAGGCCAGCAGAACGGTGTTCCACAGGCAGGCAGTTTTCAGAAAGAAGCTTTGTTCATGAAATTTGCATTTAGATTTTGGCACAGATGTAGGGGAAATTGTTGATAATGGTTGTAGCTAGTCGAGTTGTTCATCAGAGCATCCACAATTTAAATACTTGTAAAACAAGCAGAGGGATGCAACATTTCGTTGATGGGACAGAGGCTGAAGCTTAGATGACAGTTCAGGACCTATCAGGTTGGCAATTCTCTTTTGAACCCAGTCCAGGAGCGAGAGACTAGTAGCAGGTGCACCAGCCCAACTTTGACAATAATACTCCATACATGGATGAATGGTGGCCTTATACCTGAAAGTATCGTGTACCTCTATAAGTAAATTTCTAGCATGGTAGAGGGAGCCTACCATCCTTGCAGTGGCCCTGGCAATGCTTTCAATGTATCTGTACCGACTCATGTTCCTTATGAACGTTAAGCCGAAGAGTTTGAAAGAAGTACTTTCGGCTAATGTATCTTTAACCATAGCTATTCGTGGTCGAGAAGATTTCTTGTAATTGTTGAAAGAAACAAGGTTAGTCTTGGCAGCATTGAATGTGACCATCCATTTTTGTCCCCATTCCACTACAGATTGAAGGTCTTTCTCTAGTGTTTCTGCCATTTCCTTAGATATGTGTTTATTTGTTTTTCCCGCGTACCTATTATAGAGTGTTGTGCCATCAGCAAATATACCCATCTCACAAACAATTTTGTCAGGGAGGTCATTTATGAATATTAGGAATAATAAAGGTCCTAGGATAGACCCGTGAGGTACTCTCGCATTTATATTACATTGTTTTGGCATACGACTGCCGAGAACAACCTGCTTCTTCTCTTATTTAAGAAGGATTTAATTATGTTAAGTATTCTTCCAGTGATACCGTATGATCTGATTTTCCTGCGAAGACCATTGTGCCATACCCTGTCAAAAGCCTCAGATATATCTAGCTAGGACTTTTGTTCTATTTTCCCCTGCTTTGTCCAGTGTATGGTATATATGTTCAGAGATTACAGTTAGGATATCTGCTATAGAACAAGCTTTCCTAAATCCATATTGATGGTTGGTCAAAAGTTTAGCAGCTGTAAGGTGGTGGGCTAGTGCTTGGTTAATTATGGTCTCAAATATTTTGGCGAAAAGTGGGAGGAGGCTAATGTGACAATAATTTAATTCAATTCTTTTGCCAGAATTCTTGTAAATTGGTGCCACAGAAGCAGTTTTCCAGCAGTCAGGAAAGCAAGATTCGTTAAGGCATTTGTTGTATAGTTTGGAGAGTACTAGAGCAACTTCAGCTGAGCATTTTTTTTTAATCGTACAACCGGGATGAGATCAGGTCCACATGCTTTTGAAGTGTCAAAGTTTTTTATGGTATCCTGCACCAGAGAAGGTGTGATTTTCAGATCGTCTAGTGTGGCATCTGTCCACAAAGGAAAGTCAGGGAGAGAGTGGTTTGCTGGGTCCAGTGTGGAGTTTGAGGCAAACCAACTGGCAAGCATGGTAACCTTCTCAGTTGCCGTGCGAACAACCTCATGATTTTTGGATAGTGGGGGAATTGTTAATTGCCCATTATTTACTACTTTGTTGTAGATTTTCCAAAAATCACGGGTTCCTAATTTCTGTGCTTTGACTCGTTTTCTCGTTGTTTCAGAATATTCTCTCTTAACTGTTACTATTTCTTTCTTACAATTACTTCTAGCTTCTATAAACTTTTATTTGTTTGTAATGGACTTATGTTGGTTAAATCTGCGATATGCATGCTGCCTTTGAGCAATGGCAGCTGCACAAGTAGAAGTAAACAATTGGGGAGAGTGGGGTTTGCTACAGAATTTCCGCGTGGGAACATATGCTTCAATTGCCGTTTTGAACCATTCAATGGTTTCATTTGCACGCTGTTCAGTGGGATATGTTTAGTTTAATAGCAGGACATGATAGTTGAGAGCTCCAACTGTTTTTAGTTGCTAAAATTAAATGAAATAAAGTTTTTTAAAACTGATTTTTAAATATTAAAATCCAAAAGGGTTAAATGCATGTTTCTGTAATAAACTTTTGTGATTTTTGTGAAGCAATTCTCTCACATTCCTTCTGTGTTTCACCCATAAATGTATAAAACCCATAATTCTTTATATATATATTTATGTGATGCTTTCTGCCTTTTTATTATTTTAATATTAATGAAAACAAAAAAATATAAATTTGATACCGTCTTTTACAATTCCGTAATTGAATAACATTTTTATGAAAAAAAAAATAAATAAAAATGAACAAACTATTTCTCAACAATTTTTATATTGTAAAGTTATTATAGATGCAACCATCTGTGACTATACAATGCAACCATCTGCAATGCCTGCCTTCTACTGCCCAACCGGAGCAGTTTGAAAGAAACAATAAGCTTCCCTAGTCATGTGATGTACCAGGCTGCTAGAGAATGGTCCTCATCCTACTGACACAGAAATTGACCCTTCTGAGTTCTGAGGCCCTCCCTCATGGCCCAGGAGCATACTGGCACTGATGAAAAAAAAACCCAAAAAAACCCCAAAAAACTATGAACAGACAGGCCTACAAAACTGACCCGACTATCCGTGAATGCTGAGAGGAAAACGGTATGATGCAACTATCTGCAATGTCTGCCCTCTATTGCTTAACCGATGCAACTTGAAATAATCTTGCAGAATGCAATAGTCGTGTGCAACGGACAGTGTAAAAAAAGAAAGTGGGAAACTGTTGGTTTACAACCACACGCTTCAAAGACGTGCAAGGAAGACAGACTAGATATGCAAGACTAGATGTTTTTAACGCTTTGCATTCGTCTTCAGAAAGCAAACTGGCACTTGTGCACTATTGCGAAGGAATCATGATTTTTTGTTTTGTTTTTGTTTTTTGGAAATTTGGACGGTGCATAGCAGGGGCAGATAAATATAATTTCAGGATCGAATTGATAATCTTGACAAATGTCAAAAATAAATGCAATTTTTTTTCTTTTTAATTTTTTTTTTTAGACAGTTTTTGTTATATTAAATTAAAATAGATATAAGAAAATTATAACACAATTTTTTTTTTTTTTAATTAGTTATGAAAATTTCAGAATTTTGACTTTGTTGCAAAAAAAAGAAATCCCACTTTTTTTTTTTCTTGTTTTTAAAAAATTTTTACTTGAGAGTCACCGCTTATCAAGGTCTGAAAGCCACTCGAGGATAAGGGTTAATGAATGTAAGGTGGTAGCGTAGTAATCGTTAATGGTGTAAATTGGGTAGAATTTCATTATTTAGGCGGACGGCTCAACAAGGATTTGTTTACATTGGATTTGAAGGCTACCTTTGTTTTGTTATAATTTTCTTATATTTATTTTAATTCAATATATAACAAAACTTTCTAAAAACACACCCAGACATGCACGCATTTATTGCCTTTTTTTTTTTTTTGCTTCGGTCTTTATATTGCATTTGTCTGCCCCTTCTATGCACTTTCCAAACTGAAAATCAAAAAAAGTGGTTCCATCGCAGAAGCGTATAAGTTTATGTAAAGAAGACAAATGCAAGTTAACATTGTTATTACTATGGAGGTTGGATTAAGTCTTATCCAAGGATTAAATACGTAGAAGATTATGATGTTCTCTGATATTCTTCCACCACTGGCTTTGTCTAATTTTACCTATATGTGGATAAATGGAACCGGCAACCCTTATATATATATATATATGAAAATAATGGAAATAGTATTCCGACAAAATAGAGAAAATAAAAAAGGAACAAACCGTATTATGTGTTCACCATTGTTCCTTTTTTATTTTTTTTCTCTCTCTCTCTCTCTCTCTCTCTCTCTCTCTCTCTCTCATTATATATATATATATATATATATATATATATATATATATATATATATATATATCGGCAGCTCTCTGCTATAACAGATTTGGATGAGTGACTATGATATGTGAGGGGACATTTCAATGATCATCTCATCAGTAGAAAGTGTGATGATGCTGAATGGACTTCATACTTGCCAGTCTATAGTCCCCACGTCCGGTTTCTATCTATGGAGGTTATTTTAAAGATGATCTCTATAAAAACTGTCCCCTAGACAATTTCTGAACTGAAGAGGGCCATCACAGCCGAAATCAGGGCAGTGCCAACCAACAGAAGAGTCTTTCATTACCAATTTAACACACCATATCGATGTGTTCTTATTATTGAACAGCAATAAAACAAAGACTGTTGGGAATTTTTTATTCAAACTTGATGGACAAATCACTGAAGTTTATTTACATGAAAAAGAGTTGGATTGCAGAAATGATGGTGAATTTTATTAGCTATTCTATGGAGTCATCGTGTTTATTTTTTAAAACGAAAAAAAAAAATTATGGTAATATAAAAAGTTTGCCCTTTTTTTTTATTGCTAGATTGATTTGTTTAAAAGAAAAACTGTTTTTCTCCATCATTTGATAAAATGATCTTCATTAAGAAAAGGAAAAGTTTTAATTTATTAATTTGTGTGGAAAAAAAAAAGAAAGAAAGTCAACCTTACTTTTGAAGAAACCTCCCAGTTCACCCTCCCCCAAGTCTCTTGTTGCCGTGTATATGTTAGTACATCCATTTGTTACTGGAGCTCTATCTAATTCCAGGCTGGACCCGGGTACAACGCATCGTATTGGTGAAACCTACCGAAGTTGGCTGGCTACATTTTCCTAAAAGTGGACAAAAAACTTACATTCTTGACAACAATTTTTTTTTTTTTTTTAACATTTTTTCAATTCTATGATGGATTTCTACAAAGTCTAAGCCGATTATTTTATATATAAAAAAAAAATAATTTTTTAATGGCTTTAATTTCTCTTTGGATGAAGAAAGAATTAAAGCCATTAAAAGATAAGGCCATTAAAAAAGAAACACTAATTTTGTGATAGAAGACTTTTAAAACTATTTTTGACTCTTTTTAATTTTGAAACTGGTCGAGTTTGTTCTGTTTTTTTTTTGTTTTATTCTGATTTTTTAATTTTTTTTAATTTGATTTTTTAAACGATAACATTTTTAAAAAAAATAATTTTTGGAAGAAAAATATGTTACGACTAAAAAAAAAAGAAAAGAAAAACGATTCCGATTTGATATTATCTTTTTAACTTATAAAAAAAACATGTCTGATTTAAATTAACTAAAATTTCAAACTTTCCGTTAGATCAGTTGAATTATCTTTGGATCTTTTCTCAATATACTGTCTCTTGTAAATACGATTTTTGAAATATCTTTTTTTGTCTTAAAAAAATTAATTTATTAGTTTTATTTCAATTGTAAAAAAAGATTTAATATTTCTTTCCCAACTATTATATTCTTCAAAATACAAGGCCTATTACATAAAAAATATATGCATATATACGTATGCATACACACACACACACACACACACACATATATATATGCACTTTTTATTTGTTTTACATAAGCATGAATATGTATCTACACATTCATGAGCATGTTTTAGTCAGCCAGTTACTAGTCACTAAAGATCTCCTCGGGCGATATTGCTTGTACAAAAGCTTAGTCTGTAATCTAATCTTGCTTTTGTATAAGCAATATTGCCTGAAGAGGTCTTTAATTACTAGTAACTGGCTGACTGAAACATGCTCATAAATGTGTAGTGACATATCAATGCCTGTGTAAAACAAATATGTATAACTAACCGAGAGAATATGTTTAACCAAAATCTTTTTCAAAATATAAAAATATTTAAATGTGATATTTACCAATTGAAATGTATCTAATGTTCAGCGGTATGTGTGCGTGCGAAAATCCGAAGCAGATGATTGGTTGTTTTAGAAATGAAACAACCAATGGGAAAGAAAAGAAAGAAACAAAGCAAAAAAAAAAAAAAAAAAAAAAACATTAAAAAGCCTTTTTCATATACACAAACCATTTCTTATTTTTATGATGATGCCCGGCAGTTGTACAATGATCTTCATCTTTATTCATTCCAGAATTCCTAAAATTGCTAAAAAGAAAACACAATTATTTAAAAAAAAAAGAAAAAAAAAAGACAAAATAAGACACTTAAAAAAACAAAAAAAAACAAACCTTAAGTGAAGTACCCAGCATGGTTAGCTCTAACTCTATATAAATCGGTACTGTTTCAAAACACCTTATTGCATAAAACTATTGGTAATGATGGTTTCAAACATGGCGGCTGATATGTCAATTGAAATATGGAAGCACAAAATGGATACAACACTTCCACTATTCTTCAAAACTGATTATTTCTGGGCAAAATATTAAGATATTTTTGCTGATATATATTTTTTACATCATAGTTACGATTTAAAAAAAAAAAAAAAGGTATTTTTTTAGATTTGGTCCACCTCCACGATTTTCTTTTAAATGACGACTTGTATAGGGTTTCGACTATGCTGAATACAAAAATCGCATTGAAATTTTGCAGTTATCGAGATATAAAATATTATATTATGCATTGTATTCTTTGGCGGCCATCTTTTTTCACGCGCGTGCAATGGCAGTCATAGATAAGTAGATTTGTTTATGGCGCGCGTGCATGCGTGTAAAAAAGATGGGCGCCAAAGAATACAATGCATAATACAAAATTTTTATATCTCGATAACTACTTATTTCTGCAAAATTTTAATGCGATTTTCGTATTCAGCATAGTCGAAAACCTGTATAAGTCGTCATTTTAAAAGAAAATCAGGGAGGTGGACCTAATCTGAAAATTTACCAAAAAAAAAAAAAAAAAAAAAAAAATTTTTTTTTAATTTTTTTTTTAATGTACTAATATTTAGATATACTTTATTTACCGTATACTTTATGTAAACCTGCGCAGTTTATTACGATCGTTGCCGATTAAAAAAAAACCCCAAAAACATACATTTATAGTTAACTATATTTCATGTTTATTTTTTACCCTCTTATAATAAAAATATACAGAAATACGCAAACTTTCTTAATCAATTGATTTTGTGTTTTGTAGTCTCTTATCTTTTTCAAACAACTGTGTTTATTTTGTTAAACTGTTTAGATATTTCTATGCGATTAAAAACGCAAAGTCCATTGATAAAGAAAGTTTACGTATTTTTATATATTTTATTATAAGAGGGAAAAACAAAAACAAATGTAAAATATATTTAACTTTTTCTTTTTTTTTTTTACATAGGCATCACCACTTATCAAGGCCAAGAGGCCACTCGAGGATAAGGGTTAAAGAGTGTACAGTAGAAATTGGACAACATAGTAATCGTTAGTAAATGGAAATTCGGTAAATTTGTTAACTTGTATGGAACGGCTCATCAAGAACTTGTTTACGTTAGACTTGAAGACAACCATATTGTAGTCAGCTGGAAAGCAGGAAAACGGAAGACAATTCCACAGGCGCGCAGTTGCAGTTCTAAGAAAGAAACTTTGTTCATGGAATCTACGTTTAGGTTTAGGCACTATAACAATAATATTTTTTTTTAAATCGGTGACAATTGTAATAGATTGCACAGGTTTAAATAAATAAATAAAAAAAAAAACGTGAGTATGTTAGAAAAAATATATTGGCAAAAAAAAAAAGAAAATAAAAATCTTGATATTTTGCTCAAATATATAATTAAGCGGGAGTATTGTATCCATTTTGAGCTTCCATACCTCTATTGACAGACCCGCCGTCATGTTTGAAACTTAGTGTCTGGTTTTATGCACAATTACCGAACTATTATATTTAATTTTTGTGCTTGCTTGCATTAGTAAAAACATTACGTACTTACATGTGATGGCGAAATTAGTATAAATTCTCCAGACTTCCGAAAAATGATCCAGTAGACAAATAATTATAAGTAAAAATAAAATAAAACAGGTTGTGTGACCGATTCAGTATGACAAACAAGGGAGATAACCCTCGACTTACACTGACAAATCAAGGGTCCGCCATTTTTAAACCAACACATTTCAGAGCGTGATTGTGGTTGATTTTTTTTTTTTTTTTTTTTTTCAAATACATCTAGCATTTCTATTGAATCATTATTTGTAATTTATACTAACTTTGCCATCACACGCAAGTAAGTAATGGTTTCATCTGAAATGCTAGATCTGGGCAAAAATAAACGAATAAGAATAGGGAGACCTAGTTTTGAAAGCCGATTTATATATTTTTTTTGTAGGTTTCCGAATACTTTTTGATTGTATTTGAAAGATTAAAGACTAAACTTAATTTCCCAAAGAAAAAAAAAATATTTGTACGCGTGAAAAAAAAAAAAAAGTTATGAAAAATGTTTTCATGGCGATCTTACCAATTCAGCTAAATTTTGAAGTTAAATACATTCATTGTAAAAATCCTTTTAGAGATAAATATTAGTTTTCTGGGTCTATTTCAAAGATAATTTGTAAAGTAAAATCCTAAGATATTGAATTAAATTAAAAATAAAAAAAAAACACCTTGTTTGCAAAAAAAATAGCCGAATTAGACCCAAAACCGAGTGTTTTTGCCGTTTACAAAGCCACAAGAAACCATACTTTTGGAAAATATGGAATATACGGAGGCCCAAAATCTGAGACAGTCTGTCTGAGAATGACGTCATGTAATTAAAAGGAAGGAGGAGTGCTGGGTTTCTTTTTTTCCTCCCAGACGGGCATCCGTTCATTTCTATTGTAAATGTTTGTATAAATTTTACCATTTTTTAATTTAATTATTTTTCTATGTTCCTGTTAAAAAAATTTTTTTTTTAATTATTGGCCAATATTATATAAAAATTATATTACGCCGAAAGTTTCACATTCTTGCGAGCAAGGAAATTATTAAAAACTTGCATATAAAAATTATGCAAAATCTGTAATAAAAAAAAAAAGTAGAAATATTTTTGCTATTATAATTTCTTTTGTGAAAATATTAAATAAACAATGCTTAATTCAATAGTAATATCGGTAGTTCGAGAAATTCATTTTTCTTCGAGTTATATCGAATTCATTAATATGGACTTTAGGGGCTTTTTTTGTAATGTTCATATAAAAATTATTATTTTTTATTGTTACAAATTACGATGCTTTATTGATATAAAAAAAGCAAAAATAAATTCTTGCGTTTTTTTGTTTTTTTTACTACTGAAAACCATAACTTTAGTAAAGGTATTTTTTGTTTAAACAAAATAATACATTTCCACTAAGATTTAAATAAAAAATATTTAATTCATTATATTCCGCGATCATTATTTGATAAATACTGAAAATTTTATTAAAATTAATTAATTACCTGATTTTTGGTGAATTTTTAAGTAAAGGGAGTGGAAAAATGTTTCAACATTTTGTTGAGCGTCGGCATTCATTTTGCCCGTACCTATGAAATGCGTTGATTTAAAAGATCACTAATGTAAGGAAGCAGCTTAATTTATTTTTTTAACAATAAGATATAGCAAGCTGAATCATATACACTAAGAGAAAAAAAAAACAAAAAAACTCGACTTGCAGAACAAATGAAACAAGATGCAAAGGGAAATAAATCTGTCACAAAGGTAGATAACTTCTGCAGTCTTTTATTTTTTACAAAAAAATAAAAAATAATTTTATTTGTCAAGAGGTTAATGTTCTTTGCTTAAAGCATTGTTTAGAAAGGACGATGCAAGTTTTTTTTTTTTTAATGATCAAATTCAATTTTTACGGGATATTTTGTTTATTAAATTACTAGGTGAAACTACGGAATAGTTAAAAAAAAAAAAAAATTAAACTTTAATCATAGCCAGAAATTGACGGTTTTAAACACTTCCAAAATCTCTTTCAAAAGAGTTTTAAGTATCATAACGCTGACTGATTAAAATAAAGAAAAACAAATTTCTTGTTTTTTATTTTTATTTTCGTTAATTAACAAGTTTAATTAATTTTTGTGTTTGATTAATTACCGTCGTGTAATAGGTTGTTTACTTGTGTAGGTAGATTAATAAGCGTCTCAAATTTGCACCTTGCAAAATATGCTTTTTTTTTTTTTTTTGCTATGTCTTTGCTGGTTATCTCCCTTAGATTTGAGTATTCGTTGACATAAGCGCGTATATATATATATATATATATATATATATATATATATATATATATATATATATATATATATAGGCACTTATGTCAACGGATGCATAACCCGGTAGTTAATAAACGGTTCTTCATTATTTTAGCGAAATTCAAAAATCAAAATATTGAATTTCAATGGTATCTACTGAATTGTAATCTCACAGTAATGATGTCCAAAAATTACGAAAAACGATGAGGTAGAAAATTAATTATTAATGAAAACAATTTTCAAAGACAAGTAGTTAAAATTAAGTTGGCCAAAGATTTTCAGTTTCCATGAAAGATTTACTTTTTTGTTACGATTCAAACTCGTTGGTTATTTATATATATATATATTTTTTTTTCAAAACTTAATTTTCATTGTCTCTGAAAACTGTTTTCATTAGTAAATAATTTTCTACCTCATCGTTTTTCGTAATTTTTGGATATTTTCATTACTGCGACATGACAGTTCAGTAGATACCATTGGTTTCGCTTGAAATTCAAATTTTCAATTTTCAAATTTCGCTACAATTAATGGATGCATAATACGAACAGATGCGTTTAACTGTATTTTGCTAGATTTGTTTGCATCGGCCAAATTAAAATTCAACACGAGAAGGTTTCTTTTTTGGTTTGTTTGTTTTTTGCTTTTTTAAAATTTGCAATTTAATTAGTGGCACTTTTGCATAATTTGACCCGAATTCTCGTAATTTCCCGTCAAGCCCGGATCGGGCGAGACCGGCAATCATCGGTGACAGCCGAGCGGTGTAACTGACGCAGACTAAGGAAAAAGAGCAAAACAAAACGAAAAAATAAAAAATATATATACAAATGCAAATTATCAAAAAATAACAAAAAAACTACCTTGATAAAAGCAAATATGTTTAGTTAATTTATTTTAGTATTTATTTATTTCTTTTTTTTTTGCAAAATATTTATCAACAGCAAGTTATTTCATTGATTGAGATTGTCGGACTGACTTCCTCATCTTGGTTGTTATAGTCACAACGTTTCGGCCGTTTTGCCCTCCGGCCTTCATCAGGTGCTTTGTATTGAACTGGGGAACCGTTTATTAGGAGTCTCGAACCCAACTCTTTATTATTACATACCACCAAGAAATGGTCAGGTTGAATACCCTCCGTCGTAACAACTACCCCGATAGCATACTATTCACCAGACGTGTTAATAGTATAAGAGAGGAGAATGAAACCCAAAAACCTCCAACGGTCTGCCTACCATACATACGAGGCATCTCCGAAAAGATTCAGAGAATATGTGCCCCCTACAACATCAGGACGGTATTCAAGAGCAAGTCAACACTCAGACGACACCTGGTAGGAGTGAAGCCCTGCATGGAGGAGAACATGACCAAGAACTGCATATACTCCATCCCATGCAGTTGCAGAAAGGTTTACAAGGGTGAAACATGCCGCCCCCTTAAAGTAAGGGTGGAAGAACACCGGAAAGCGGTAACTAAAGGGGAGACAGAAAAATTGGGTATAGCCAACCATGTCTGGATGGAGAGGGGGGACCATCGCCCCCCTATGGGATGAAGTAAAAATAATAAACAGAGAGACCCACTGGAAAGTGAGAAAACTTAAAGAAACAGCTCACATGCTCGGACATAACAACCTACTGAGCAAACCAAGCATAGAGCTGAATGCAATTTGGACACCTCTGATAGAGAGAGAAAACCTTGAATAACAACATAGGTTTAACATTAACAAAAACCAACTAAGAATTGTCCTAGTGACATATGGCCGAGTGGTCCTAGACGGTGTATGAAAGTTTAGTTACCCAAAGATGCTGAGTTCAATCCTGAACGAAGGCAGTGAAAACAAAACACCTGATGAAGGCCGGAGGGCAAAACGGCCGAAACGTTTTGACTATAACAACCAAGACGAGGAAGTCAGTCTGACAATCTCAATCAATGATACAGATCAATCAAAAATACAGACAATTACTATCAAGTTATTTAAATATTATCTTCAAGAAAAGGTTGTTTACCCGTATAAATGTTAGGTGTAAGTAAAAATGTTTTTTTCTTTAACCGTATTTTTTTTTCTCTTGCTTTGGTAAATATGAAGAATTACTCCACCCTCGAAAATTCCTTTAAAATTACCACTCTTATAGGTTTTCGGGGTCGAGTAATTCTTCATATTTTCCCTTGTTTTTTTATTTTATTTTCAAGACTTTTTGTTCAATCAGGTTGTTTTTGTTTTTTAGGTGGGGCGGGGATTACACAGAAATACAAAAACATGTTTTTGTTTTTACGGTTGTTAATTGCCGGTGGAAGAACTTTCTTGAGATGAGGATATTTCCTTAGGAATCTTTTACTTCGGTCGACTGTTGATCTTCCTACTTTGTTATAGGCCTTCCAACAGTCATATCCGACTGTTGTACCCGGCAGAATATATTTTTTATATTATTGGAAGGAGGGTTTTGGCGTTTCGATTTGGCACGGTGACCAAAAAACCCTCCTTGTCGGTGATGTCATAGTCGCCGAAGACCCAGAGCAGTAGGTGTATCAGAAAGTAGCTATTAAAAATGATGATCAGAACTTTAATAATTCAACTTACTATTTTTCGAAGCTTATAACTACTTGAAAAATGTAATTCAACCCCTAATTTTTTTTTTTTAATTAAAGAAGCAAAGACCAATTTTTAAAAAAACTAATAGGTTTAATAGCAAATTATGCAATATTTGTTTTTTAAAGCGGTTTTCTTTAAAAAAAATATAAAGAAAATCAACATATTTTAACTTGCTTATAAATATATGTATATATATACAAATGCCAAAAAATCACTTACTTAAAAAAATATACTATTAAATGGGTAGTTCCATTCTTCATTGTTAAGAATTTATCCATATTTATTTTTTAAATTCCATGTATTTTTTAAATAAAAAAAGGATTTTTTAAAGCGAGGGTCGTAGAAAATCGTATTTTCGCAACGTGTTTTGCGCGAAGCTGTAAAGAGCTGCTGCTGCTGCTAAAATGAAATTTATGAAATACGGATTCGTCCAAGGGACATAAATAATGTCTCTTTTTTATTGCGTGTGTTAACCAAAATTAGTATTTTTCATCCTCCGTAGTTAAAAAGGAAACGCACATTTTCCCCTAGAACAAAAAATCCGCTTCATCGATTTTAAAAAAAAAAATTTTTTTTTTAATTCTTTTAATGAAATACACAAGTTTTTGATTGATATATTTTAATACTTCTTTATCGACTAAGTTTTTTTTTTTTTAAATATCTAAAAAAAGAAAACATTCAATGAAATAGTAATATTTGCCGTCAGCGTCTGGTATTTACTTGACGATGTAAGCATAACATTGAGCTTTCATTTAAAAAAAAATCAACATGGTTTTTAAAAAAAAAAAGGTTTTAGACTTTGTAAAGGTAAATTTCCAAAAAACTATTCTTTTTTTGTTTTAAATTAGAATATTTTCTTTATTAATCTTTTATCTTCAATTTGTGATACATAAAACTTTGGCACATAAATTATTAAAATTTTAAGACATTTCAAAATGGGGGCGTGAATTTGAAAAAAAAAAATGTTTCTCTAAAATATTATATTTAGTTTATTGGAAAGAGCATAAAATTTCACATTGACCCTGAAAATACCGTAAAAATTGAACCAATAGAAAAATTTTGATAGATTTTTAAAGTTTAAAAATTGAAAAATATTTAACTTGTAAAATTCTATTGATTTTATTACGTAAAAAAATGGCTGCATGTAGGCACACCGGCATTTTGTAAACACTGTTTTTTAAAAAAATAATATTTCTATTATTTTTTTAAACAACTTTAATAGTTTATTTTGGAAGTATATTCCATACAGAAAAAAAAAAACAACCCACTTTAAAAGCAGAAATTACAAGTTTTTTATATTTTATTCGCAGTTTTCTGTTAGGGGTGTCAAAAATTCCTTCAAATTTCTGATACACCTACCAGAGCGGTTCAAGGATTCTCCCTATGTTATGTTTTCTTCGGTTGAATAGAGATTCATCAATTTTTACAGTGTGCCCTGGGCCTCCTATCTGCCGGGGATTCCTCAAGAAATACTCCTGACAAATTTCTCTCAGAAAGTTAACGATCCTGTGCACAATGATACCCATTGTCTACATTGTCCATTGGTACACCGCCAGGAGAAACCATCCTTTATGCTCGATCTTTTTTTTTTTTTAGTAAACATTGTGTTTACAATTGGTGCACCTCATTCTTTGGGAAAGCAATTTCTTTTCCTGACAATATGAGATTGTCTGCATCGGCATTTCCATTTGTTTTTCTAGTATGCACAGATTTATTTCCTTGCCTGTCATTTTTCTGTTTGGCGAGTTTGTCAGCATTTTTGGGTTCAGTCGATTTCTTCCAATTCGAATGTCGTCTGCTTTCATTTACATATCGCTTTTTCATTGGCTAATCAAACTCCCAGAAATTGAAGTACAAAAAAAAAAAAAAAATTCAAAATAAATAAATCATTAAAAATAACTAATCATAAATTAAAAACTTACTAAAAATATTAAAAAAGAAAAAAAAAAAAAAATTTTTTTTTAAAGTCGAATTAGTATTTCAACATTTGAACAACGTTCGGCTGACACCGATGATTGCCAGTCTCGCCCGATCCGGGCTTGACGGGAAATCACGAGAATTCGGGTCAAATTATGCAAGAGTACCCAATTAGCTTTAACATTTTTTTTTTTTTTTTATTTAAAAAAAAAAAAAAATGAAATATGATTTTATGAAAAAATAATTTACAATTTTGAATTTGTAAAAATAAAATATTAAGCAGCAGGGATTATTTCTGTTGTCGCCATCTTTTTCATAGAAAATAAACCTTTTTGATGACTGAAAATCCCAAGAAGGCAGGCCTAATTAGCATTTTCTTTCATATTCCAAAAATAAAACTTATTCAACTTGCTGAAGGTTATTGTAGAAACTCCTTCTTAAGGGCATCTTTATTTAAATGGATAGAAATTGGGAGCTGTATACAATTATTCCCGGAAATAATTTTTTTTTGTTGAAATAATTAAAAAAAATTGTTTTGTAATTATAAATAAATGAAGGAATTTGTTAAAATTCTCCTTAACAAGTTACACCATGTATAAATCATCCAAGAAATTTGTTTCTCTCTCTCTCTCACACACACACACACACACACACACACACACACACACACACACACATATATATAACGAAGGAAAATCTTTTTTCTTCACCTGCACTTGAAGCGTTGTGTATTAATTGAAAATAATTACAAATATAAATGAATACATTTTGAAGGTTAAAAATAACACATTTACTCTCTTAAGGGCAGCCCCCTTTCGCCTGTACCACCTCCTCATGGTGAGTCGGTAACAGCCGCCTGAAGCCTTCAGGTGCACTTGGATGGTTGGAGGGTGGCAAGCCAAGTGTGCATCCTCCCCCTCCTGTAGGACAACCACTTGATGGGGGGGGGTCTACATTCAGCTCCCAATGTCAACGAGCCTGGACTTAATACGCCCTTCCCCTACCTGGAGCGACAGGAATAAAGTCAGTGTCGGCCGCTTGGAAGACCATATCGGCGAGGGCTCTAACAGCCCTGTAAGATGTTCCTTGGATGGGAGCTTAAAAACTTGAGCGTTAAAAAAAAAAAAAAAAAAAAAATGCATTGTCTTTAGCCTTCAAAACATATCCATTTATATACGTAACTATTTTCAATATATATATATCATTTTTAAAATATGATTATCCACTGACATGTGTTTCGTTGTCTACGACTCATCAGTGGCTGAATCTAGCGAGATTGGCTGAATCTATATATTATATATAAAAAAGGTTGTGTTTGAGGTTTATCATAATGTAGTTACGGAAATAGTCTTGGTGGTAAAATAATGATGACAAGGTTGACAAAAATAACGCATAACATCCAATACAACGTTCAAGAGCTGTCTACATTTCCTCTCCCGCTTTGGGGAAACTCCCGGATCTACCATCTTGTGCGGCACCGTATGTTCAGAAATAATTATGCATGATGAAAAAATATTGAAGTCCCTTCAATAATTGTCATTATTTATTTTACCACACAAACCATTTCCATAGCTACATTGTGATAGCAATCAAACACAACCTTTTCACATAATGCTTCAAGCAAACAAAATCTTTCTACACACATATATACATATATATATATATATATATATATATATTTGTGTATGTGTGTGTGTGTGTGTGTGTGTGTGTGTATAGATATATTAGTAAGTTATGAAAATATATTTGTGGTAATTATGCTACACATACACTTCTGCGTTTCGTCCTCCATAGGGAAGTGTCAGGTTAAAATGACTATTCCCTATGAGAGTGTAACGGGAAGTCTCTACGTTGATTTCATAAATATATTTTTTATAACTTACTACATAGCTCTACTCACGTATTGAGCACTGTTGGAGTAAATACTGAAAATTGATTCATAAAATATATCTCCTTATAAAATTTTATGTGGATGTGTGAAATATATACATATATACACACAAACATATATATATATATATATATATATATATATATATATATATCAATTGGTAAAGCAGGGAGTTTCCATACACTTGTATATTATAACTAAATTTCTTACCAATATACCTTTTTTTAAATTAAAAATATTTTAAAATATCACAAAAATAAAATGTATTCTAACAATTTTTATTTTATTTTTGTGATTGTCATAAAATTTTGGAAAGGGCGACTTTTCTTTACATATTTTTTTTTTTTTTTTTTTTTTTTTTACAAAAGCAAAAATTAAATTTAAAAAAATTCTATAAAAAAAAAGTGTGAGCAAAGAATCCAATAAAAAAATAAAAAATATTTTATTTTATGTGATTCTCTGATTTTACTTCATCGAAGAACCCAATTGAATACCTTTCATTTCACCCCCATTTTATCCTATGTGTGAAATGGTCTTTTGGTGGTTCTCAAAAAAAAAAAAAAAAAAAAAAAAAAAAAGAATAGTATGTGAAGGATCCTGAAACTTTCACTATTCTTTTTTTATCTTCACTCACAGAAGAGCTCACTTCCTAATATTTCTTTCATAGAATCCTTCACTCGTGTCTGCCCAGTAGACAGTTTAATCATAATCTTTTCACGTTTGTCACCGATTCCCTTTCTGCCTTCAAGACTTTTTTGGTTTATTCATTTTTTTTTTTTTTTGTATAGCCATCCTCACCCCCATCCTCCGGAAGCACGAAAATTTTATATCATCAGTCAGTTGACTTCTTCTCACTTGTGTTTCAAATTCTTCATCTCCATCTTCAACTTTTCATTTTTTTTTTTTTTTTTTAATTTCATCAATTCTCAAATCGATCAGATATTTTACTTTCTACTATTTCCCGGGACAGACAGAGCGACTTCTCAAACAAATACAGCACCTCTGACCATCGCAGCCCACTTTCCCCAATCCTGGGTTAAGTCACATTATATGACTATCCAATTCTGATTCTATAGTTGATGAGCAACTACTTGCGGGATTTTCACCAAGTCGCTTGTGATTGTTGAAGCCTTTAGCTGCCCACCAACTCTTTTAAATTATAAAATGCACAATGTGAAGGCAGCTGTTATTCTTCGACTAAACTCCGATCTATAGGGTATCCGTAAAGTCTGGACACATACATACTTGTAACGGCTACCACTTTGATTGAGTTAAGGCAGTTGTAAAAGTTACACTCTTCTGGAGGTTGAAGGTTCAATCCTCAGTGCGGGTAACACTCAAAATACAATTGTGAATTACTTAGGAATTCTACTTGGTCATGGCTGATGGAACGAGAACATGTCCTCCTACCCCGCTGTGGATTAAATAAAAGGTTCTGTTCAAAATTTCGTTCAAATTCCCAAGTTCAACAGAAAAAGATTATATTACACACAAGATGAGTATAATAGTCTGAAGAACTCCATCAATTCCGACCTCGAAAATTCAAAAGCGTTCTATCGACAGAGTATCTGTAAAGTCTGGAAGCATACATACTTGTAACGGCTATCACTTTGATCGCGTTAAGCCATGAGCCGGCTTCCTTTCAAGCAAGTATAGCTTTTCTGGCCATCACGGCTCACTTTTATTGATACTGGGCTAGGGTTACATCAAAGTGTAGTATCTGTTCTTCAGATGCTGCACTTCTATTTCTTGTTCTCTTTCGGTGGAGGAGGGGTCCTTCACGACTGAGACAATTTTTATTTTTGTACCTTTTCTCCACGTTAAAAAACGACCCTGGTGTCTAACTCTGTCCCGTGGGGAGGCATAGTAAATAGGTACATAATACGTCTAGCCAATTCTAATTTCATAGTTGAAGACAAACTACTTGTGGAATTGATAGTGTCAATAGGTCACTTTTGATTGCTGCAGCTCAGATTTTCGGTTAACCCCCAACACGTTCACACAAACGATGCAAATATTGCAAATCATAAGAAACCGATTGACTTGCTTCAGTTTTTCATGTGATTTAGTACACCAGAAAAGAGTGTGGCTGATATAATGGATATTCAATCAGACTATGGAATCAACTAAACATCTATTCCATTCATTTAGATTATATTAGTAGTAACAGTAGTAGCAGTAGTATCAGCAATCTATTGAAAATTGATGTCACTGCCCACAATTAGCTTACGAGGATGCAGTCTGGAATCTGTTTCATCCTCACCAATAAGCTCTCTGGTAACTGGGGACGCGTTCATTCTCGATTCACACCATGATTTTAATATGATTGCCAAAGACACGCACGCCCTCCCTCTCCTCAGTTATGGATAAAATAACAGTTTGTCATGACATTTCTTATAGGTGTGATGTTCAAGTATTTAATAACACCCAAAAAGAGGGTTGCTATACTGCAGAAGCAGATGAACCAAGTTTCCTGCCCAATGTTTTTTGTGTTTGTGTGATAAACTTGATGAACTGAATCGCAAAGTTATCGTTCGTAACGATGTTGAAGCGATCCCCTCCCGAAAAGGAATCGACTTGTTTCAACATAAAGAACATTTAGAATATTTAGTATTTTTAAGAAAATATTCATCACCTTCTCCAATTGTAAAGATCACAATTTTATACGTGTGTGTGTGTGTGTGTATATATATATGTGTGTGTGTGCGTGTTTATGGGAAAACTATGCTTATTCAATTATATTCCACCCTTTATTTATACCAACTAGCATAGTCTCTGATTCTGAACACAATTATATATTTTAGCAATTATTATCAACTACAACTGCTGTGACTTTTTCCGGTGGTTTATTTGAAATCAAAAGATTTTTTTTGTAAAATTAACAGTAACAAATATGATTACGTGTCTAATATTTTAACATTGTTTTCATTATTATTAGTTGTCAAAATTTTAATCGTTTAACAAGTGTTACTGCCCATCGTTTGCGTCTTTGTCAATATATATATATGTGTGTGTGTTGGTGCAAAAATAATGTCGTTTTTTGACTTGAAGTGGACGGCAAAAACGACATTATTTTCGCACCAACTTATATATATACATGGGATGAGTAATCGGAAGCAGAAAATCAGAATTTTGGGGGATATCAGAATCGGTATCATGTGTGTCTATTTTCCGATGCCAAAAACGATTCCTTTAATTATCATTTTTTATTTGATTTTATTTAAAACGAAATCTTCCACTGCTAGTAGTAATGATAAAATCATAAAAATTCATTGATTTTAAAGTACCATATAAAATATCTACACATTTTAAAGTACCATATAAAATATCTACACATTTTAAAGTACCATATAAAATATCTACACATTTTAAAGTACCATATAAAATATCTACACATTTAACATGTGTTTTTACAGTAATTGGGGGAAAATAACCATCTTTAGTTAAATACTTTAGATATTTATAAAGAATTGGAAGCAGTAATTATATAAGAATCGTGGAATTTAAACTGGAATCAGTAGTTGTATCGGACTCGAGAAAAATATTGGAATCGTCCCATCACATATATATATATATATATATATATGTCATTGTAAAAATACTCAACATTAAAATGTAACGTTAGCCACGTCTACACACATTGCAGACTTGGTCACAAAGGAGACAAAGAATGGGAAAGAGGAAAGACCTTCAACTCCCGTTTCAGATTATAACAAAAAAGACCTTTTTTTCTCATTCTCCCGCCATGCGTGACTTTTCCTTACGGCTGTAGCGTCAACCACATCTCTAACACGATCGTCTTCTCAAACGTGCTATCTCTTCTTTTTATCGTCTTTTCCTTTTTCCTTGATGTGACTGAGTTATTAGAGATATATTCAAGCGTTTTCTTAGCTGATCACCCTGAATCATCTCTCAAAGAGTTTGAGCGAGCAACTGATTCTGAGTTTTGTAAAATGTAACAGTAAGCTGTAGGTTATAGTCAGCTAACGTACTTCCTAATTTTTTGCGGAACACTACCAGAAGCGGTGACACAGCAAATCAGTCCCTTCACTTTTCTTGTTCTTCAGTATTTCTATTGTGAAGCGATTTATTGAAGTATAATCTAAGAAAAGGACATTACTGAAAAGGATACAATAAAAATTAACAAAATTATACAAATAAAAACAACACAATTTTTTTTTTTTTTTAAGATTCTGACTGTCCCTTTAAGTGCAA
Source organism: Euprymna scolopes (assembly GCF_053919585.1). Taxonomy (NCBI): domain Eukaryota; kingdom Metazoa; phylum Mollusca; class Cephalopoda; order Sepiida; family Sepiolidae; genus Euprymna; species Euprymna scolopes. The sequence goes on from NC_136522.1 coordinate 6,831,793, forward strand.
TTGTTAGAATCTATCCTGCACTTGGTTCACCAGGTATATTTGCCAGGTAGTTTTTGAAATTCTTTTTCGTGAGTCCAGTTACTCCTTTAACAACTGGAATGATAGAGATCTTCCTAAGATTCCAGTTTCTTTTCATTGTCGTACATAAGACCTTGGCATTTGCACTTTTAATAATAATTAATTTGCACTTTTAATAATAAAATTAAAAAAAATAAAAGTTTTTATTTTATTTGAAGTTTTATGGGAAATATGTTTATGAAATTAAAAAAAAAAAGTTTTGTTTTTTGAATTTTTGAAATAAAGTTGTTTCTTTTTTATTTGAATTTAAATAATAAATATGTTTATGGAAGTATAAAAATAAAATTATCGAAATCAAAATATCAAAATTTCAGACATCATAAAAAACGTATCCATGATCTGCCTTGTCACCACTTCCGGTAGCGCTCTCCAAAACATTAGGAAGTATGTTAGCTGACTATAACCGACACTATACATAAATAATAATTATAATACTGTCTGGAAGTATGTAGTTGTAGTTGTACTCTTAATTTGTAAATTGAGCTCTCGGGTTAGTTTTTCTCTGTACATTAAATAGGATCGAAATATCTAAATGGACAAATGAAATAATTCAAAGAAAATTATCAAATTAATTCAGCTTCGACTACTTGCAGACATTATTTGAATTGTGAGAAATTCCTCCGGATATTATGCATGAAAATTTCTACGGCAAATTTATATTATTTGCTCATTTTAAATGTTTCGCTTCTATTTATAGCTTGCTTACAATTTTTTTTTTTATTTTTTACAAATTTTTTAACAAAAGTTATTTTCAATTGAAATCATTTTTTGCTTTGAATGTCTTTTGCATTCTTTTCTGCCATTTTGCTTTTTTGGGGGGAAATTGATTCAATGTGTCAATTACGTTGTCTACTTGATCCATGTTTCCAGACGTTTTTCTATTAAACTTTTTTTTTTTTATAATTAAAAATTTTTTTTTTTATCAAATTTGTTCAAGCTGGGGATGGGGCATCCTACCAGATGCCAGACATTCGCCTGCTAACTCAGTTATTCCAACCGACAGATCTTTTTAAGATTCTGACTGTCCCTTTAAGTGCAATTGTTTGAATCTATCTTGCACTTGGTTCACCAGGTATATTTGCCAGGTAGTTTTTGAAATTTTTTTTTCATGAGTCCAGTTGCTCGTATAACAACTGGAATGATAGAGATCTTCCTAAGATTCCAGTTTCTTTTCATGTCATACATAAGACCTTGGTATTTCTTTATTTTTTCCCTTTCAGCTCCTTTTAACCCAGCATCATTGGGGACACGAACTTCCACTAAGGTTGCCTCTTTCTCCTTCTTCTTCCATATCACTCTGTCAGGTTTTAGACTTGCTGTATTGTTTTAAATGTTATAAGGGAAATATCTTTCGACAGTCTCTGAATTTTGTTTTTGAATTTTTTTTGCATTAGTTGGCTACACATTTGCAGAAATATTTCAGTCAAAGCTATGAAATAGCTATACCTCTTCAGGCTGAAATTTTCTTGTCAGTTTTTAGCTGTTTCAAAGCTTTGACCTAATCATGTTTGCAAATATGTAGACAAATAATAATGAATAAAGAGTTTTATACCTAATACACACCTCTATTCACAGTAAGGATAACTTGATTTTTTACTCTATGGATGTAAACATACTTGGATTATATATATATCTTGGCAGTACTTTGCAAACTAAGATTCTATGAAGGAGGTTGTCCACGTTGACTGCAGGCACGCTTGTGACTGACGAGCCCGATGCAGGGCAAGCAGGTTTAGCCACAGTGACTGCAGTCAAAAGTCACGTCAGGTGTCGCTGCTGAGGCTTCCCAAATCTTCCCACAGATTCTCTGTGCGGGAGATCTCAAAGGAGGCAACAGCCTGGTGGACAGTATGTCGCCAGGTATTATGGTCAGGAGCAAGAGCAGACCACTGGTTGTGGTCAATGTGACAGTCACCAAGGGACTTCTTCAAAGAGTCTTTATATCTTTTCTTCGGTGTCCCTCTGTCACAGCGGCCAGTAGAGAGTTCGCCATATAGGACTATCTTGGGCAGGCGATGATCGTCCATTCTGGAGACGTGCCCGACCCGATATATCCAAACAATGAGAAGTTAAATCACATTAATTAATGTTATGGTTTGCAAGCTTACAAAATATTGTTGGAAGGAAATATTTTTATATAAGATAGCTCAATATACAAGACAGAGCAAATTGTAGGATTTATAGTTAAATTTTTTGCAGTAAAAATATAGAATTTTTAAACAAAAATTTATTATTTGAAAGGAGGAATACACGAAATTTAAAGTTCTGTCCTTAATCCATGGATTTTCAGTGCATAGTTCATCTCTTCAGAGGAAATGTCTTCAGCAAAATAATCATTATGGATAAACATTTGCTTTTTAGCACATTAAAGAAAGAACTTTAAATTTCGTATATTTCTTGCTTCGAATAATTTTTGTTTAAAATTCTATTTTTTTTTTTACAGCAAAACATTTAAATATGAATCATACAATTATATGTAAATATACTTAGTTATATTTTGGAATAAAAGATTCCAGCAGATTGTTCTACTATAAATAGAGCACTCTGCTGGAATCCTTTTTTTTTTTTTTTCCAAAATATAACTAAGTATATATTCTTTAAACCGTTCACAATGAAAATAGAAATTGCTTTCAGCCTTCAACCGGGGTTTTTTTTTTTCACTCGGCACCAAAGTGAAAAGAGTCAAGGTCATTATTAAAATGTCTTGTTCTCTGCTGACTGTGGTTCACCATCCGAGCCTTTGTCTCCCCCCACCCCTTGAGAAGGAGTTAGTTTGCTAATTCCTAATCGCCTAAGACGCCCCTAATGGAGAATGCAGACAGAGCTGATCAGGCAATTTTTGCAGGCCAGAGTGCGCTCCCTCTAGGGCACTGGCTCTTCAAATCTTACTTTCTGGCCTTTGTGCCACATCCCTTCGTGGGAGAGAGAAAAATAATGTTCGCAATGGAAATAGAAAAATTCCATTTTAAAAAGGAATGAATTGATATGTATTATTATATGTCTCTATATTGTCTACCAGAAACCAGAAAGTGTTGATTCATCGTTTATAATACGGTTCTGGCCCCACTTCCTCTCTTTGGAAAAAAAAAAAAAAAAAAAAAAAAAAAACAACAATCAGAGTAGTGTCCCTTGGCATCCAGAGTTAACTCCCGTGCTATGAAAATTGTTAGAAATTCTGCAATAATTACAGCAAAACATTTTACTAGTCTGCAATACTAAATGTGTTGTTTCTATTTATTCTAATACGTACAAGTAAAACAATTATTTCATGAGGTGCATTATTGGAGTCACCTTAAAACAGGATTGGAAACTATGTTGTTCCTTTTTTTGCCATTTTTATCTGTGCCATTATTGAAGTGCACTCCAGTGACATATGACTACAGTTCCTGATGGGCAGGGCTTTCATATCTCATGCCTTCCATATTTGAGTTCTTGAAAAATTCATTTCGGTAATTCCGTCATCATTTCTTTGGAATCCTTCATTTTATTGGCATTTTTATTTTTTTTGTTATTGTTGTCTGTCCATAAACTTTTCATGAATTCATTTTCTCACATTCTCTGACCCTGACCAAATCCTTCCATTCATTTCTTGGTTCAATCGTAGGATAGCAATAACCTTTTAAAAAGTTTCATTTTTTTTTTTTCACGGGTTTCATGCACAAATTTAGCACGAAATTGATTGGTCGCTTTGAATTGTATTTTTAGTTTGGAAACTTGAATTGTAATTTGCTTGGTAAAGTCTTGAAAATGCAAATTTTAAGTAAAAAATTTGAATCGCTGGCAGGCGTGTTTTATTGGTGATTATTGCTATAGGCAATTTAAACGTTTTACTAAAAGCGTTAAAAAGTAAATTAAAATTTTATTTTGATAATAATTATAAATGATTATTAGTTTTATCATAAATCTGCATATCACCACGTGAATTAAATTTTTTTTAAGTTCCTATTCTATGGTTGAACCTATTTTTTTTTATTCATATGCTTTCTTTCAGGAAAATTTCTTTGATTTCATCATTTGCTAATCAGTCATCTTTTTTACCCGTGTCTTTTCAAGTTTTCTTCTTTTTTAAGTTTTCATTTTTCATTGTCTTCATGCAAAAAAAAAAAAAAAAAATTTTTTTTTTTTTTTCTCATCTCTCTTTGATCATTTCTTGCCATCTTCAATTGCAAAAAAAAAAATACCAACAACCAACCAGCAGTAGTAAACAATAAATATTAAACACTTTTTTTGTCTCGTTAGAAGAAGAGAAAAAGCCGGCATTATATAACTGTAAAAGCAAAAAGATAACACGGACTTTGAAAACATTCAGATTAGAAATAGAAAAAATTTTTGAGATTAGAATTGGGGGAAAAAAAAAAAAATTTATGGGGGGGGAGGGAGGTAATATGATGGGGATAAAAGAGAGAAGAGACAGAAAAAACAATAAAAACTAAATAAATATGTACTAGTGCACTTATTGATCCGTGCTGAAATAATGTTATTGTTTAGAAAGCCATTCTTATCATGGGAAGAGGAGTGTGTGTTGTACCTACTCTGTATTTTAATCTTACAATTTCATAAAAACAAGATACCGTAAGACTTTAATTAAACTTGAAAATATTATTTTTAAAAAATTGTGCGGATCAAAAAGTGCACTAGCACCAAAAATATATATAAAGAAAAGAAAATGATAAAAAAAATGATTAAAGAACAGTTTTCTATTAGCATACTGAAGTTTTTATTTGTTTTTTTAATTAAAATTTTTTTTTTTTTTTTTTTCAAATTGCTACTGCTGCTGGGTGTGTTGTTGGAATCAATTCTTCATTTGAAAATCCCTTATGTTTTCAGTATACGACGATGCAACCCGAAAAACATTTGGATCCCCTGCCTGTCGTCCAAGAGATCGATAACCTGCCTCCACCACCACCGCCTCTCCCACCTATTCCGCCGCCGCTACCACCTGTAAATTTTTAATCATGCATTAACAAATTATTTCACTTTCAATTGATTCCAAGCCAAAAAGTTTCTTTGCTCACAACAACAACAACAAAACACTATTAGTTATTGGGGATTTGAGATCACAGGCTTAAATTTTGGTGGGGGGGGGGGCGTTTTTTCTTCTTTTTTTCTCCATTATTTTCTTTAATTTCTGAACTAATCATTGGTTTTCCTGAAAAAAAATTTTTTTTTTTTTTTTTTTTTTTTTTTTGTTGTAAAATTGACTTTTTTAATATTTCCTGGCACTTATAAACTTCATCTCCTGTTTTAGGCTGACAAAAATACATTCCTCAAACTTTCATGTAATAAAAAAAATTAAGATGATAAAGAAAAAGAAGTAAAAAGAAATGTTTGCAAAAAAAGAGAACGTCCTTTTATACAACGGCGATGCAATGCGCATCATAAATTTCACTTTAGAAACACAAAATAACCATAATACTTGATTTTAAACTTGAGGCAAAAAATTACTTTGGCATAATAAAATAGTATCACAATAGTAAACCAAGTCAGCCATTTTTAATTTATACAATAATTCTGTTTGTCTCCGTTTGCTGGCATATTAAATCAAAGGGAAATAATTCATTCAAACTCGACTCATCATTCGCAGTAATATTAATTTAGTTTTTGTTGTTTTTTTTTTTTTACTTCTATCAAGGTCTGAAAGCCACTTGAGGATAAGGGTTAATGAATGAAAGGTGGTAGTGTAGTCCTCGCTAATGGTGTAAATTCGATAGACTTTGATTATTTATGGGGACTGCTCAACAAAAATTTGTTTACATTGAATTTGAAGGCTACCATGTTATATTCAACTGCAGAACAGTGTTCCACAGGCGAGCAGTTCTGGGAAAGCCGCTTTGATCCTAGAGTCTGTGTTTAAATTTAGGCACAGTTAGAAAGTGGGGGAAATTGTACATATTGGTTATAGCTAGTCGAGTGTTTTTTTTTTGTGAAAGTTTTACAAGGAGGGAATGATAAATTGGAGTTCAGTCGAGCACTTGCCATGAAAATAACAATAAAGGCAGGTATATGAAACCAAGAAGCAGACGACAACTGATTTCTTTCTGGATTGATTTAATTATATGTTTTAACTACAAAGTTAACTAACTTTAAAATAACCTAAAATTAAATTTCATTTTTATAGTTAATTCACACCTGAAATTTTGATATTTTTAAGAATTCGGGATCTTTCTTCCAAAATATTAATTTTCAATGAAGAAAGCAACTGTGGAATTTCCCTGTTGTGTTATTGATAAATTTTTAGTAATTTTGAAGGCTTCAAACTGATGAATATGAAGTAATTTTGAGATTGAATTGAACGCTTAAGTTAAGTATTATTTTTCTGTGCTAAAATGGATGTATTAATTTGTTCATGCAACGCTGTCATAAAAAAACATCAAAATTGAATTTCTCAAACCTAAATCCGTATAACAAAAGAAAGTCCTGTCAAATAAGTTAATGAATGTTGAAATGAGTTATTTTTGTGGTAAAAAAAACTTTTTTTTTTTTAAAATGACAAAATAAATGGAAGATAATAAAGAAAAAAAATTTAAATGCATATTTAAAAAAAAAAAAAAATTACAAAAGAATCCTGTTACTGCATGATTTATACGACCCATTGAAAGGCTGACAGGAACCACTTGCAAGAATCATACCTAAAAGACTGCTTAAAAGTTCTGGCACATGTCCCCTTGCTATAGATGTCACGTCTATTATAACCTTATTCTGTCTTAATGAGGAAAAAAAAAAAAAGAAAGAAAAAACTAAACGCTTATTCTTCTTTTGGTAAATTTTCAGATTAGGTCCACCTCCACAATTTTCTTTTAAATGACGACTTTTATAAGTTTTCGACTATGCTGAATACGAATATTGCATTGAAATTTTGCAGATATAAGCAGTTCTCGAGATATAAAAAGTTGTATTATGCATTGTGTTCTTCGGCGGCCATTTTTGTTACGCACGCCAGTCTCAGTAGATTTGTTTATGGCTCGCGCGTAACAAAAATGGCCGCCGAAGACCACAATGCATAATACAACTTTTTGTATCTCGAGAACTACTTATTTCTGCAAAATTTCAATGCGATATTCGTAGTCAGCATAGTCGAAAACCTATAAAAGTCGTCATTTAAAAGAAAATTGTGGAGGTGGACCTAATCTGAAAAAATACCCTTCTTTTAAATATCTTTATTGTTTGTTTTTGAATTGAAAAATGTAATCAATTTGCAAAACAGTAAAGAAAAAAAAAATACCATTCCATGAGTCAGGAGAGTAATACGGATGCTAATGATCATAGTTACAATTGGTCAGTCTAAAACTAGAGATCTGTTAGATTCATAAGTATCTGTTTTATCATTGTTAGCTGTCAATCTTATTATTGACTGAGATTTGCTTTTTTTTTCCCCTGCATTATATATTGTATGTTCGTTTTTTTTATCATCTTGTGTTTTTTGTTACCATAAAAAAAAAAAATGAACAAAAAAATAATTTTACTCCTTTTTCAGTTCATACCCTGAAGTAAGCTATAAGGGTATTAAGTTATTTATTTTTTCCATAAAAAAAAAAAATAAAATCCATTTAAAAAATTTTTTTTTTTAAAATCCTGCATTAGTACCATGGGGTGTTTTGTCATCCAAATTTGTTTACATGCTCCTAATTCCTTGTTGGCAGCATTTCTTTTCCTCCCTCCAAGTACTCTCCTGATTCAGTGAGCATATAGCACACATAATTGTATCTCAATTTTCCTTGGAGGTAGACGTCACTTTGTCCTTCTGGGGTGTCCAGTCATTCCAGCTGACTAACGTAGGTATGATTTTATTAGTTATATATTTTTGTATTTTTTCCAGTATGGAAAGAAAATTTGTAGATATAAGCGCATATTATGTATCATTAGTCCACTCTGTAATATTTAATATGGAATTAATGTTTTGGTATTTTTTTATTATCATAAGTTTTGATGGTATTATTATTTTATTTACAATTTATTATCCTTTCAGTTTTGTAACTATAAGCTTAACTAATGTAATATTTAAATTTTTTCTTAGTTTAATAATTTCTTTTATTGTATTATTTTATATTAATATTAACAAGATACAAGTGATTCAAACTGTTCCACAATTACTGTAGATATATTCTGAACCAACAGGATGACTGTATTTTACAAAAATGCTAACACTATAATCATTTTTGTATTCGGGTGTTCAAACACCTCATGGGACTAAACATGTTTCGAATACCCAGGTAACTAATGCAGGGTTAAATGTGAGCAAATATCAACAATTCATAGTCTGATTTAATTACAGCTGTTGAAAAAAAATTTTTTTTTTTTTATTTGCAAGCAAGTTTGCAATAATAATTGTCAGAATTCTGGATTTTGTTGTTTTTTTAAATATTCAGAGGTTTCTTTATTTTGTTTTTGCAATTAGAAAATGACGAAATCAAGGCATATATGATGTAAAACAAAAAGACATTCTGATATCTTAATTTAAAAAAATGCCAATTTTAAGATTAAAAATCTGTCTTTCGAAACCGTTGAACAAAAAAGTGAAATATGAGAACTTTCTCAAAATGTATTTTTTTTTTTTTAACCACCAAACTATACTTAAAAAAAAAAAGCAAGAGTGTCCTAAATTGTGTAAACTTGACCCTGGTCAACCTTAAAGGTGATGAAAGGTCAAAAATAAAATAAAAGAAGTCATTTCTCAGTCTTAACTAAATAAAATATCTTTGGTCGACTTTCTTTATATTTTTCAACTTTAACTTTCCAAGATGACTTCTCTGCAAACTTTTAATAACACTCAAAATGGTTTTCTCTCCCTGTCCGCAAATTGAAATAAAATATCCTTTTCAGATATTTTATTTGCATAATAATAAAATAAACCTTTTAAAATTAACAACTTGGCCGTTACAAGGTTATAGGTGAAACATGTGTGCAAATATGTAGCCAAAATGTTTCTTTAACTTGATTGCTCTGTTTGTTATTGAGAATTATTGTATACAGTAAAGATCCACCAGTATTAACTTATGAACAAAACTCCACCTGAATTATTAAATTTATATATATATATATATATATATATATAATATATATATATATATATATATATATATATATTGGGAAGAACCTATCATTGAGCTCACAAATATTAATGTTGACAGACATGTTAATATCGAAACATTAATCGATCTGTGTAAGTTATTCTTAATGTTCATATAATTTTATTTAAAACAGCTCTATCCATGTATTGAGCACTTTAGAAAAATATTTTTTTTTTTTAAATCCTGTTATCAGTAGTTGAACTTACAATATTATGAACCAATGGATTTATGAAAAATCATGTAGCATATTTTGAATAAAATTGCTTGTATACATTTTCACCCTAAAATAAAATTATAATCATAAGTCAAGGTTGAAAACTTTTGAAAAGATTTCATCCATTTTATTATTATTATTATTATTATTAAAAAAGGAAAACATTTTTAAAGTTGAGAATAATTTTATTTTATTGTAAGTTTTAATGCAAAGACAAATATTTGAAGGTATAAATTTGATATTCATTCAAACATGGCCGACAGTCATTCAAATGGTAGAAAGAAAAGTTAGTTTTCGAATTGTGTACTTCTGCATTTATCGACCCCGTGGTTTCCACAAAGTTTCTCGGATGTGCTTGACCACTGACGGGAATAACCGAAAGCGGACAATCGTAAAATGTTAAACAGCTACGAAAAAATTATAACGATAAACAGAAAAAACTTGGAAATACAATAAATAAAATTACAAACACGTATTTAACTCTACTCTAAACCTTAAGCTGCATGATTAAAATTAATTTATTTCTTCCAATTTAAAAAAAAAAAAAGTAGCCTTCATACATTCGTATTAGCTAAAAGCAGACAGTACGTTCATTAAAAATTGAGGAATACTCAGTCAACCTTTTCTGTTTATTTCTCTCAGCTGCCAAGTGAGCCCAAGCCAACTTTGTGGAGATCGTGGGGCAGTAAGTGCACCTTAAATGACAAGCGACAGTTTAAAGTTTTCTTTTTTTTTTTTTAACTAAGGCCGTAAAATTACAATCTAATGTTAAGAATTATAAACTTTTCTATTTTTTTTTTTGTTCAAAATGTGTTTGAAAAATTTTAAAATAACAAACAAAATATGCTTGTCTTTTTTTTTAAGATCCTGTTGCAAAATTGAACAAGAAACGCTAGTCTATATAGAAATAAAGTTATGAAATGTTTGGATATCTGTCTTTCCTCTTGCACTGGTATTGATACTGGAGGCCTTGATAATGTGTTGATGTCTGTGTAAAAAAGAAAAAAAAAAGTCACCTAATCCGACCAATCATCTCTAAAACTTAAACCTGGCAACAATTAAAAAATAGTTTTATACTTAATTTTACGAAATTTCCATTACTTATATTTACTACGCTATAATCACATTGGCTAATGTATACTCATTGACCCTTATCCTCGAGTAGCCTCTGGGCCTTGATAAGTGGTGACTCCTGTGGAAAAAAAAAAAATCCATTTGTCAGGAGTGATGTGGCTGGAGATTATGCAACACTTGCTTTGTTATAAATTCCTATTTCTCATGCAGAGAATATCCATTGTTTGAGAAAATGGAATGAACCATAATAATATCTATTGTGAAACCTGTACAAATAAAAGGAAATGACTGCTTTTATAAACTTAGAAAGTATTGGTTAGAGCTCTACCAAACATGACATACTAACAAATGTCATAGGTTATGGAAATTTGACCTAGGTCAACTCTGAAGGTCATAAAAATATTAAAGAAAACAATCTGTTAGGTTTATTAACGAACAAACCTATATTTCTGAAAAGGTTAAATTGGATTTTGTTTAAAAAAAAAAAAAAAAAAAAAAAAAAAAAAAAAAGAATGAAAAATTCTTCAGTCACCTCTCTGTATAATTTCATACCTGACTTTCCAAGATGGCTTCTCTGCAGACTTTTAGGAGCTCAAAATTTCAACCGACTTCAAAATCAGTTTTTATCTTCCAAGAAATTCCACTCGCTGTTATTTTTTTCATTTCTCATTAGAATCTGCTCAGCATCCTCATCAATTTTGCATCTGTATATAAAAATGGACATTTCTTTCTTTTTAATATCTAATCGCATATCATGACATCTTTTTTCGTACTTCTGCATTTACCGACATGCGGTTTCCACAAAGTTTCTCAGCAGCTGACTGGAATAACTGAAAGTGGCTGATTGCAGAACATTAAATCGCTACAACCCAACCATAAACCTAAACTCTAACCTGTGTGAGTGAATTTTTTTCTTTTTCTAATTTATAAAAAATGTAGCTTTCATAGGTTCGCATCAGCTAAAAAAAAAAAGACAATGCGTTCGTTAAAAATTGAGGGACGATTGGCTGATCTTTTCTGGTTATTTCCGTCAGCTGTCGAGTGTAAATTGCAAGTTGGTAAATGCAGAAGCATTTTTTAATTTTTTTTTTTTTATTTCAACAATTCTTTCTGTTGCAAACCAATAAAAATAATTTTCTTGCCGGTAAATTTTCATTTAAATAAAACAACAAAAAACAAAAGGAAAAATAATTTTTTTTTTAAGACTAAATAAAGGGGCAGATCCAGGTGTCTGCCTACCTGAGGGACACGAATTATGTTTTCCGTGGATTGATGTTCTCAATAACACTTTCTCCACACTTTCTGTGGAAAATGTTTGTCATTAGCAAATGCACGGATATTTTAAGCCATCCACAATACATCATAAGTTTAAGATAATGGGAAATAATATTAACCTTTACATACCACTTGTTTATCTCGTATAAAAACTGGGTGACCGCACAAAGAAATGACATCATCCACTACAACAGGTGGAAGACACCAAGGTATATCTTTTATGATATAATAAATAATGAAGTAATAAAAGGATGATGCCAGAGATTTCAATATCTACCTTTTATACCAAGGGAGATAATTCTGGCATAGAAAAAAAAAAAAAAAATTCTCCAAGGGCGATAACTCTGATCCTAGCAACAACATGTTCAGTTTTGAATCCATTGTAAAAATAGCAAACATGATGAGAATAGTAGTCCGAATAATCGACAACTAATAAACCCTCATCTCAAAAGTTTGTCTGATGGTTACAGAGAAACATGTTTTAGGTGTAAAAAAGCTTTGATACTTGTTTAGTTTCATCAAAACGTTAAAAAAAATGAAAATATTGAAAAAAAGAAAAAAAAAAGACAATTATATTGTACGTACCCATTATGGAATTAATTAGCGCTCATTCAGATTGGCACTTATGGCGATAAACAAAAATAAAGAAAAACTTTAATCGTATACCTACTTGTCATGAAATGAAGATGGTATAGGTATATTCCAAAAATCACGAAAATTGATCATCCCAAAAAAAAAAAAAAAAAAAAAAAAAATGAAAGTCGGTTGTCTGCCCTTGATTTTACCATCACCGGTTCTTTTTCCTCCCTTCATGGATAATGAGTGAAATTTGATTTTCTTAAATTAAAAAAAAAACAAAAACAAAAAAAAACTACTTGATCAAATTATGTGATTTTTTTGGAATATTTTATCTTCATTCCGTGACTAGTATATACATTATAGGGCGAACCTGAACGAGCTTCCAGTCCACTCCTGCCATAAAATTAATCCCTTTTCACGTTTATTTAATTCCTTTTCATTTTTTCTGCAGAACAGACTTAACTTTCATATTGCAGGAAAAAGTTGTTTTTTTACTAAAGTTTATTATTTGTCATTTTAACATGGGGATCACTTTTAAATTATAACGTTCTATTAAATTGATACCCCACTTTTCAGTCAATCAGCAAAACTTTCCTAGTTAAGCTATTTTTGTGGTGAAAAGGAAAAATTGATAGAACGTTATAATTTAAAAGTAATCCCCCCACGTCAAAAGTCATTGAATAAACGTTAACATTTCTTTTTTCCCACTAATATGAAAGTTAAGTCTGTTATAGACGATAATAATTTTACAGCAGTGGGGAAAGCTCGCTCAGGTCCACCCATTATACAGACTCTTGTGTATGTAAATGATTTGTTTTAAGGAATGAAAGTTTTTTTTGTTTGTTTTATTGAAAAATAATGCTAAAATGTTTTTTTTTGTTTTATTGAAAAATAATGCTAAAATGTTTTTTTTTTGTTTTCCTGGGTAAAATGCTGATTATTTCATGTTAAAAAAAACAAAAAAAAAACAAACGCTTTATTTATTGAGTAATGTTTGTATCCGTAATTTGTAACTTTTAATATCTATATATTAATATCATAATACCTTTTAATGTACGTACCTGTGTCACGGTTTCCAGCTTATAAATGGTTCGATCGGGAGATCCTATTTATTAAAAAGGAAGATAGAAGGTGATATCATATTACAAACATTAAATTGATATGTAGATACGCTAATTTAATGTTCGTGATATGTTATCGTCTTCTGTCCTCCTTTTTAATAAATAGGATCTCCCGATCACCGAAGACGCAATGGTAAAAAATTCATTAAAAAAAAAATATTATGCTGCTTTTGGGCCATAGGTGAAATTAAAATATACCTTATTGGTTTTCTGACTACGATCCAAGGGTAGTATCTGTTCAGTCTAAAGATGGTATAACAATATCGTGGAGTTTCTGTTCACACCGGGCATCCATACAACGGAAATATGTCACAGACTCCTGTGAGGATATTGGAGGTAAATCCTAATAACTAAATATATTCTAACACCGCATTAACTAGATTACTTAATAAAAACTTTTGCAGTTTTAACAAAAGGGCTACAATAATATCACACGGACTCCACTCATGCTGAACGTCCACAAAATGCCCAGCAGTAGTATATTTCATAGAAAAGATGCTGCTGTGGAATTTCCACAGCTCCTGCTAGTTTTAAATATTTTTTTAAGGAGGACGTCAGATTCTATTTGCTTTTATGGATATTAAGAGAAGTGTTTTTACTTATTTTTTTTTTCAAATTATTCCTAGTGCAGCCATTATTATTTAAAAAAATATTTCGATGAGCATTATTGGCTAACTTCAGAATTTGCAGTCACGCAGATTTTTAAGAATGGCTTCCTTTTAAGGGTCAAATCAGATTTGTTTGAGTTCATGCCTCATGTTTGTATAAGGTTTGATTCAACTGAGGTTAAAAATGTGCAGAAAGATGTTTTTTTTTTTTGTTTTTGTTTTAAGATTCTAAACATGAGGCCATGTTTAAGAGAAAATCGTTGAAAAATTGGTTTCTTTAAAAAAAATTTTAAAAATGAAACAAATCGACCAAGATTTTATAGAGTTCTGTAATTGATCTAAATGTTTGCGTGAATTGTTTCATGCGTGGAATTATTACACGACCACAATGAAATCTTTGAGGAAGGAAATTAAAAAAATACAACTTTTCCATTGGTTTGTGCAGCATTAATGTCTCTTCTAAAAGAGGCTTCATGCAGTATATGGCTGTAGGTGTCTTGCACACATGCGCACATATGTAAAGACACAGACATATATACTATATCCAGTGGTGAGGCTCCAGCTTGCGGGCTTTGGGGAGTGTGGAGCCACTCTTTAATTACCATTGCTCCCAGGTCCATTCTGACCCTGAGTGGTAGTACCTGTTTGGGTCCCAACTATGGGTTAAATAGAAACGGACTTGAAAACAACAAATATATTCTATTAAAGATTTTTCTTCCGAATCTTTGGATTCGGCATTAAATAACCCGAAAAGGGTTGATATGCCGTAAAACAAAAACAACCATCCAACCAACAGACATATATACACACACGCACGTTTCACTCACTAATTCATACACACACACACACATATATATATATATATATATATATATATATATATAAATATATTTTCCTCATATATATATATATATATATATATATATATATATATATATATATATATATGAGGAAAATATATTAATAGAAAAAATATAGTGGTGTATATAGATTAGAAGTTTTACAATAAAGACGAAACGTTGATGAACATATAACTTGGTTTGTTCCTTATTTTATCTCTCTCTGTTTATATATATATATATATATATATATATACACACACACATGCATATACTCACACACAAACAACACAGCTGTCTCTGACACACACATAAATCCATCTCTCTGAAAATTTCCTCTAATAGATGCCCCTAACATATACACATGAACTCTTTCATATTTTTCTTTCCTTCAAACAAGTATATTTCATTCACACGCATCATATATAGCTGTATGAAATTCTGCTTATTTTAACATGAGTGTTTTCATACACCTACTACGCTCTACTCATATGTTGAGCACTGTTAAAAAAAAAATTGCATGAAGAAATATCTACACAAACTATCATTATGCGATAATATGATATCTATAAATGTGTGTGTGTGCTGCAGATGTGTGGAAAAGCGCAGATGGATCAGCCATTGCAATAAAATTATATTGTAGCGCATTCGTATATATTCCGTCTCTTATTAACGAGGCACTTGATCAGAAACAAGTGACTGCCCGTTATTTTCGAATTGTTTTTTAAAAAAAACTGGCATGAAAGAGATAAGAGTTGGGGACTTCAGACTAAAGAGGAAAAAATAGAGGAAAGAGAAAGAAATCTGGTACTTGTGCCCTGCCTTTTTTTTTTTTTTTTTTTTTTTTTTTTTTGAAAATGACATTCCTTCATTCACTTATGATGAAGTCTTTGAATGATAAAGACGAACTAAAAAATTGTACCATATGAATTACTTTGATCATATTGTTTGGTCTATATGCGTTTATTTTCCCAGTAATTTCTACATTTGTTTTAGTTAAAGCAAATGTTTTCATCATTAACTGGGTATTTTGAATGAACCAGTCGTTTCATAGCAAGCAGGTCATTGATCATCAGCGTTTGACCTGAAGGAGTAAATTATTTTGTTTTTGTCATTTATTGCTTCTGACAAATTGCCAATGGTTACTGATCTGCTCGCTATGAAAGCACTGGTTTGCTCAAAATATCCAGTTTGTATTGATGTAGATAATATGTTGGACTTTTATTCCGGTAATTGAGTACTCTGGTCAACATTTTCTGATATATATATATATATATATATATATATATATTCATATATATATATATATATATATAATGCATAATCTTTATTTAGAACATATAAACCATATAAAATTTACTTAGAAAATGGTTAAAATATTTAACGAGTACAATTTTCATTCATTTTTTTTTTCTGAAGCAATATATATATATATATATATTTATTTATATATATATACACACACACACACACACACACACACATATATATATGTATATATATATATATATATATATAATGTGTGTGTGTGTGTGTGTATGTATACATATACACGTTTGTATGTTCTAGAAAATAATGTTGACTTTTTGCTGGCCATGGTTGCATTTCTTGTTGGCAGCCATTTTGTTAAATGTCTATTTCTCTTCGTTTCTATACGGTTAAAAGTCTATTCCAGAGCTAATTTGTTTTTTCATTGTGTCTCTGCCTTTGTTTGTATATAGGTGAAAAATTGTTTAATGTATTCTGTTATTGGCTTTGTATCTGAATCGAAAGCATGGAAGGAAAACAAAAAAAAAAGAAGGGGGAAAAAAAAAAAAGAAACCCAGCAAAGTGGCGGCTCGTTCGTAAGTAAATGTTCAACTGCAGAACTTCCTCACGATTTTAATCCATAGTTAAAGTTTGTTTTCCTTATTTTTACAACCAATTACTAAAGCGCGCATGTCCGAACATTTAAAACTTAGATGAGATGCGTTTGTATTACAATCCACAGAGGTACGAAAAAGTTGTCAAAAACAAATATATAACAACTAAATGTATCAAAGGCAAGATAAGTTACTTTTCTACCTAACTGGATAAGTTTTTAGTGTACATTTAATGTAAAATGTTTATTCGGTTAAAAAACGAGTGACATTAAATGCTACCGGAAAACAGGAAAAAATGTCTGCAGTGTCTTTGAAGATCGACAAAGATCGACAAAATATGAAATATAACAAAATTGTGGTAGAATTCTACCCACCCAATAAATATCACCGTGACATTTATTGGGTGGGTTTATACCACCATTTTGTTTTATTTCTTATTTTGAAGTGATTATCAAGGCTTCGAATATATAGAAACCATTTTTCCTGTTTTCTGGTGGCGTTCAATGTTACTTGCTTTTCAAATCGAATAAATATTTTACATTAAATAAAAACACTAAAAACTTATCTTGCCTTTGATAACATTTATTTGTTATATGTATGGCAGCTTTTTTGTACCACTGTGGATTGTAATACAAACCCAACCTCACAAAATGAGTGCGATTGTGTACACTGGACATGTTTTTAAGCCATTGGACAGTATGGTCTGAAGCGAGGTGGGATGATCTTGTCAGTCTAAGAACGTCGCTTACGACCCAAAAGGATTTTTTTTTTTTTTTTTTTTTTTTTTTACATAGGCGTCACCACTTATCAAGGCCGATAGGCCACTCAAGGATAAGGGTTAAAGAGTGTAGAGTAGTCAAAAGGACGATATAGTAATCAATAGTAATGGAAGTTCGGTAAATTTGTTAACTTAAGTGGAACGGCTCATCGGAAACTTGTTCACGTTGGACTTGAAGACAACCATATTATAGACAGCTGGAAAGCAGGAAAACGGAAGACAATTCCACAGGCGTGCAGTTCTAAGAAAGAAACTTTGATCATGGAATCTATGTTTAGGTTTAGGCGCAGATAAAGAGTGGGGGGAATTATTGATAATGTTTTCAGCTAGTCTAGTGTTTCTTGTGAAAGGATTATGCAATTCTTGGAAATTAATTATTTTTTATTATGTTTTCTAAAGTCCATTTTTTATTTTTCAAGATTATTTTTAACTAAAGCATTAGAAAAAGAAAATATTTATTGACACTATAATAAAATTTAATTAATTTGGTTGATTTTAACTTTTTATGAATATATTTTTAAATTTTACCAAAAACAAAAGAATTGTAGAAAATAATGGCTATTTAAAAAATATTCAAGATTTTTATACTTAAAAAGGTTAGAAAAAAAAAAAAAAGAAATATTGTTAAAAGTCAATCTTCTAAGGTTTCGAAATATGTAATTTTCTGAAATAACCTCCCCCCCCCCCTCTAAAGAACCACGAGCCGCCACTGAGCCTGCTACTGTGGCAGACGTAAAATTAAATCTACAATTTAAAGAGGCGGAAATAATCAAGGGATCTGGAAAGTTCTTCAAACGGCGCCGCTTCATTTTTTTTCTCACTTTGTAGATCTGTGTTGCAATGATTTTTTTTTTTTAAATACATGTTTAATCTTCCTTTAACAAAACAAACAATAAAAATCTAAACTCTTGACAAAATGCCTTTTGTTTTTTATCTAATAATATTAGTATCTGTTATGTTGTGGCCCTTTGGCTATAATCACAGTGTAGTATTTGTGTTAGGTTGTGGCGGCAGAACAATTATTCGGATTAATTGTTAAATTATTTAGGTTAAAAAGAAAAATCGGGTTTGTATTACTGTACACATAGATTCGAAAAAGTTGTCAAAAAACAAATATATAACAAATAATTGTTATCAAAGGCAAGATAAGTTACTTTTCTACCAAACTGGATATATTTTTTGTGTTTTTATTCAATGTAACATTTATTCAGCTCGAAAAACATACAGTGTTTACCGATGTATTCGAAAATTCAAGATGGCGTCTCACACCCTCTTTAACACCGTAAGTATGGAAAAGGGTGTTATAAATAAAAAACTATACAAAATACTATTAAAAACCCGCCGAATATATGTCAACCTATGTCACGGTAACATATATTGAGCGAGTTTTTAACAGTATTTTATCCGGTTTTTTATTTATAACATCTTTTCCCACACTTACCGTGTTAAAGAGAGAATAAGACGCCATCTTGAATGTTTCAATACATCGGTAAACACTGTATGGTTTTCGAACTGAATAAACATGTTACATTGAATAAAAACACGAAAAATATATCCAGTTTGGTAGAAAAGTAACTTATCTTGCCTTTGATAACATTTATTTGTTCTATATTTGTTTTTTGACAACTTTTTCGAATCTATGTGTACAGTAATACAAACCCGAAAAATCTTTTAAAAGAGAAGAATGTTAGTTAAAATATTTATGTAAAATATTTTACCTGGGGAATTGTGGCTCAAGGTAAACTGTTATGAATAGAGGAAAAGATAAATAAAGCTAACTCGGCTTTTGTGTGTTCCATCCAGAAGATAATTTTTTCATTTCAAGTGCCTGCTGCCAGAAGAGAGGGAGACAATAAGGTATGTATCAGGTGTTATTCATAATTGTTAAAGACTGTCCGTTATTGTCCCGTTCGTTGTTGTCGTGAATATGTGAAAAAAAAAAAAAAAAAACATACATAAAAAGACTTAAATATATACGCAACAGATCGACACGTACAGATACTCATATATAAATACACAAAGGAGAGATGAAATAGGATTGTTAATCAAGGCGTGGCAGTGATTGGGACAATAGAGCCAGACAATAGAAGTCAATATATTTAGAGTTAGTTTACGAACAACTTTACGAGGGGCAATGTATTTCGCAACAAGCAGAAAAAAATTTTTGTAACAGTTGAGTGTTCAATCTGATGTCAACTGTTGAACAAGGCTTCAACAGAAGATTTAGATGTGGACGATTGCACTTAAAAAATTGTTTACCCACAACCCTGTCCAGGAGTGAGAAACTAGAAGCAGATGCACTAGCCTAAATGTGACAACAATATTCCATACACGGGCGAATGGTGGCCTTGTAAAGGTACAGGATACTTTCAGGCGAAGTAACTTTCTAACACGGTAAAGAGAGCCCACTTTTCTCGCAGCAGCTGCGGTAATGCCCTCGATGTATCTGTTCCAAGTCATGTTCCCTATGAACGTTAAGCCGAGGGATTTGAACGACGTACTTTCAGGTAATGTATCTTTATCCATAGCTTTAGAAGGTCTCTTGTAATTATTAAAGGAAACAAATTAAGTCTTGGCAGCATTGAATGTTACCATTCATTTTTATTCCCCCATTTCACTATAGACTGGAAGTCTTCCTCCAGGTTTGTGCCATTACCTTAAATATGTGTTCATTCGGTTTCCTCTGATGCCTGTTATAGAGCGTGGTGTCATCAGCAAATATACCCATCTCAGAGACAAGTTTATCAGGAAGCTATTTATGAATATCAAGAATAATAAAGGTCCAAGGATAGACCTTTTAGGTAAACCCACATTTATATCATATTTTTTTGACGTACGGCCATCGAGGACAACCGTATTCTTTTTTATTAAAAAGGATTTAATTATGTTAACTATTCGTCCAGAAATACGTCCACTTCTCATCTTGAGTGTTATTTGTGCAACGTTTCAGTTGGTTTGGCCTTTGATCGTCCTCAGCCATGTTGCTTGTTGTTTGGAAAAGAAAAGAGAAAAGTTACCGGCTCTGTAGATATTTTCGTATTCTTTGAGCTAGTCTCTGTTTTATGGCTGTGTATGTGTGCAAAAATTGGTTAAAAAAGGGGACTAGCTTTTCTTTTTTTTTTTTTTTTTTTTACGGTGGTCACCACTTATCAAGGCCCGGAAGCCACTCAGGGATAAAGGTTATTGCAAGTACAGTACGTTAGTGTGGAGATTTATTGAAGTGTTTAGTTAAGGGGGCGGTTCATTAGGAATTTGTTTACGTTGGACTTGAAGACATCCAGGTTGTAGTCAGGTGGGAAGCAGGCAGACAGACAGGGCTAGGACAACAGCATATTCTTTTCATTATTTTGACTCTCGAGTGTGTATCTGTTGATATCTTATATGTTTTTATATAGAGTGATGTGATTTTCAGTTGATTAACCGTGTCTAACTGTGTCGGATATATACACGAGAGTCAAAAGAATAATGAGAATATTCTGTTGTACATAGCCCTACTGATCACATATGGAAAGAAAAAAAGAACACGCTTTCCTTTGTAGAACAAGGTCAAAATAATTGACAGGGGTTCAAGGTGGGGGGGGGGTCAGTATTTTCCACTGTTGACAAAAGTCAATTAAGGCATCTAGTGTCTGTAGCTGTTGTCGACCCAAGACGGTCAAATTCATGTTTTGGTCTCATCTTCCTGACTGACTTGCATGCAAGAAATGGTGGCTTTTTTGTTTATTTATTTTTTTCCTCTCCCAATATTTATCCAATTTCTCGTCTGCTGCTTGAGAGTAGTGTAGCGACCGCTACGTATGGCTCGAACATTTTCAGTAATCACTGTTTCAACGCATACGTATATCAGAACGCGTAAGCACACAATGTTGCAATTTCAGCATCCGCACACATGCAATAAAGGAACTACATTGCATTCCACGCATAGCGATACACCAAGCAGGCTGGAGTGTTCGAGAACACCTGTATATAAGGATTCGCCCGCAAAAATCAAATCAGTTTAGTTTTATTCCAGTTTCTTTTCTTGTCTTCCCCGAGACTGAATCTTAAAATAACCCCACCATTGGAGGCCATAAATATTCCCCATCTTGAATTTGTGCGACAGTTTGGGACTCTGTCTAAGAAGAAGCAACTGATGTCAAAAGCATCAACCCAGAGGTGGCAACAATACTCTACGCATGGGCGAATAGTGGCGTTGTAGAAATACAGGCTACTCTCACCTGTGAGTAATTTTTAATATTGGTGTGGGGAGGGGTGTAAAGAAAATTACCGAGAATTAATTACTTTGTATCCCTTAAGGAATTTCGAAGCATTTAAACTGCCGAAAAGAAAAAAAAAACATTTAAATATTCAAATATCTTAACAAATCTTCATAGATTAAAAACTGAATATCTTTTCTTTTTTTTTTTTTTTACTTCAACTGAAATTCAACACTCACCTTTAAAATGACGACTTTTATAGGTTTTCAGTTATGCTGAAAACGAATATTGCATTTAAATTTGAGACGGACGAATAGCTTTCCAGATATTAAGACATTTATTATCCAATTTAAATCATTATCTTTTCACTGGTGGCCATGTTTTCTCCAACAAGTACCTGGTCCTGGATATGACCTTAAACTATATCCGATGGTGAGGCCCCAGCTTGCGGACTCTGAAGAGTGTGGAACCACCCTTTAATTGCCATTGCTCCCAGGTCCACTCTGACCCAGAGTGGTAGTACCTGTTAGGGTCCCAACTATGGGTTAAATAGAAACTGACTTGCAAAAAACAAATATATTCTATTAAAAAATTTTCTTCAAAATCACCGGATTCGGCATTAAATAACCTGAAAAGGGTTGATATGCCGTAAAACAAAAACAACCAACAAGTACTAATGCTTATGCGTGTTTCAAAACACCCCATGTTAAGAATGCAGAACGCCACTGATATTTATTAATACATTGGAAAAATGACTTAATATTCAGAAAAATCCTTGTTTGCACCAAATTTGAATGAAATATTCGTTTTTAGCATACCTGAAAACATAAATGTTGTTAATTTAAAGATGGCTGTTGAGATACAGTTAAAGTAAAAAAAAAAAAATTACCAAAAACTAAAAGTTTTGGAAGCTTTAAATATTTGGCGATTTTGCAGCATAATTAGATTTAAAGTGAATGCATTTCAGGTAAAAATATTATTACGTACTTACTTGTGATGTCGAAATTAGTATAAACTCCAAAAATTACGAAAAATGATCCAATAGAAAAATAATTACAAGTTAAAAGGTATTTTTAGAAGGCCAGAACAATGCAGGAATGTACAGTCGTCGTGAGGAGATAAACAATTATATGAATAATAATTCAATATATATATATATATATATATATATATATATATATATATATATATATATATATATATATATATATATATTTTTAAATATATTATATATATTTATTTATTTATCTACCTGAATTTTAATTGTGGACGGTACTTAATTCCAAAGGTCCTTTCGGGTAATAACCCATCGTCAGTGGAGAAATAAATCCTCTCTCTATTATGTAAATTGCAAAATGGCTGTTTTATTTAGATTTAAATCCAAACGCTCAAAGATTAATTAATGAAGTTAAAATGTTCAGGGGAATAATTCTCTTTTTTCCTTTATTTTTATTTATTTATTTTTTTTATAATTTATACTTGATTCCTCTCTCTCGGATGTAAATTGCAAAATGGCCATTCAGGGGAGATAACTCTATAGATTTCAAGATCAAGGGACGTAATTCAAATTGCTTAATATGGTTATACCTATTTACTATGCCTCCCCACGGGACAGAGTTAGACACCAGGGTCATTTTTTAACGTGGAGAAAAGGTACAAAAATAAAAATTGTCTCAGTCGTGAAGGATATCTCCTCCACCGAAAGAGAACAAGAAATGGAAGTGCAGCATCTGAAGAACAGATACTACACTTTGATCTTGACCAAAAGGCCAAGGAAATTACCACTTAATATGGTTATAACCTGCGTTGTTTAAATGTTTTTGAAAATTTTGTTGTTTTTCCTTGATAAGTGGAAAAATCAGATTTATTAAGGAGCGGTCAACTTTAATGGATTTTTGTAATCCCCCCCCCTCTCCCAAAAAGAAATTTTGTATCGAAATTCACCTGCTACGTATCGAAAATTGAAAAGTAGAAAAAAGACCCGATTAATGAATGAAACAGTTCCATTTAAATGGATTTATTTACTCCCCCCCCCAAGAACTTTTGTATCGAAATTCACTAAGTAAATAAATTTCACATCCACATACCTTATTATTTGGGAGTGTTCTTAGACAGGATTTGTATCGAAATTCTCCTGTTAAGTATCGAAAACCGATCATCAAAAAAAAAATCCTATTAAAGAGGAAATGGTCCAATTTTAATGGTTTTTTGTAATAAAAAATTAATGGTCCAATTTTAATGGTTTTTTGTAATCCCTCCTCAAAAAAATAAGAACTTTAAAAAACATATATTATTTAATTGGAATTCATTATTGAGATGAGTTTTATTGATTAATTTTATTTATTGCAGAGTATTATCCTCATCTTTTTTTAGTTGTTGTTTCATAACGTTTCGGCCAACTATTCCTCTGGCTTACTTGCCCAAAACGTGGTGAGACGACAACAACTATGGATGGCAGTAATTGCTGAGAATGCAGTTAGGAGATTTGGAGTTCCTATCCCGTCGCGGTTATCACCTGACGAAGGCCAGAGAAATAGTTGGCCAAAACGTTGTGAAACAACATTTAAAAAATCAAGTTTATATAAATAAATAAATAAATATATAAATAAATAAATAAATAAATAAAATACGATAATGTAAAAATGAAGCCGCGTGGAAAAACGTTGAAATGAAAATTTTCTTACAGTTAAAACTTAAAAAAGAAGTTCTAAAACTAAATAAACTTCAATTTACATGATTTTTGGTGTACGACATCTTCGTGCCATCACAGATACGTACATCATAATAAAAATTTGGTGGCATTCTAGTTAAGCACCTGTTTTTAAAGACAATAAACGTTAGTTTTCTATCTACGAGGTGCTATAAATAAGATTTCAGACTTTTTCGTACAGGCACTTAAGATTGTCGTAGACTCTTGAAAATTCAGTATGTTATTGCTGGACATCTTATGACTAACTAATTTTTATTATCTCAGGTTCAAATAAACAGCTACAGCAGGAATTGGAATACACCCTACTAAAACCTGATTGTCACAGCTGGTGAATTTAAAAAATGTAATCTGTATGTGAGGACATTTTAGAAAAACGACATGCAATAAAATTCTGTTTTAACCTTGGAAAAAATACCATAGAAACGTATGAAATGCTTCAGACTACTTTTGGACCATCTTGCATGAATCAAGCATTAGTTTTTGAGTGGCATAAGAGATTCAAGGAAGGCAGGGAGTCTGTGAGGGATGATGAGAGGTGTAGGAGGAGTAAGGAAGACAAAACACCAGAATTGATTGGACAAATAAAGAATTTCATGAATGAGGACTGTCGTGTGTCTACAGAGACAATAAGTGCACGGTTTGATGTCAGTGTGGGAACTGTACACACAATTATTTGTGAGAAGCTGGAGATATGGAAGATTGGCACAAATTTTGTCCCAAGGGTGCTCAAATCAGAAAGAAAGACGCTGTCATAGGCATCAAGACAATTCCTCACCCTCCCTATAGTCCAGACCTTGCTCCCTGTGACTTTTGGTTATACCCTAAGCGCAAACAAAACCTTATAGTTTGTCGTCATGAGACAATTGAGGAGATGAAAGAGGCTGTGACGAGGGTCATTGACATGCCCACACAAGAGGACTTTTTTTTTTTTTTTTTTTTTTACATGGTGATCACCACTTATCAAGGCCCGTAAGTCACTCGGGGATAAGGGTTATTTTGTGCACAATAATCAATGGGATAATATCGTAGTAATAGTTGGTATTGGAGATTCGATAAAGCGTCTTACTTAAGGGGGCGATTAATCAGGAATTTGTTTATGTTGGACTTGAAGACATCCAGGTTGTAGTCAGGTGGGAAACAGGCAAACGAAAGAGAGTTCCACAGGCGTGCACTTCTCAGAAAGAAGCTTTGTTTATGGAATCTACGTTTTGATTTAGGCACAGATAAAGAGTGGGGAAAATTTTTGACAGTGGTTTCGACTAGACGGGTGTTTTTCGTGAAAGATTGGCGAAGGCGGACCAGGGATTGCCATGGAAGTAACAATAATTGATATGATTTTGACCAGGACTGTATTTTGTTTATAATATTGTTTTCAATTTGAAAAACTTGTTCATGTGTTCCTGGGGTAAAGAAGCCAAGGAAGGTGCCAGCCTGCAAAAAGTTTGGGAAACCCTGAGGTACGAGATGCCTTAAATAAGTTTCCATACTTTCTCCGTATGGACACTTTTATTGATAGTACACACATGAAACTCTAATCCCCTTCGAAGTAATCTCCTCCGGCTGCAATGTGCTTGTTGTACCATTCCAACAACTTCTGGAAGACCACATGGAAGTAATTTCCCCCCACTCTTTATCTCTGGTCCCCCCCCCCCTCGCCAATCCTTCATGATAAACACCCTTCTAGCTAAAACCACTGTCAGTAATTCCCCCCCCCACTCTTTATCTGTGCCTAAATCAAAACGTAGATTCCATGAACATAGCTTTTTTTCTGAGAAGTGCACGCCTGTGGAATTCTCTTGATTAACCGCGCCCTTCAGCAAGACACTTGATCAAATCTCAACACTAACATACTGTACACGCAATAACCCTTATTATCGAGTTGCTTCCGGGCCTTGATAAGTGGTGACCACCTTGTAAAATATATATATATATATACCGTCCTGGTCAAAATCATAAGACAACTTAAGAAAGTAAGCGCTTACGCATATTATGGAATTTTTAATCAAACAAATGGTTGAAACCATTGCCAGAAGGGAAAATATGATGGAAAAAAATGAAATCTGTTTCATTCGAAACCTTAACCCTGATCTAATAATTATTTTTTAAAAAGCAAACATTTTCACCTGGTCAAAATGTTAAGACCACTGATAATTTATCTAACAAAAGGCAATTATAAATTACTAAAAAGGGTCTCAGTATTTAGTATAGCCTCCATTATTACGAATTACTTCAAAAATTCTCTTCGGCATGCTTGCAACTAAGTTTTTTATCAGTTGCGAAGGAATTTTATCCCATGTACTGAAAACTGAACCAGAAAGTTCCTTTATCGAATCATACTGGGTTCCATCTTTGAACACTTCTTTTGCCATCCATCCCCAAAGATTTTCAATGGGATTGAGGTCCGGAGAACATGTTGGATGATCTAACAATTCTATATTATTTGAAGAAAAGTATTCTCGTGCTTGTCAAGAAGTGTGTATCGCAGCGTTGTCTTGCTGGAAAATCCAATTTCTTCCACACAGACGTGGACCTTCAGTCCTGATAGAAGCATTTTCAAGCATTGAAATGTACTTCAATGATGTTTGCCGGCCTTTCACTACTTGCAACTTTAGGGTCCCAGCTGACGAGAAAGGACCCCATATCGTTAAAGACCCTCCTCCACTATGCCGAGTTGAAAAAGTCTCTTTGGGCAAATTTTTATCATGCCAATAGTGTTGAAATCCGTCTTGACCGTCTAGGTTAAACTTTTCTCATCGGAGAAAATTACATTTTTCCACTTCATCCCAAGTCTGGTATTTGGCGGCATATTTAAGTCGGTTAGTTTTGTGCTGTTCAAGAAGACGTCGTTTCTGCAGTCGCTTTAAATGATTGAAACCCTTCATTTTCAGATGCCTCCTGATGGGTTTAGGACTACATTCTGCTGCTGTTTGGCTTTTCAATCGACTTGAGCTCATACTGGATTTTTTTTTAAAACTTCTTCTGATACGTCGATCCAGTGATGGGGTTATTTTTTTTTGGTCGACCTGGACTCTTTTTGTGCCCATATTGATCTGGATTTCTTAAAAAATTTGTGATGACCGTTTTGCTACGATTCACTTTGTTTACAATGGATCTATGGGAGAGTCCACCCCTATTAAGCTCAAAGATACTTCCTCTCTCAAAGTCTGATAATGGTTTCCCTTTTACCATTTATAATTTAGTAAGATGTTTTTTTATCCACTAACAAGTTACTTTTAGTAACATAGAAAGCTTTTCGTATTCATTTTTTCAAGACTAGCCGATTTTATTAAAGTGGTCTTATCATTTTGACCAGGTGAAAATGTTTGTTTTTAAAAAATAATTATTAGATCAGGGTTAAGGTTTCGAATGAAGCAGATTTCATTTTTTCCCATCATATTTTCCCTTTTTGCAATGGTTTCAACCATTTGTTTGATTAAAAATTCGATATTATGCATAAATGCTTACTTTCTTAAGTGGTCTTATGTTTTTGACCAGGACTGTATATATATATATATATATATATATATATATATATATATATATATATATATACTAGCAAAGTCTCAACCGTGACACTGAAAAATGGTGTGCACCATCCCAAGGTAAGGAACTATCATCATGCCAGGTTTGGTCATGATCAGTCCAGTGATGTGAGTTATAGGAGAGTATATATATACATAGGCTAGGACCTTGACTTTTGGCGTTAACCTTAAAAATGGTATGAACCAACCCTAGGTGGGAGACCATCATTATACCAGGTTTGGTCATGATCGGTTCAGTGGTGCGGGCCGTAAGGGAGGTGTACACACAGACATACAGGCACGAACGTTACTACTATATATATATATATATATATATATATATATATAGGCAGATTTCATTTTTTTCCATCATATTTTCCCTTTTAGCAATAGTTTCAACCATTTGTTTGATTAAAAATTCGATATTATGCATAAATGCTTACTTTCTTAAGTGGTTTATTATTTTGACCAGGACTCTATATATATAAACACAATGATAAGTACATAAGCTTAACTTTGTCAGCGTGTAAACATTTTATTTGATCTTGACAATAACCATTAATAATCACATTTGATCTTGACAATAACCATTAATAATCACATTTGATCTTGACAATAGCCATTAATAATCACATGACACTTTTTTTTTCAAATTGAAAATAATATTAAACACAAAATTGTCATTTTTCAACAATGATATTTTTTAATAAACCATTTAGTTACCGCCTGTCAGCCGCCCCCTTTTGCGTTACTGCCTCCCCACCCAATATCATAGCACCGCCTCCAGGAGGGCGGTACCACCCACTTTGGGAAACATTAATTTACCTGCATATTTATTTTGTGTGTTTTAAATTATTTGAAATCGTCCTCCAAATACAATCTGATTACATTAAAAAGAAAACAAAAAAAAAAAAAGCAAAAAAAAAAAAAAACAACGGCTGCTTTCAGTTTTCGGAAACTATCGAAGTCCATAACATTTTTCTCGTCGTTTTTTTCTTTTCAGTTAGACAGAAAAGTAAATTTTATGGTGTTTGAAACAGTTATTTGTTGCTCGCGCGTGCGCACACACACACACACACACACACACACACACACACACACACACACACACACACACACACACACACATATATATATATATATATATATATATATATATATATATATATATATATATATAAATGCCACAACACTGGCCAACGAGAATTCGAACTTACATGAGAAACTCCAAGACAACTGTTTGGTGGCAAGAAAATTTGAATTTTACATCAAAATAATCTGTCAGCAAAGATTCAAAACAGCTGACGCTAGGATCCGTAAAGAAAAAAAGAAACATGCAAGTAAGCTCTGACATAAATACGGGAAAAGTTTGACGAAGTAAACCCTTTTAGTCTCTTTACGAAAAAAAGGAAACAACTGGTAATGTTTTTTTAATTGCTTCTTAAATAATTTTTGTTTTTGAAAAAAGCCCGACTTCTGTTATAAAACGTTTTGTAGCTTGAATTTTGTTTTTTACTCGTGGCAAAGGAAAAAGAAATAAGAAAAAAAAAACACGTTGCGCTCTACTTTGTGAAGACAAGAAAAGGATAAACCTAAATTCTAAATATTACTGTCTACTTTTTATGCAAATTGGGCCTTTCAACTTGAAAGAAAGAAAAGAAACTGTCCATTTTGAAAGGTTGACCTAATTTTTGCGCATGTTCGCAATTGACTTGTTCGTGATTAATTCATTGCAAACTGAAATGTTTAATTTGTCAAGTTTTTTTTTTCTCGAGTTTGAATATTTTTTCATTTTTATTTCCTGACTGTCGTTGGAAATGAACATTTAATTTTATGAAACACCATATGGAACTCCATCGATGCGTGTAACTACCTACCTGAGCAGGATATGACATTTGACACTTTTTATAGGATATGAGAACTTATTCACTGTTGATTACCAAGAGTGGAGCAATGCCAAAAAGGTCCGCCAACTTCAGTGGAAGCTAGGGACCACAGAACACAGTAAGTTCGTTGAGTATATTTTATCCAGAAAGATGAGCAAACTGGAAATCTCCGAAGCAGTCAAGCTCTTATCTAAACTCTTCAGCTTTTTTCATGGATGGAAGTACTTCAACTCGGCAAAGACGACGAAGACTATCTTATCTTCTCGTCTATTGTTAAAAAACTTTGTGACGATTTTCAGCTAGCTGAATTATCAACGGACGATTTCAAATATTTGAGTTTTACAAAGGGTCTCGTCTCAGCAAAAAAACGGCAGACATGAGACAACTAGTCCTAGCTAGATTCGAAATCGAGTAAGGGCTCACTCTCCAGAAGTTGACCGAGGATTGCCAGCATGTAGTAAAGAACGACTCACAAAACATTGAGAGAATCAGACGTGTCATACGTGCGAAGGATTACTCTCATGGGGAAAAACAAACAAACAAATGAGAAGAAAATCAAGCGCAACCAAAGAGTGGCCATCCAATCTCCAAACCTGATTTGCACACAAGGCCGTGCAACTGTTGCAGCGGACAACATCTGTTCATTAGATGTTTTACAGAAACAAAATATGCAATGAGTGTAG
The DNA here is from genome assembly GCF_053919585.1 of Euprymna scolopes. NCBI lineage: Eukaryota > Metazoa > Mollusca > Cephalopoda > Sepiida > Sepiolidae > Euprymna > Euprymna scolopes. The sequence continues at coordinate 6,862,285 of NC_136522.1, forward strand.
AAGGAAAGGCCACAAAGCGACGCATTGCAAAAGAAACAAAACAACAGGGTCCGACAAACAAGATCTTATAGGAAGCGGAGAAGAACAGGCGAAAATAAGTCATAGTCAACATCCTTAATAAGATAGTGGAGTTACAGTTGGACTTTGGCTCAGATCTGTCTATTATCAATCTACGGACATGAAAAATGCTGCAGAAACCAACCATGCGTAAAACGAATAAGTCATCTCGAGCAGTGACAGGGGATAAAGTAAAATTTGAGGGAGAGCTAACACTCTCTGTGATGTTAAATAGCGCTTCCAAAAAAGTGAAAGTTTATGTATATAAGACATTAGAAAACCTCTTCGGAACGGATTTGATTGAACGATTTGAATTGTGGGACCAATCTATGAACAAATTCTGCTAGAAGGTAGAAGACTCAACACTGAAGGACGAGTTAAATGAAAAAATTTCCAGAAATTTTTTCATCGGGTCTCGGAAGATGTACTAAGGTTATAGCCAGATTCGAACTGAAGGAAAACGCTCTAACCGTTTTCAAAAAGAAACAAAACGTCCTGCTTGCGGCAACTGAGAAAATCGATAAGAAACTGGATCGGCTACAAAAGGCCAGAATACTATCAAAAGTCAGCAGCAGTGATTGGGCAGCCCCTACCGTATATGTGACCAAGAAGACAAATCAGATTCGTGTATGTGCAGATTTCCCCATAGGCTTGAATGCAGCTTTAAAGGATTACCACTAACCCCTCCCCACACCAGAGGCGGTACTCAACAAACTAAACGGTGGGAAAATATTTTTCAAGATGGATTCAATCGACGCACACTTACAGATCCCCGTCGAGAAGGAATGTTTGAAACTCCTCTGCATCAATATGCACAGGGGATCCTACAAGTTTGAGAGGTTAGCTTTCGGTGTTAAAGTAGCACCTGTAATCTTCTAACAGGTCATGGACACCATGCTGGACGGCCCTGACTTCACTTGCACCTACTTAGACGACATAGTCATTGCCTGTAAATCCATAGGCGAGCGTTGCAAACACGTCCATGAATTTTTTTAAAAAGAATTCAAAGCTTCGGTTTTAAAGTGAAAGAGCTAAGTATGACTCCTTATGATCGAGATAAAATACCTAGGCCAGATAATTGATAAAAATGGTAGACAATCCGACTCTGAGAGAGCAGAAACCATAAAGAATATGCCTACTCCCGATAATGTGAAAGCACTCCAAAGCTTTATGGGACTCCTCTTACTACTACTAATTCTTCATGAAGAACATGCATAACTTGTGCGTCTCCCTGAATGAATTACTTAAGAAAGAAAAAGCCTAGGATTGGACGCCTGAATGTCAAGCGGCGTTTCAGGAAATCAAGGATACTTTAACATCGGATCTTTTTCTTACACACTGTGATCCAAAGCTGAAAATAATAGTAACGAGCGGTGTTGGAGTTTGTATACTTCATGTAATGCCCGACGGTACCAAAAAGAAGACGAAAAAAACGATCGCCCATGCATCCAGATTGCTACTACCAGCCGAAAGACAGTACTCGACAATCCATAATCTTCGGATTCAAAAAAAGCTTACCGACACATACTGCCAATTAACTGCTGAGATGGGGTACAATCTTACTGAATTATAATTTTACACTAGAGTACTTGTAATCAAAACAAATTAGCCATGCTGATAGCCTATCTAGACTGATACCTATGGAAAGGGAACCTTTTGAGGATTCTATCATTGCTGCTCTTCATACTGACTGCGAAATAAAAACAATGAGAGGCAAAACAATTAGAGAGCTTCCGGTATCCTTACCTGAAATTAAAAGAAAAGCATAAGATCGCCATGAAAGACAACAATGTTCCTGAAGTATTCTCGCTTTACGACGAGGTCTTACTATATGGCGAAAGAGTGACGACTCAAAAAGTCTCCAGAAACGAATTCTATGATATTTTCACACATGACACTCTGGAAAAACCGAATGAAGAGCTTAACGACAAGCAACTAGTCTAAGATGGACAAAGACATCATGGAGATGATAGACTCTTGCACAGGTTGCGCCCTCGCCGCAAAAGCACGACCCATTACATTCAAACTATGGCCGAAGACTGGCCGACTGTGGTGTAGAATTCATATCGACTTTGCAGGTCCACTGGACGATCACTATTACTTAATCGTAGTCGATAGCTACACCAAGTGGCCTGAGGTATTAAAAGTGCTCGTTTCAGTGTAGTAGACTTCATCGTGAGCGACAATGGACCTCAGTTCATATCTGCAGAGTTCAAAATTTTTTGCGACACGTTCCAAAGTAAACACAACACTACTCTCAACATATCACCCTTGATCGAATGGGCAAGTGGAACGCTTTGTAGGCACTCTCAAAAGAGCACTGAAGAAGGTCCAAAGTACCTCAACAGATGAAACCTTCCAACGATTCCTATACCTTCCATGTCACGTGACAAAACAAACATAGCCGAAATGATTTCCTTCTGTCACTTTTTCCTGTCAATCTTTTCAAAACATCCACATAACCAGATTTCTTTCTGTTACATTTTTCATAACAATAACAAGGTCTGTTTATATTTGTGAGAAATATTGAAACAATTCCCGTTTAGCTTGTCAATTTCTGACATTTCATCCACAGACGTGTGCCACATTTTAATTCATGAACATACATATATGTATATACACCTATACACACACACACACACACACATATATATATATATATATATATATATATATATATATATATATATATATATACTAGCATGTCAACCCAGCTTAGACCGGGCCATTCGTGTAACAGATCCACAATGGTCGCTTTGCTGCTAATATTCAATTTTTAAGAATAGTTAATGGTAAATCGACCACACATGGTTAATTTAAATTAAATTTTAATCCCATGATTGCATTTTTAATAATCACGTGATTAAATTTTACCCATTTAAAATTTGTGAAACATTTCTAATATACTCATATTGTTGGTTTCATAAATGTAAACAAATTCTGTTTAAATTAAGCGAGGTACCGGTGTTCATCAAAAGAGTTCCTTTTAGTGATTTAATGATTCGAGGATATTTATACAACTGAACGGCCAATCTGCCTATAAAACTAAATAAACAATAAAAAAGCGGTTTACTGATATTCTACATTATATATCACCAAATTTCAAGTCTGTAGATAAAAAATTCGTTGAGTATATAGGTTGGAAAGTGTCCTCACACACAGACACAGACACATTCTCACTGTTATATGTATATAAGGCTGTCACAAAGAAGATTGTCTCCCTCTACCATGCAAGAAAAATACCCGCACCATCCCAGTATCCTCTATATCTACAAAGCCACTATTCTCCCATGCATGGGGTATTGTTGTTACGTATGAGCTAGTGGATCAACCATTATTCTCCCTCTATTGAATTGGTGTCCAAAAAAGAGAGCGGTCGATCTAATAAGTCCTGCAGTGTCAACCAAGCTTAAACCTCTGTCCCATCGCCTCAGTGTTGTATCCTTGTGCTTGATTGACAAGTATTCTAATTGAATGTGTTCAGACGAACTCGTAGCACTTGTGTCTCTCTCGATGTAAATACTTCTGACTAACAGCAAAATCCCACCCCATTCACTGTAAAGATTCCCCGATGTCGGAAAGCCGTCTACTCTAAAAATTTCTTACTCTGAACTGCTAGACTTTGGAATTCCTTCCCTATTCCCTGCTTCCCCGACTGTACTAACATACAGAAGTTTAAATGTAATGTGAAAAAACCTCTTGCTGCTTAACCCCCTACTAAAGATGTCTCCGTAAGCATGATCGCTTATTCACGGTAGCCTCTTACGACTCTGGCAATTTGCCTTGTTTGTTAGTTAAAAGCAAAAATAAATCCTGAGCAACGTCGGGTCTCCCTGCCAGTGACCCATAAATGGAAGTCGGACAGGTATTATGACTCAGGTCGAGATTTGGACCTGCGATTAAATCCTGCAACCAATTACAACGGACATTTTTTCAACATGAACTTGTTTTCTTCTAATAAAACGATCAAAGTCACGAAGAATTATCAAATAAAAATATAAATAGAAATTGAAGATACTTGTAAAAAAAAAAAAGATGAAAACAACAATAACAACAAAAAATACGATTAAAATGAATAAAGTTGTAGCTTTATCAAAATAAACAGCCCCCCCCCCAAAGAAGAAAGTCACATTTTCCTCAACTTGAAGTCTTTTATATCCTTCATTAATTAAACAGAAACCGATATTTGAAATGCTGACGCTTGTGATAGTTCAGAAATCCTGAGAAAATTTGTTTTTTTCTAAATTTATATTTTATTTTTCAAGTCGTTCTGTTGACGAGTTCCCTGGCCTTGGTAGATGCCATTTTGGACAACGATAGAATCTTTGAATGTTACCAAGAACCAAACCGACATTTCAGATGTATTGTGCCTAAAAGTTATGCTTTAGCAAAGGAAGAATATATATATATATATATATATATATATATATATATATATATATATATATATATATATATATATATATATATATATACTAGCAGGGGTGCCCGGCGTTGCTCGGGTGTTTGGAGGTGTATGCTGTGCAAAAAAAGCAAAAAAAAAAAAAATGGTTAATTTTTTAAAACTTTGACCCCTATTATGACCCCTTAAAATTTATTGTTTCGGGCTCAAATCACTTTATTAAGTTAGATCCTGGTTCAAGGAACCTATATCTAAAATTTCAAGTGTCTAGACCCAAAATTGTCGGAGGAGTTTGGTAGAGTTCTTAAAGGTCAAATCGTTGAAATTTGACCCCTTAACAGCCAAATTTCTGGCTGACACCCGTCACATCGATTTTCCCAAATCTCAGTACCCGGTATTTCAAATTTCGAGTCTATAGACTAAAAATTGACAGAGTTATTGCGTAGGGAAATGTACACAGACAGACACACAGACAGACAGACAGACACGTTCACTTTTATATATATATATATATATATATATATATATATATATATATATATATATATATATTAGCATTTCAGCCCGGCGTTGACCGGGTGTTTGGATGTGTATGTTGAGCAAAAACAAAAAAAAAAAAAAAAGTGGTAGTATGGAGGCAGGCTCCAACCCGTACCGCAAAGGAGGAAAAGTACGGGGTAAAACCTAACGTTTATGCTGTTACGACCACCGCCAATCCGGAAGCGACATTAAAAAAATTAAGGCTAGACACTCTAAAGGAGAGGATAACTATAAAAAATATCGGCGAAAAAAGTGACCCCCCCTGTAGAAAAGTGCCTAGTTGAAGGGGAAGATATTAATGTTTTCAGCCAATTTTTCGATATTTGTCGTATGAAAGGTCGAACTTTAAAACGATATTGATCTTGATAAAATCCGTCGCCTCTATTGAAAGTTTAATGCAGACATGCAAACATACATACATTTATGTATTGGTAACTAAAATTTTTTGACCCAAACTGATGAAAAACCTTACCCTATCTCTGAATACCCTTTATGTAAAATTTCAAATATTTAGACCAGAAATTTTCTGAGTAATTTGGAAGAGACCGCAGAGGTCAATTTTTTAAAAGTTTGACCCCTATTATGACCCCTTAAAATTTATTGTTTTGGGCTCAAATCAAGTTATTAAGTTAGATCCATGTCCAAGGAACCTATATCTAAAATTTCAAGTGCGTAGACCCAAAATTGTCGGAGAAGTTTGGTAGAGTTTTCAAAGGTCAAATCGTTGAACTTTGACCCCTTAATCGCCAAATTTCTGGCCAAAACCCGATCACAAAGATTTTCCCAAATCTCAGTACCCTGTATATCAAATTTCGAGTCTGTAGAATAAAAATTGACAGAGTTATTGCATATGGAAATGTACACAGACAGACACACACACACACACACACACACACACACACACACACACACACACACACACACACACACACACACACACACAGAAACCCACACAGAGAACGATTAATTTTTTTATTATCAAGTGTTTATAGTTGAAAAGTATATCTATAAATATATTCTCACTTTGCTACCCCCCCACACACATATATAATAAGTTATAAAATATATATGGCGATTAAGCTACACTGAGTATTCTGCGTTTCATCCACTCTAGGATTCTTCAGGCTTATGCGCAAATTTTGTGGTTGTCTGTCGTTTTTATATACGCACCATCTATTGAGATTTTAGTTAGCCAATCAGCTTTCTAGTATCCACCGCGCCCTTCCTATCAGCCAATGAACATGCACTTACCGGACAAAGGCCATATCTCCAAACTCTACAGCAAATGCCTTAATGAATCTTGCTATATATAGAAAGAGAGAGAATATATCTATCTATCTATCTATCTATCTATCTATCTATCTATCTATCTATCTATCTCTCTCTCTCTCTCTATATATATATATATATATAGATAGATAGATAGATAGATATATATATATGACTTAAGGCAGTGGTTAGGGTTAGGGTTAAAAAACCTTGACACTTCAAAATCATATGGACCCGATCTCATCCCAGCTGTGCTATTAAAAATGTGCTCAGCCGAAGTAGCTCCAGTTCTCTCCAAATTCTACAACAAATGCCTTAATGAATCTTGCTATATATAGAAAGAGAGAGAATATATATCTCTATCTATCTATCTATCTATCTATCTATCTATCTATCTATATATATATATATATATATATATAGATAGATAGATAGATAGATAGATAGAGATATATGACTTAAGACAGTGGTTCTCAACCTATAAATGCTCTACACCTATAAATAGATACATTGAGCTTCAATCGAAATTAACGGTGATTCACTTTTTATCATAACAGTCTCAACCCGTTAAATGAAAACGGTATACATTGAAATTAACAATATTTCAAAAAGATACATTTATATATATATATATATATATATATATATATATATATATATATATATATAGAGAGAGAGAGAGAGAGAGAGAGAGAGAGAGAGCGAGAGAGAGACAGACAGATAGAGAGGGAAATATCACTTAAGGCATCCCTTTCATCATTTGTAAGAATGTCACCCCCTCCCTCATTTTCTCTCCCTTCCAAGATTGCATGTCTCAAAAAGTGCACTGCTTTACTATTTCAAGTGCTAAGACATACGAAGCTTCAATAACTTTGTGGTTTTAATCTTTGAAATCTTTTGTTGAAAACAGCTTCATTCTTTTGTAGAGAATTCCCAGGATGTTCAAAAACAATTTGTTGTTCTTGTCTTTGTGATGAGGATGAACATTTTGCAAATGTCGCTTCAACTTTGCTGGTTTCACAGAATCATTTGTCAAAAATTTACAACAAATAATAACACATTGGAGTCTTTCTTCTTCATTTATGATAATGGATCTGAATCCATATCTCTATATATAAAGTAATAGCGTTCATGTTTGTGCTTGTCTGTGTGTATAACTCCCTGTGATAAAAAAAAAAAATATAAAGTGTCTCTAGTGTGTATACACCTTTCCTGGTCAAGAAATATTAATGCCCATTGTAGGATACTTCTGTCAAAGGAGACATTTATTTTTATGTGTAACTTCTAGATATAGCATTCTTCACATTAGATATACATCGACCGAGTTATGGTTATTAGCATATCACATTAAATCATTTTAAATAATTAGCTTGATTATATTACTTATTCGACATAATAGCCTCGTTTATACTGTACTATTTTAAAAATATAATTTAAAATGTAATTATTTAGTTTATTTTCATTTCAATTTATATTTTATTTAACTTAAATTTACTTATTATTATCGTAAATCTGAAACCTTTTAATTTTCAAACCAGAAAACCAAGGGGAATAACTGTGATAGTTTAATTCTTTGAGCACGTTATTAAATATTTTCTATAATAGATTTGTTTTCATTTCGAAATATTCTTCTAAGTTGAATTATTATTTTTATTTTTAATTCGGAGGTAATTTTTTTTTTCGCTTATTCTTAATTTTTTTTTTGAAAACTAGAAAAATTGAAACAACACTGGGTGGGATAGATTTTTTTTTCTTTTTTTTCATATTAAAACAGATATTGTTGTTGTTTCCTCAGACCGTTGTTTTATTAATGGTGTGTGTGCGTAAATCGTATTCCGCATTCGCGCTGGAGGTCTTTCTGTGTTGCTCGCTCAAACGCCGCCAATGGCAATTGTAGGCCTAGACTTGGCAAAAAAAAGTACCAGTCCGAATGATGTAAAGGTTCGGCATGTGGTAGCCTGACATCTCCAGGCATAGCCATCGCTTACCTTTCCTTGTCCACATGATGCACAAGTTTTCGTCTGTGCCAGTATTTTTTTTTTCTTGACAAAAGTCGAGGACTCCAGTTGGTGTTTCCAGCTGCTCACTTAAGGCTGTAAAATTCATGTTTTTTTTTCTGACGTTAAGTACGAAATGGTGTGCTTTTTTTACTAATTTATTTTCTTTTCTTCCTCTTCCAAATTGTCGTCTGCTGCTTTGAATTTCCAACTCGCGCGAACGCGCATCGCGTTGAAAACCATCGCGCTACATTGTCATTGGTTCAGCTTTATGTTTCGTCAAACGGCTTAATTTTCTTTGCAATGCTCGGCTTACTCTGGCTGTTGACGTCATGTTACGGAGAAAGCCGGGCGTGCGCTGAGTTACGTCTGGATCACTCTCTGCATGAGTACAAACCTTTTTTTTTATTTGTTATTGTTGAGTTATCCGTTTTTTTCACTGTATTTAGTAGTTTTATGCCGATATAATTCATCGTTCTGTTTATAATTGTTTATTTTTGATTAAAAAAAAATTAAAGCCATTGAACTATAAGTGGTTTGTTTGCCATACTTATAGGTAAATGTGCACTGAACAGATAGCATAATACTTAAAGTTAAATTCAAATTTTGATATATCTTTTAATTTAAACGCGATAAAAAACAATTGGGACACTGAAAACGTACACAGTAAGACAATACGTTGTCAACGGGTTAACGTTGATTTATTTGTAAGACAATTGTTACAGTATAGTTGTAATAAAAATAGTTGCAAAACTGCCCCACTCTTCCCATGTTAAATAATAATTTCGAAATAATAGTGTTAATATTTTAGTGCGCAGGTCAAATTCTGCAAAAGTAGCGATTTGTGTTTAATTGTTTACGCTGTTATGGGTTTATGTTTATGTACGCATATGCAACCGGAAGTCGTGAACCGGATGTTGGGTTACAAGACCCGTTACAAGGTCATTTGAGTTTTATAATTATATAGATTTAATATAAAATATAATTTTTTTACCATATATGATATCATATCATCGCTATTGTATACCATAAATCGGTATTTTTTTTAGTTTACCGACCCCTTGACATTCACCTTTGAATTGTCGACTTTTATAGGTTTTGGGGGACGCTGAGAACGAATATTGCATTAGTTATTCATATTTGAAGACATTTAGTATCCAACGTAATCACTACAGTTTGGCAAGCAAGATGGCCGCCCGTGCATTTACTAAAAAACAAAAAATAGCCAAACGAGCCAAAAAAAAAAAAAAAAAAATGATCCCAGGTCTCCTTTTACTTTCTCATGATTGGACAAATAATTATTTTTATGATAAAGAGAAGACATTTATTTTCGTTTTTTTGACACAAACCGATTTTTTTCTAATCAAATCCGTCGCAAATTTACTGTGTGCATGGTATGAACTCCTGGACCCTGGGACTTTTTGAAGAAATGTTAGTTTCAATAAAGTGGAGGGTTACTTTTCTATGATAATTTAACCTGACATGAGCACACACACGTTGATCCCCCCCAAACATTTTGTTTATATTGGGGCGGGAGGGGGGATGTCGCCAGCGGCCGGGGGATGTTGGGGCGTTGTATAATTGTACTATCTAGAAATGTTTCCTGTGAAGGTGTGTTTTGCAATGAGCACAAATAAAAGACATGGTCAGACGTTTAAAACCATTGACATAGACCTGACATAAGACTGCTTCAGTCACGGTATGTTCTACGTCTCCATCAGCCGGGCAGGAAGTTCAGAAAAAACTCTATATTCTGGCTCCAAATGAAAGAATCAGAAATGTAGTTTACCACGAGGCTCTTCAATGAAAAGTTCTACAAAAGGATATGATGAAAAACTGATATGATCTGATTGTGGTATGTTTTCAGTATTCAATGTGTTAGATAAGATTTAAGCATCGAGTTGAAATTCACTTCCCTCTTACAATATCCACTTGCTGGAAAGATGCCCACAAATCGCGTACCTAAGCGTGAAGAAAAGCCCCGTGCGATGCGGGTATCTTTGCTAGTTCAATATAATAAATGATCGTATTTTTTTTTTCGATATTCATGATGAGACCCAATTCTGTAAATAAAAAAAGAAAAAGTTAAAACTATAAATGGTCTGAAAATCCATCTTCTGGAAACAGGGTACGATTATGAACATCTCCAGTATCAAATAATCCTTATACACTGTGAAATTTACTTTATCTATGAAAACCAAAGAGGGGAGATATAATACATGAGAAATATTTGGAATCAAATCTCCCCTTGTTGTTATTTCAAATCATTTGAAACCATAGCAGCAAGTTTTAGTCTCCTCTCCATCAAGACTAGAAATTGAGGAAATATCAGATATTTTGTAATTCATATGCAAAACTAGGAAAACAATGACTATAATTGAAGTATTGGCAAAGGTGCAGTATCTTTCCAGATACGAAAAATTCTTTAAAATTACCACTATTATAGGTTTTCGAGGGAGCTGAAAACGAATATAAGAGTAAATATTCCATGGAACGAGTAGTTTTCAAGATATGAAAAACTTATGAAGTGGGGAATCACTTTTCTATATTAATTTAACGTAAAATTAACATCCACTTTATAGCCAAGGTGTCGATAAAGTGGGTCACATTTTACGTGAAATTAATATAAGAAAGTGATCCCCCACTTATTGAAACAGTAATGTGCGACCATAACGGCAAATGTCACATAGTCCACAATACAATTCATGTCATTAGCTTTCCAACGAACCTTCATTTTTTAAATCCTGATCAGTAATTGCCGAGATTTCGAACTTATAAAATTGGCCCCAAAAGTGGTATATCTATATATGGATGTATCATATCTATGTATGAATCTATCTATACTCGTAGCCAAGTTGAATATTGAAATGCTCATATCTTGGTTCTATGGGCCGAACATGAAAACTTGCAGGCTTTTAGAAGATTATAATACTATTCTATGGTTATAATTTTATGACAATTGGTAAAAAAGGACCTATATTTTTAAACCAATAAAATATGCCCAAATTAGCATGCATTTATATATATATATATATATATATATATATATATATATATATATATATATATATATATATATATATATTAAGTAATGTGATTTATAATTTAAAAATTTAAAAATTTTTTTTAAAAATTTAAAAATCAAATTTTAATTAAATTAAAAATCAGTTTCATAAGAAGGAACAACAACAAAGTCAATTATCTGTACGATCGTTTCGGAAATCCGTACTTTTTATTTGTGGTATACATGAAGTCACGTAGAACAATTATACATAGTTTTTTTGGTAAGCACGGTCTCCTCATCAGCAAATTTAGGAGGATTTCTATTGAATTGCAAAGACACCAAATAGAAATCCTCCTAAATTTTCTGATGAGGAGACCGTGCTTACCAAAAAAACTATGTATAATTATTCTACGTGACTTCATGTATACCACAAACAAAAAGCACGGATTTCTGAAACGATCGTACAGATAATTGACTTTGTTGTTGTTCCTTCTTATGAAACTGATTTTTAATTTAATTAAAATTTGATTTTTAAATTTTAAAAAATTTGTTTTTAATTTTTAAATTTTTAAATTATAAATCACATTACTTAATATTGAATTAGCTCTAGGACATTTAACTATCGAGCTTATTATATATCTAAATTACAACGAGCATTTCCTGTATTTTAATTAAACTAGTAATTTCACTATTACATTAAAATACACTTAGCTCTTTAGACTATTATTCTAATCTCCTTTAAATTATATATATATATATATATATATAGTGTCCTGGCAGACCAGCTTTAGTTTTGCTGCTTTGGGATGAATTTTGCTTCAGATTTTTTTTGCTTTGTTGTCTCCCCGGTAGCTTTGTCAGGCCACTAACTAACTAACTAACACACACACACACACACACACACACACACACACACACACACACACACACACACACACACACACACACACACACACACACACACACACACACACACACACACACACACACACACACACACACACACACACACACACACACACACACACACACACACACACACACACACACACACACACACACACACACACACACACACACACACACACACACACACACACACACACACACACACACACACACACACACACACACACACACACACACACACACACACACACACACACACACACACACACACACACACACACACACACACACACACACACACACACACACACACACACACACACACACACACACACACACACACACACACACACACACACACACACACACACACACACACACACACACACACACACACACACACACACACACACACACACACACACACACACACACACACACACACACACACACACACACACACACACACACACACACACACACACACACACACACACACACACACACACACACACACACACACACACACACACACACACACACACACACACACACACACACACACACACACACACACACACACACACACACACACACACACACACACACACACACACACACACACACACACACACACACACACACACACACACACACACACACACACACACACACACACACACACACACACACACACACACACACACACACACACACACACACACACACACACACACACACACACACACACACACACACACACACACACACACACACACACACACACACACACACACACACACACACACACACACACACACACACACACACACACACACACACACACACACACACACACACACACACACACACACACACACACACACACACACACACACACACACACACACACATTGAAAATAACTTTACAAATATTTCAGGATGTTACTACTATTGGTAAAATTTATTTGCGTACTTTCCAATCCTTCAGGATTAATCCTCAAGGATAGATTAATCTAACAAGTTTTGAACAATGTATCTAATAGTTTTTAAATCTATCCACGACGATGAATCTAGAAAGTTTGGTATCAGTAATGGCAAGCACATAAAACCAACAGTAGGTTCTTTGTTATGACAGGGGCGCGTTCGAGATGACTGTTTCTGTTTAGATCACAATTGAACATGACACTTGACTTTTGCATTCAAAACTTTAATTCAAGCCATCATGTATGAAAATAATTTAATCAAATCAACAGTAGTTTCTCTACAGTGCAATGTAGACTAGGCTGTATTGTGAACTTAGCTAATGCGAGAGTCATGTCAACTTTCTGGTGCACCGCATCAGCATATTTTACAACCGGGCAAGGCCCTCCTCCCCCCGGCTAGTAAATAAATAAAAATAGGTGAAAAGTCGAGGAAATATATATATATATATATATATATATATATATATATATATATATATATATATATATATATATATAAAATAATTTCTGACGAGGACGCATCACAGAACGTCTGAAACGAGCGTAAAAACGATTTCAATGACTTAAAAACATTATTACAATGATCCAAACTTAATTCCCAATGAAAAACCAAGACACGGAATAATAAAATAATGTTAAAAAATACACATTGTTGGTGACTACTCCCTTATTTAAATATACATCTTTCTTTCGTTGGAATTTCTTAACCCATTTAATATATATATATATATATATATATATATATATATATATATATATATAAAACGAAGGAAAAAGAAAACGTTAAAATAATAAAAATGTCATCTTTATCAAAATAAAAAAAAAATGTAGTGTTCCTCGGCAGTAATTATTTTTTCTTGTTATTTAAACGAAGGACATTTGATACAAGGAACGTTTGCGATGACTGCACATAGTATGGCACACGTATATACTGCTGCTCCTGGCTACGTGTGGTGTACTTTGGCCAAAAATAGCGCCAACAATTAATAAATAAGTAGTTAAATCAGTGAATGAAAAGATGAATAATACATGAGCGGGTTACCAGTTAGCAAGTGCTAACTCGAGAACGGAATTTGAAGATGAAATGAGAAAGCATGAATCAACAAACAAAATATATTTAGATATCAACAATTTTACAAAGATGTGAAATATACTTTGAAATTTGTTGAAGTTTAAAAGTTCATGAATAGGAAATAGACAAAGTTCGTTTCAAAGTTTTATTGAGTGTGTGCATGCGTACGTGTTTGTGTATGTGTGTGTGTGTGTGTGTGTATTTATGGAGTTGTTGTGTTGTAGCGTATTTTGATGATAATGCATGTTTAGAAAGTACCAAGAACAGTGCGAAGAATTAATAAATATTCAGCTAAATTGTCGAATGAAAAGATGAATAAAACATGACTGGGTCACCAGTTAGCAAGTGCTAATTAAACAACGGAATTTTGAGATGAAATTAGAAAACATGAATTAACAAACAAAATATATTTAGATTTCAACAATTTTACAAAAATGTGAAATATATTTTGAAAGACGAAACTTTGTTGAAGCTTTAAAGTTAATGAATAGGAAATAGACAAAGTTCGTTTCAAAGTCCCATTGTGTGTGTGTGTGTGTGTGTATTTATATTTATGGAGCTATTGTGTCGTTCCTGGTTAAATTTAGTGTATTTTGGTGATAATGCGTTTTTGGAAAGTACCAAGAACAGAGCTAAGAATGAATAAATATGTAGTTAAATTGTCAAATCAAAAGATTAATAAAAACATGAATGGGTCACCAGTTAGCAAGTGCTAACCCAACAACGGAATTTTGAGATGAAATGAGAAAACATGAATTAACAAACAAAATATATTTAGATATCAACAATGTTACAAAAATCTTCTGGGATAAGCGTTTGGAGTGTTGAGACAGGCGTCGATGTGTCCAAGAAGGATTCTGAATTTCTGTTCATGAAGCCACTGTTTTATAGGCTTGTAAAACTGTTAGATAATAACATTGTTAAAAGTGAAATTAGTTATTATCGATCTATCTGTCTATTTATCTATCTATCCATTGATATTGTAAAAATAGTTTATATTTGGAGTTATTTATTGTTTATAGAATAAAGTTTAGCAATGCGTTTTAGCTGAGGACGTTTACATAAATTAGCTAGGTTAAATAAACAAAATGACCTTGGGCAGGCGTACGTAAACGGTCGCACGTTGAGAGACGTTCTTTTTAATGATGACGTAACGGAATTGAGACAAAGAGGTCGGGAAGGTTAGAGAAAAGAATTGATTATGAGTATGGTCACGGAAGTGAACAAACGTGCTTCAAAAAGCGAGAAAGCGGGTTGTAAAAGAACAAGCATGTAGATACGTAATGCAGACTCTTTGTGAAGATTATTTGGGACAGCTGAAATAAATTTATATTTAAAAAATATAAAGTGTTGTTCTGTGGTTTCACAAAAGAAGGAAGGACAGAGGTCTCAATTGGTTATGGTGTTGGTCATTTCATGAATCATCACGGAGCTCAGAAGTGAAGATAGAAGAACTCGAAGTTCATGTTGCGAGTTTGTCTCTGATGTATCGTTATTTTCATGGAAAGTGTTCAACTGAGCTTCAATCTATAGTCCCCCCTCGCCAAACTTTCACAAGAAACACTCGTCTAGCTGTAAACACTATCAATAATTTCCCCCACTCTTTATCTGTGCCTAAACCTAAACGTAGATTCCATGAACAAAGCTTCTTTCTTAGAACTGCACGCCTGTGGAATTGTCTTCCGTTTTCCTGCTTTCCGGCTGACTACAATATGGTTGTGTTCAAGTCTAAGGTAAATAAGTTCTTGATGAGCCGTTCCATATAAGTTATTAAATTTACCAAATTTTCATTACTAATGATTACTATATTGACCAACTTCTACTGTACACTCTTTAACCCTTATCCTTGAGTGGCCTCTGGGCCTTGATAATGTGGTGATGCCTTTGTAAAAAAAAAAAAAAAAAAAGAAAGAAAGGGATGAAGCATATATTATTATTCTTATAAAAAATGATATCTTTATGTAAATATGAACTGTAATATATACCCGTGTGATAACTAATACAACATGTTAGTATTGATTTATCTGTCTATCTATTTATCTATCTACTCAATAATATTCTTAAAAATAGTTTAGATTGGGAGTTATTTATTGTTTATAGAATAAAATTTAGCAATGGGTTTTAGCTTAGGATGTTTACATAAATTAGCTAGGTTAAAAACAAAATGACCTTGGGCATGCATAAGTGGAAACGTCGACCGTTGAGATACGTGTGCTTTTTTTAATGATGACGTAACGGAACTAAGGTCAAGAGGTCGGGAAGTTTAGTCAGGAAGAGTTCGAGTTTTGTCACGTACTTCAAGCCAGGAAGCGAGGCTGTAAAGAACAAGCCTGTAGAGACGAAATGCAGATCCTTTGTGAAGACCATTTGAGACGGCTGAAATAAATTTATATTATAAAAATATAAGATGTTGTTCTGTGGTTTCATAAAAGAAGGAAGGACAGAGGTCTCAATTGGTTATGGTGTTGGTCATTTCATGTTTCATCACGGATCTCAGCAGTGAAGATAGAAGAACTCTTGAAGAAAAAGGTATGAAGTATATATTATTCTTCTTATGAAAAAAAAAATGATATCTTTATGTAAATATGAACTGTAATATATACCCGTGTGATAACTTTCTGATATAACATGACTCAGTTTGTACGTCGATATCATATCCCCTGGCTAAAAAACAATAATACTATTTATACGTTTATCTGGTGCCGTTTGGAGAACAATATATATCCTCCTCCTATCCTTGACTATGTAACAATATTTCACATTGGATTACTACATTCCCGTATAGGTGTTACTTTTTTGAGGTTTGGATATCATTCCATTATTGAACATTTTTTTTGGATTTAACACCTTTATGTTAAAAGTTGGTAGATTTAGAAAGTCACGAAAAAAGTATATCGAAATTGGTTGTTCTTTGATATGACAGGAGCGCGTTCGAAAGGAATGTTTCTGCTTAGAGCACAGTTGAAGCATGATACTTGACTTTCGCATTTTAAACTTTAATTCAAGCTATTATATATAAAATGATTTTATAAAATCAACAGTAGGTTCTCTACAGTGCAATGTAGACTACAATTTATTGTGGACTAAGTCACTGCATAACACGATCCTTCGACTTGGGACCTTGGACCTAATTAAATTAACAGGAAAATTACTATCACCAAAGAATTAACTCGGAAGCATACGGAGTTGGCGGTCCCTTTTAAGGGTTCCAGTTTGTAGAAAGATTTTTGGGAAGAGCCGAGTTCAGAGAAACTTTTTCATTGAATATTTTGGAAGTTATGATTAAATATGAGAGAGCAAAAGACATACGACAATCCAAAGAAAAATAATCAATTCAAAAACAATACTTTATAAAAGGAGATATTTTCCATACGTTTAGAAATGGAAAAACAGAATGTTCTCCAATATTTTCAGAGTCCTTGTTAAAAAACTGAGATTATTTAACTAAGATGTTGAAAGAGTTCAGAGTCGATAATTTAAGGGCTATGAATTATTCACGAATCTAAAAATCTTATTCAAAACGTCTCCACGCAATTACACAAATTATATTTCAGTAAAAGTTATTAATAAAAGTCAGTGTTCTTTTGTTTTCATTGTAAAAAGAAAGTTCAGTGAGAAATGTTAGGAACATCTATATATTATTACGATAGCGCGTGTGTTATTTACTGTGTCACGCTTACATCCGGGTCGTTTTATTGTTATGTACTTCCATTTCTTGTCATAAATAATTTTACCAAGAATTAATTCTTCATAAGTTTTGGTTTCGCTTTCAATTATAGCCGATGGCACTTAAGTCATCTATTTTTAAAAATAATTTTATCAAGAATTCTTCATGAGTTTTGGTTTCGGTTTCGATTATAACTAGAATTAGGACAACAGCATATTCTTTTCATTGTTTTGACTCTCGAGTGTGTATCCGTTGATATCTTATATGCTTTTATATACAGTGATGTGGTTCTCAGTTGATTCACTGTGTCTGTGTCGGATATATACTCGAGAGTCAAAACAACGAAAAGAATATTCTGTAATCATAGCCTTAATTATAACTGATGGCACTCCAGTAATCTATATTTTTCAATAAATAATTTTATCAAGAATTCTTCATAAGTTTTGGTTTCGGTTTCGATTATGGCTGAAGGAACTCAAGTTAGAAATATATATGCGCATATTCTTTCCATAAATTTTAATTTCGTTTTCGATTCAAGCTAATGCACCATAATCATATTTTTTATTTTTGAAATCGCAACTTTATAAAAATAGACAGAACATTAACTCTATAATCTGCAAGAATTAAAATATATTTAAGCATACTTTACGGCCGGGCTCTGCCGGGCGTTCGTGCTAGCTTAGATAAATACTTTTGCAGTTTTAACAAAAAAGTTACAATAATAGCGTCTCCATTTATGCTGACATTTACAGAATGCCAACATCAATATATTACATATGAATGTATCCCCTGTGGAATTTCTACAAGTCTCGCTAGTTTCAATGTTTAAGTTTATGCATTTGTTTTCGACGAGAAAACGCCAATGTGAAAGAGTTAATGAGTTGTGTGTCTCTGTGTGTCGTTAATGACTGCGCACGTATGCTTATGACTGCATGGGTGAGTTAAGATAACAGCAGCCCCGAGGTCTGCCGGGGATGGGGGGGGGGTTAGGAAGTAGGGGGAGCTAAGTCAATGTAGATTTTAGCTCTGTCGTAGATTTCGGCCCAACTGTTTATTGACGAAAAATCTGACCTTATATGGAGAATCGCAGTTTCGAGTAAATTCAGAAAATTCCCTGATTGGTCCCAAAAAATGTTTTCGTTTTTATGAATTCAGGTAGATGCATGCTCGAATTTAGTTGCGCAGAAACGAGTTCAAGCATTTCTATTTCAGACACCCATGGGTAAACTTCGCCGCCACACTGTTGACCTCCAGGAACTTCAGTGCAAACTAAAGGAACTCACCACTAACGACCAATATACGAAACTCTAGCAGTAACCTTTGGATATCACTATCAATTTCGGTTACTTGTTATATATTAGGGACCCTACGCCAGTACCCATTAAGTTAGCTAGTATGAATTTTGACAAGAGTCACACTGTATGCACGATAACCCATATCTGTAAGATAGAATCGTTGCCAGGGTTGAATGAAAGAGTGGTGGCAAGGAAGGGACAATAGGTCAAACGGTAGACAAAACAATATCGAACTATCGCCAATGACGTCACGTTTCCGAGCTGAGAGAAACAAAGGTTTTCAACGGAAGCCGTGCGAATGGGTCTCTCCGTTGGAAGCCAGATGAACGAGATACGATCAATAATGTAGGAAACTAATAATCTTAGTCAATGTTACTTTGAAGTCTGTCCGTCTGCGCGTCACTCATTTTGTTAAGTCAGAAAGTTAAATTTAAGAAGAAAATAACCAGTAAAAATAACATTAGTCTCTGTCTCTCTTTTGAGTAAATTCTCTCTCAATAAAACCTTGAAGAAAACCTAGTGAACACCCTGTGTCTTTCTTTATGAAAAGAGTTTTATTCATCTTAGTTAAACAGATGAGACGACCAACAGCCCGTCATGAAACTGCGACGATCAAAAGATGTTAAACGCGCGTAAAAAAACAACACAAATAAACATCCAACACTTACGTATTAATTATGTACGATCTCGCCCTCCCACTCTCTACCTGTTTCTGAAGTGGATTCCATGAACAAAATGTATTTCTTAGAACTGCTCGCTTGTTGAACTCTGTTCCGTCTGGCTGCTTTTCAGCTGACTACAATATGGTCGTCTTCAAGTCCAACGTAAACAAATTTTTTATTCGTTAAATAGGTGAGACGATAATGAAATTGGAATTTGTGGAAACTATAACTATTTTCTAACATGTTATAAGAAAGTCCAAATAGCTCTCTCTCTTTTTTCTCTCTCTCTCTTTTTCTATCTTTCCTCTCTCTCCTCCTCTTTCTCTCTTTCTCTCTTTATTTCTCTCTTCCTCTCTCTCTCTTTCTCTCTCTTTTTCTCTCTCTTTCTCGCTCCCTCTTTCTTTCTCTTTCTCTTTCTCTCTTTCTCTCTCTCTCTTTCTCTCTCTGTCTCTCTCTTTCTCTCTCTATTTCTCTCTCTCTTTCTCTCTCTATTTCTCTCTCTCTGTCTCTCTCTTTCTCTCTCACTCTTTTTCTCTTTTTCTCTGTCCCTCGTTCTCTCTTTCTCTCTCTCTTTCTCTTTTTCTCTTTCTCTCTCGGTCTCTCTTTATCTCTCTCTTTCCCCTCTCTCTTTCTGTCTCTTTTTTTCTCTCTCTCTTTATATCTCTCTTTCTCTCTCTCTCTTTCTTTCCCTTTCTCTCTTTTCCCTCTCTCTCTTTCTCTTTCTCTCTCTCTTTCTTTCTCTCTTTCTCACTCTCTCTCTCTTTTTCACTTTTTCTCTCTTTCTCTGTCTTTCTCTCTCTCTTTCACTCTCTCTTTCTCACTCTCTTTTTTCTCTCTCTCTCTCTTTCTCTCTTTCTTTCTCTCTCTCTTTCTCTCGTTCTCTCTCTTTCTCTCTTTCTGTCTCTCTCTCTTTCTCTATCTCTCTTTCTCTTTCTCTCTCTTTCTCTCTCTCTTTCTCTCTCTTTCTCTTTCTTCCTCACTCTCTCTCTT
>NC_136522.1:6888134-6895634 GCF_053919585.1 Euprymna scolopes
AAAAATCGAAACCAAAACATTTAGCGCTCCAGCCACGTTCCTTATCGCTGGAGCTATTGACAGATAAACAAGAAAGATTTAAAATAAAACCGCTTTAAGCTATGATGAATTTGCGCATGCGCAAAATTAATAGAATTGTGTCGGAAAGTTGAATTGAGACATTTTTGCATTTCAATTTGAGAACATATTTCTGTACGTATTATTCATCCATCCAAATAAAGATTTTACTCGTTATAAACCGTCCTTGGTGTATGATTACTATTTCCTGTTAATTTCAATGTTATGTGACCAGTAGTTTAAAAGTTTATCGGTTAAATATTTTCTACACAGACACACACATGCATCTACTGTTTTATACATGCAGATTAGAATTTCGAAATAAATTGTAACAGGCATTATTTGTATTTTTGTTGAAATGATTGAAAGTGCTCATTATGTAACAGAGCACGGACGCGCGTCTGACAACCGCAACATCTGTATACAAATGACCGAGCTGTGTGCGGCCAAGAAGGAAAAAGATTATACAAAAACAAAAATAGACGTGTTTAACAGGAAGAGACACGTGCTAAACATGGCCGGAGAGAAACGAAATACCACATGTTCGACACGGCAGATTCTTGTTAAGCACTTTGGAATGCGAAAGGACTTTTGAACAAAAGACAAGGCGTTATTCTGGAACGTACATGTAAAACGTACATAAAAAGAGTGAGTCAGAATTCTTTCATTTGTTGTTTTGCGACGGTCTTTAAATGTTAGTACGCGTTTAAAGGTTAAACTTATATGCCAAACGAACTTTATAAAACCTGTCATAACAGGGCGCTACTTCAAGACGAGAGCCATTTGATTCAATTTGGGCTAATTGTGGCTCAGTGGGTTCATAGCGACTAGATAGAAGCTTGCTTTTAGACGCACTAAAATCTTATGTATGTGTTTGTTTTTGAATGTTCGCTTAAAAGTCAAATACGACAAAACAAATACCCACAAAGTTGGTCTTTTCTTAATTGGCATTGCATTGGATGAATAATATCTAAGACTAGCTGTATACACCCGGCGTTGCCCGGTCGAAACATATTGCCGGGCGAATGTATTAACTATATATTATTTAAGATACACCGAATACCCTTACTTGTTACGAAAAAGGGAAAACATAAAACACATCCATCTAGCTCCATGGAAATCAAACCCGAAGTAACTTTTACAGTTTAAACCGGAAATAAACATGCTTATTTCCGGTTTTGAACGCAAATGTTGTCACCTATAAAAAATTTAAAATAAATTTAAAATAAATTAAATAAAAAATAAACAAAATTTTAATGATATTTCTAAATAGAACAATTAAAACGATTCTATTACACCAAACAAATGACATTATTTATTAAAATAGATTCTTTAATGTAATATGCAAATTGAGGTTACTCATTGAATGTAGATTTTTTTTAAATTAGTATATTTAGAAATCATGCTGGAATGAAAGTGTGTAAAAAGTCCGTTTTCAGCGTAAAATTAATTTGGTTAGGGTTAGGGTTAATTAAATTGTGAATAGAGAGACAGGAACCTGACTTTATTATAATAGATTTAGAAAAAAATAATAATAATTTGACCTTAAACTAGGGTAGCTGTTTTCAAGGGGTCGATTTTCAACCAACTAAATGGAAGTAATTCTGGGTTTTCTTTTTATAAATAAGGAAATTACTTCCCTTATGCCTACTCATTCTGCGAGGAATCTATAGGAACGAGTTACGTGTGTGCACCCAGAGAGAGGAATAGCGGAAGAAGAAAGAGGGGCGGGTAGAGAGGAGGGGGGAAACCGGGGAGGAGAAAAGAGAAAAGGATAAAGAGGCAGATAGAGATATAAAGTTTCGATATAAATATATAGCGCTTTTGTCACGAGAAAAGTTGTTAGGCATGCTAGTAAATAAATAAAGAAGAAAGAAAAATCATTTCAGGCATTCACTAAAAAACTGTGTTAATATATACTTATATATATATATATATATTTATTTATTATTTTTATATATATATATATATATATATATATATATTTATTTATTATTTTTAAAACAGTAATCTACGTACACGCGTGTTTCGAGGTCGTTACCTCTCGTCAGCGTAGTTCAACTGTTTCTAGGGATCGAACCTCAGACCATGTTTACAACAGTCCGGTGCCTTAACCGTTAGGCCATAATCCCTAGATTAATTATACTGTTTATTTTTATCGCTTGAAAAAACAACAATAACAAAATCTAAATTTATAAGCGATAAAAATAAACAGTATAATTAATTTAGGGATTATGGCCTAACGGTTAAGGCACCGGACTGTGTTAAACATGGTCTGAGGTTCGATCCCTAGAAACAGTTGAACTACGCTGACGAGAGGTAACGACCTCGAAACACGCGTGTACGTAGATTACTGTTTTAAAAATAATAAATAAATAAAAATGTTATATACGTCCAAACAAATAAAAAAGGGCGACTTTCTAAGTACATAAAAAAATGAGCTTCGAGGCGGAGCTAATATTAACCGTATGTATCGCTTATATATATATTCTGGTTAAAAAATCTTATGTAGATGGGAAGCCAAAACCATGACGATTGATAATGGGGAAATTTTTTGTGAGGCTTATATATATATATATATATATATATATATATATATATATATATATATATATATATATATATATATATATATATATATATATATATATCATTGTTAAGATGGATGAAAAATGAAGAAAAAGAAATTCACGAACCGGACTTTCGACCCTGATGAGGCTATGTATTAGCGAAATATAGGACTTACAAAAATAAAATTAATAAACAAAAATAATTTTATCATTATATTCGACACTTCAAAGTTTTCAAAAATTCCTCATTTAAATTTTACTTTAAAAATAAGTGTCTTCAAAAAGTTTGTAACCATCTTTTACTTTAAATCCCCTTCGAAACTGGAGCATTATACACTTGAAACCACCGGACCAACACATAAATTCTCGTCTCTTCGCCATAACACTAAAATTAAGAAAAAGAAATTCACGAACTGGACTTTCGACCCCTATGAGGCTATGTATTAGCGAAATATAGGAGTTACAAAAAAAAAAAAAATCAATAAACAAAAATGATTTTATCATTATATTCGACACTTCAAAGTTTGCATAAATTTCTCATTTAAATTTTACTTTAAAAATAAGTGTCTTCAAAAAGTTTGTGACCGCCTTTTACTTTAATATATATATATATATATATATATATATATATATATATATTTATAATTATATGATAATGATTTTTAAATATTGCCTACATATATAATACGCTTCCGATTCACCTTTATATGTTGAATAGGCTCCTATATGGTAGACTATTTAAAAAAAAAAATGATTACATATAATGATAGAAGATGTATCGAGACACAGGAATAGGTATGTTTGATCTGGCAGAACGTTTGTTCATTAAAATTCGTTCGCGCTTGACTTCCATAGAATGGAAATATGCCACAAAGTTTAACAAGGTTTTTTTTTTAATATAGATCCATAGAATATTGTGATAAGTGTTTCAGTGTGAATAGGTATGGTATAATAAATTATGGGGTTTATCTATTTTATTTTTACTTTCATCATATTTTGCTTTGGTTTTGCTACCCCCAAATTCTAAGCTGTCTCTTTACAACCCTTCCTTTTCATAAGCTATCATACTTTAATAAATAAGAGTCCATTTTCTGTAGGCTGTTTTTGAACCCAGTCAAGGACGGGTACTTTTGCTAGTATATATATTATATATATATATATATATATATATATCCTTCATGAATATATTACATACATACATAAAAAGCATTATCATATATATATATATATATATATATATATATATATATATATATATATATATATATATATATATCCTTCATGAATATATTACATACATACATAAAAAGCATTATCATATATATATATATATATATATATATATATATATATATATATGTAATATTTTATCTCCACCTGATGATTATTCAAGAAAGAATCGAAAGCGCTCGTGTGAACCATGGAACATTTGTAAATATCTTCCATCTTGAAGTTTAAAAAATTTTACGAAAGATCGAAAAAATGAAAAAAAGAATCATTAAGCAAGGTATCTCTGTTGTTCTTAATAATGTTTGCCTGACTATATATATATATATATATATATATATATATATATATATATATATATATATATATATATATAAGGAGATTAGAATAATAGTCTAAAGAGCTAAGTGTATTTTAATGTAATAGTGAAATTACTAGTTTAATTAAAATACAGGAAATGCTCGTTGTAATTTAGATATATAATAAGCTCGATAGTTAAATGTCCTAGAGCTAATTCAATATTAAGTAATGTGATTTATAAGTTAAAAGTTTTTAAATTTTTAAAATTTAAAAATCAAAATTTAATTAAATTAAAAATCAGTTTCATAAGAAGGAACAACAACAAAGTCAATTATCTGTACGATCGTTTCGGAAATCCGTGCTTTTTATTTGTGGTATACATGAAGTCACGTAGAATAATTATACATAGTTTTTTTGGTAAGCACGGTCTCTTCATCAGCAAATTTAGGAGGATTTCTATTGAATTGAAAAGACACCAAAAATAAACCTAGCATTAAAAGTAAGGCAGATGAATCTGAAAAATTGAAGTAAAAGGTTTGGATATAAAATTTATAAGAAAATTAATAAGAAAATTGGTATAGGTTAGAGATAGAAATGAGTAGAAAAAATATATATATTTTTGAATTTACATAATAAATTTGATTTAAAAATATATAGATATATAATTACCTTATGGTTTTTCTTTTTTTGAAATCAGGAACTGTATTTAAAGTAGTCATTTAGATGTTTGCTATAGCTTTTTATTTTATTGAATGATGAATTTTAAAAGGGCGACGCTCGTGCAGTAAATTGTTTCCGTTAGCGTATTTTGATTTAGAGACGCTACAGTTAATATCTATAGAGAGAGAGTTTTTTTTTTTTTTTTGCAAGTTTTTAAGGGGAGATAATTGTCATGGCTTTATTTATTATTTGATTTACGAGTCTAAGGGCGGTAATTGGTTTAACTTAATTTATTAAAAAAAAAAAAAATCTATTTTTACTAATGAGTAATTTTTAATGATTTAAGGTGGTTTATATTTATTAAATTTAAACCAACGTTTATGATTACACGATAGAAGCTCGTGTCTTGAATTTACTAGTTTGGTTGTGCTTTTTATATCTTCATATTTTAAAATTTTTAGGGTTTCTTTTGTACATAATGTACAAAATTTATCTCCTGGTTTATATGATTTGCAAGTCTCAATTATTTGCCATTTTAAGTTGAAAGAAATATTGCTATTTTTTAGTTGCCAAATATAGTTGGATAGAGTAGTTTGGTTTGATAGAGAGTTATTTTTAAAAGAATGTTTGTGCGTTGAAATTCTATGTTTTATTGGGCCAGATGTGGAACCAATATATATTACCTCTTGATTATTATGATTATTTTCCGTTAGGTCTATTGTTGGATTATAATGTGGTGGGTTGGTTAATAATTGATCGGTAGATTGATTTAAGTTGGTGTTATTATTTAATCTGGTAGTTGAGTTATGGCTGTTGATAGGTTCTTGTATATTTGGAGTTTTTGATACTGTGCAGCTATAGATAACATTTTTAATTTTACATGAGCCTTGTAGGGGACATTTATTTTTTCTTCTACAGTTACAGTCCGATGTATTTTGTATAGTTGCATTTTGTAGTTTATTAATTTTATTATTATTAGAGCTAATTATTTTCTGATGAAGGTTAGGCATAGTAGAGTAAGAGACTTTAATTGTGTTCTTATTGAAAATCTTATTATATCTATGGGGGGCTTTAAAGTTCTTATCTAATATTTTAAAAAATTCTCTAGCTATGTTTGTTTCTAGGTTTTTGGAATACGGGGGGTTGAACCATAGGATCTCCTTGTGTCTATTCTTACGTTTGCGGGTTTTAGTTTGTTGTTTATTTATATTATTATCTAATATTTGTAGTTTGGTTTTATCTTTTTTTGTCTCCTGGTTATTTTTCTTAACTCGTATACGGAAGACATTGCCATATTATATGTTATTACGCTCTTAATAGGTTTATTTTTAATGCAGTTTATGTTTCTATCATTTTCATTTATGAATTTAATTTGTGAATTATATCCAGAGTTTTTAAGGGCTTCATTATAGTATATTTCATTTTTGGTAAATATTGATTTAGTAGAAGACAGTCTAGAAATTCTTAGAGCGATATTGGGAACTATTGATTTTAATATTGATTTAGGGTGGTTTGATTGATTGTGGACATATAGAAGTGATTGGTTAGGTTTATGGTATGGTTCAAAGGTAGAATTTTCAAGATTTAAGGTTATGTCTAAGAAATTAACAATTTTTTTATTAGGGTCGATTTTTATACTAAGTCCATAATTTTTAAATAATTTATGTAGAGCTTTAATTGCATTTTCATAATTTTTATTAGTAGAATTCGTTATGAAAAGTGCATCATCTCTATATAGCCCTCCTTCAAGTTTGAATTGTTTATGGAGTATACAATGTATTTCATTTAAAAGGAAAAGGCCAACTAGATCAGTGAAGGTAATTATATATCTATATATTTTTAAATCAAATTTATTATGTAAATTCAAAAATATATATATTTTTTCTACTCATTTCTATCTCTAACCTATACCAATTTTCTTATTAATTTTCTTATAAATTTTATATCCAAACCTTTTACTTCAATTTTTCAGATTCATCTGCCTTACTTTTAATGCTAGGTTTATTTTTGGTGTCTTTTCAATTCAATAGAAATCCTCCTAAATTTGCTGATGAGGAGACCGTGCTTACCAAAAAAACTATGTATAATTATTCTACGTGACTTCATGTATACCACAAATAAAAAGCACGGATTTCCGAAACGATCGTACAGATAATTGACTTTGTTGTTGTTCCTTCTTATGAAACTGATTTTTAATTTAATTAAATTTTGATTTTTAAATTTTAAAAATTTAAAAACTTTTAAATTATAAATCACATTACTTAATATATATATATATATATATATATATATATATATATATATATATATATATATATATATATATATATATATCATTCAAACATTACCGTGTTTGAATATATGATTAAGTGGCAGTTTTAGTCATTTAGAACTGCTTTAAAGCTTCACCGCTCACTCATTTTTCGACCGAATTTCAAACAATTATTACAGTTTATAGATCACCTTCTCAGCTATATTGTGAAAAAAAAAAAAAAAAAAAAAAAAAAGATTCAATTTTTGTTCAGTTTTACAAAAGTTATGATGAATTTTCTGTTCAAAATCGTAAAAATATGTAAGGAGGTGAGCGACGCTTTTTATGACTGGTTTCCATAGCAACCACGTCGCTCCAGCGACTACTGTTGCTACTAATTCGAAAAGAGAAGTAACCAGTGAATATGAAAGCATG
>NC_136522.1:6905634-6908134 GCF_053919585.1 Euprymna scolopes
AAAAAACTGATTACATATAATGATAGAAAATGTATCGAGACACAGGAATGGGTATGTTTGATCTGGCAGAACGGTGGTTCATTAAAATTCGTTCGCGCCTGACCTCCATAGAATGAAAATATGTCACAAAGTTTAACAAAGTTTTTTAATATACATCCATAAAATATTGTGATAAGTGTTTCAGTGTGAACAGGTATGGTATAATAAATTATGGGGTTTATCTATTTCATTTTTACTTTCATCATATTTTGCTTTGGTTTTGATACCCCCAAATTCGAAGCTATGTCTTTACAACCCTTCCTTTTCATAACGTATCATACTTTCATAAATCAGAGTCCATTTTCTGTAGGCTGTTTTTGAACGCAGTCAACGACGGGTACTTTTGCTAGTATATATATATATATATATATACATGCATATATATATATATATATATATATATATATATATATATATATATATGCATGTATATATATATATGTATGTATATATATATATATATATATATATATATATATTTATCCTTCATGAATATATTACATACATACATATATACATACATACGGCATAATCGCGTTGACACAACGGTGCTCGTTAGATCACTGAAGTTAAGCAACTTTGAGCCTGGTTGTATGTGCTCTCCGCTTATCTCGGCATTTGTTTCCAGTCGTCCTGTACCTACACTTCACTTGCCACTGGTATATAACAATGTCGACCCAGGAGAGGTGTGGTTGGAGATTACAGACCTCCTGCCACAAAAATTTCATGGGCAGGCAGCACTTCGTGGATATCCATAGTTTGTAAAAAACTGAAGGAGTCCCCCATATATATTGTGAAATACAAACGATTGCACTGAAAGGGACGGCTAGAATCCTGAAAAGATCTCTTGGTTGGACTCACTAAAATAGGGGTAAATGTCAGACATCTGGTTGGATGTCCCATCCCCTAGAAGAAAAAGTTTAAGAAAAATGAAAAAAAAAAAAAAAAGATTATCCCTGGCTTTTTCTTGTGGGGATATTTTAAAGAAAAAGTCTGTGCTAACAAGATTCTATATTAACAAACTCCAAATCCTGCAAGAATTGAAGAAAAACATTAGGAACGAAATAAGGGAGTTAAATCGCAACACAGAGATTCTGCAATCTGTCTGAATAATGTTTTGGAACGAGCAAAAATATGCGAAGACATTATTTTCCATAAGTAAAGATTGTTTGAAATTTGCATTTTTTTTCAAATAAAATTTCACAGTGTCTTAGTCAGATTGTGTTTAAATTACAGAAAAATATCATAAAAATAAAGAATCTATTTAAGTTCAAAACTCTTCAATGACTTTTTAGATCCTCCGATGTATATATATATATTATATTATATTATATTATATATATAAATATATATATATATATATATATATATATATATATATATATATATATATATATATATATCAAATTCTTTTATCAAAGCGTAAATCTTGAACAACACAAAACGTAATAAGATAAGAAAAGCTCAACACTATTAAGAGGAGGAAACAATAATATTAAATGAAAGATGAAGGATAAAAGTTATATATAACTTTATTATACCAATAGAACAATAAGGAAAAATAAAAGGGGAATATTAATATAAAAGAAAACGTTATGTTATGACATTTCGAAGCTAAATGCTTCTCACCAGAAGAGTTGAAGGGCCATAATTTTGCAAAATACAAAATATACAAAATCCCCCCCCCCCAAAAACAAAAAACAAACAACAAAAAAAAACTAGCTTAATGACATTTAGAAATGAAACGAGAACGAAGGAAGATGATAAAATCGTAAATAGTAATTAAAAGTAGGTACAACATATAAGGGCAAGTTGGAAGGGTAGAATATATGAAGGTAATATTTAAAAATCATTATCATATATATATATATATATGTATATATATATGTATATATGCATATATATACATATATATATGTATATATATATACATATATATTAGTATCACGTTAAAAAATATCATACAGAAGTAGGACAATTTATATAATTTTCATTAACACACACAGGCACACACGCACACACACACAGACACGCACACACGCACACACACGCACACACGCACATACACACACATACATATTTAATGGATATTATATTTATTTATGATAGTCTAATTTATGATCGTCGATCGGTACCTTCGATTCTACGAAAATGCATAAAACGCGACCCATAGTTTTTGTCTTTAAGAGATATCTCATTAAATATTTGAGACCATGGGCGTTTTCAGTATGAACAACGAAACGAAAAAATAAATGACCCCTCCCCCCCAAAAAAAATATATAGTAATGGATTAATCAGCCATTGCTCATCGAGTGTGCCATTTTACTTTAGTTGGCTGTGTGTTTTTGGGTTAAGGGTTAGGGTTAGGGTTAGGGTTAAGGGTTAGGGTTAGGGTTAGGCTCTACTAACTTTGTATCTCTTCTGCGAACGTTGTTTTTGCTACCAAATTTTAAAACTTTCC
>NC_136522.1:6910634-6913134 GCF_053919585.1 Euprymna scolopes
CCTTACCCACAAAATTTTCTTTTCTCCATTCACCCCCATCTAGAGAGCATCCTCATTTAGAGACTAACCCGCAGAAGCGAGGTTCCTTTTACAAACCTAGTGGAACGGGCAGTCTATCAACTAGAGGGGGCTGAGAGGGTCCTACTAATCACTTTTTTTTCTTCCTCCCCACCCTCAACACAAATGAATTATTGTACCATTTTTATTATCTTTTTTTGTTTTTACACGTCAATAAAAAATGTTTTAAAAATTGGAAGTTAAGTAGGACGTCCCCTAGTATGGAAAGGTGAATGCGGTATTATGGTGAAAGAAGATACTAGCTGGGAGAAACTTTTGATTTTGTTTAGTTCTGGAGTGACAAGGATGACCAACGACCCCCACAATCCCCCCTTTTGAGTTGGCCATGTGCCTAAGTTTTTTGTTCATTGTTGATTTTCAATGTATTTTTAACATGAATAAAAGATTTAATATCTCAAAGTGTAGTATCTGTTCCGGCAGATACTGCAAGCAAAGACCATATGTGGGGGCAACCCCACATATAAGACCTTGGTCATATAAGACCTTGGTCAATGTAGGGGCAACCCCTCATACCAATTGTCACCATCCAGCTCCCCTACTCCCCGGGGAGTTGGTCCCCATTTCCCGTTCACTCTTCACTTTAAAAATCGGCCTGTGTCTAATTTGCTCGGTGGGGGAGCAAATAAATACAGTTTTTCTTGGCATTTTGGCTAAGATCAAAGTGTAGTATCTGTTTTTACTACATGCTGTACTTATGTTTGTAACTTTGTAATATAAAGTGGGGGATCAATTTTCTGTATTAATTTAATGTAAAATGATCACCCTCTTTACAACCAGTCAGTCTCACAGCCACTCTAGCCATACTCCAGATCATTCAATTTGTTTTTGAAGGATTTCAGTCATTTTTTAAGCATTCAAGTCATTCTTAAGGTCATTCAATTCATCTTTAAGTTCATTAAAGTCATTCTAAGTCATTTACTTTTTATTTATTTAAGTCATTTCAGCCGATTTTTCGGTAATTTTAGTTTTTCTTTAAGAATTTCATGTCAATCCTACATTCATGCATTCATTCATTACACGATAGCACGCGACTAATGGCTATCGGCCTTGTTATTTTTAAAATATATCGATAAACACTGTATGATTTTCGAACCGATTACACCTTTTAAAGTGAGTAAAGCCACTAAAAAACTTTTCCAGATAGATAGAAGAGTAATTTATCTTACCTGTTTTTCGAGCCGAATAAACATGTTACATTAAATAAAATCACTAAAAACGTATCCATATAGGTAGAAGAGTAAGTTATCTTGCCTTTGAACGCATTTATTTGTTATATATTTGATTTTTCACCACTTTTTTTCGAATCTATGTGTAGAGTAATACAAGCCCGAGACAACTCACGCTCAGTGGTGAGGCCCCAGCTTGCGGGCTTTGGGGAGTGTGGAGCCAGCCTTTAATTGCCATTGCTCCCAGGTCCACTCTGACCCGAAGTGGTAGTACCTGTTAGGGCCCCAACTATGGGTTGAATAGAAACCGACTTGAAAACAACAAATATATTCTATTAAAAAAATTTTCTTCAAAATCACCGGATTCGGCATTAAATTACCTGAAAAGGGTTGATATGCCGTAAAACAAAAACAATCAACCAACCAACTCACGCTCAATAACCCGTCCCGTTATTATTGCTTGTAGTAGTAGTAGTAGTAGTAGTAGTAGTAGTAGTAGTAGGTGATGACAATCTTGGCGTGTGAAATGTTTTCTCCTTCGGGGCACAAAATAGCTCGCACCCGAATCTACTGCCTATATCGAATGAAAACGAGAAATTCACACGGCCGTGACGGTTCGAGACAGCATTTGTCAGAACATCTTATTAGCAGAACGCGTTGACAGTGAGCGGTAGAGCAGCAACCCTGCTAATCATGACATTGCTCCACAGCAACTATCTTTGTAACACGTGAGAAATTCCGACCCCCCCCCCTGTGCATCCAGTCCACGAATATTTCGAACCAGAACGGCTACTCGGCATTGCCCGTTGGCGGCGCGGGTCGGGTGGGGAGGGTATTTAGTAAGCAATTCATTTACATTAAGAAACGAGTAGGCCTGTTTGCCGGTCACGGTAAAATAGGCAAAACATGCTATTTTAGGTTTATTTTGCCGATTTGACATGGATCTTCATGTACTTGGCTATTTTGAAAACACAGAAGAACAAAACCCTTTTTAAATAGTAACAGCATGTCTGAATGAGTAAGTTTCAATGAATAAGATACGCAAAGATTTTGATCCAGATGGTTGGAAAGTTGTGGAGCATGTGGATGGAGTCTCCTTGCTCGTCTCTCTCTTTCTCTCTCTCTCTCTCTCTCTCTCTCTCTCTATCTCTCTCTCTCTCTCTATATATATATATATATATATGCATGTATGTGTGTGTGTATATATATATGTATGTGTGTATATATATGTGTGTGTATATATATATGCATGTATA
>NC_136522.1:6915634-6920634 GCF_053919585.1 Euprymna scolopes
CTCATCAGTGGCTGAATCTAAAAAAAAACAACAACATATATATATATATATATATATATATATATATATATATATATATACATATATATATATATATATATATATATATATATATATATATATATATATATATGTATATACACTTTCTCAATTCCTGCTTGCCACTATGCACGTTTCTGTAACACAATGTCTGGCAGTCAGCACACCTAATAGATTTTCCATTATGGAGGTGAATCTCCGAATACATGTCCCCTTTTTTTAAAGTTGAATGACAAAAGACGCCTCTCCTTTATGAACACCCTCTTTCTCTCGACAAATCTCAGGTGTTATTTTTGCCACATCGTCCCGGTCCCTCTCACAGGTGTGACCCCATCCACCGGCCCCGAGCCGATCCCATGGTTTATTGTTCATGGGGTTTATGCATGCCTGGATAACTCTCTCTCTCTCTCTCTCCCCCTTCCTCTCCCCCCTCCCCCCACAAAGCATACGTACAAAAAAAAAAAGCAAAACAAAATACGAATTAACAAAACCTGCGAAGCGTATGGAGTATAGCCCGTAAGCTGAATTCAGACCCCCCCCCTACACACACGCACACGCACACGCTCGCGCGCACATGAATATATGTTTATGGAAAAAACATTTATTTTTTACATGGTGGTCACCACTTATCAAGGCCCAGAAGCCGCTCGAGGATAAGGGTTATTATGTGTACGATAATCAATGGGATAGTATCGTAGTAATCGTTAGTATTGGAGATTTGATAAAGTGTCATTACTTACGGGGGCGGTTCATCAGGAATTTGTTTATGTTGGACTTGAAGACATCCAAGTTGAAGTCAGGTGGGGAACAGGCAAGCGGAACAGAGTTGCACAGGCGTGCACTTCTAAGAAAGAAGCTTTGTTCATGGAATCTACGTTTTGATTTAGGCACAGATAAAGAGTGGGGGAAATTATTGACAGTGGTTTCAGCTAGTCGGGTGTTTTTTGAAAGCTTGGCGAGAGGGAACCAGAGATTGGAGCTCAGACGAGCACCTGCCATGGAAATAACGGTAAAACAGAGACAGGCTCGCAACGTCTCTTCTGTACGAGAGGGGTTGCAGGGAAGAGAAAAGGGCATCCCCCACCAAGCCATGAAGTCTATTTTGTACTATGTCAAGGGAAGATAGGCTGTTTTTAGCAGCTCCTGCCCA
The DNA here is from genome assembly GCF_053919585.1 of Euprymna scolopes. Classification (NCBI taxonomy): domain Eukaryota; kingdom Metazoa; phylum Mollusca; class Cephalopoda; order Sepiida; family Sepiolidae; genus Euprymna; species Euprymna scolopes. The sequence goes on from NC_136522.1 coordinate 6,916,824, forward strand.
GATGTGGCAGCAGTACTCCACCCTTGGACGTACTTGGCTTTTATATAGATAGAGAATTGCATCATTAGTGAGATATCTTCTGGAGCGGTAGAAGGATCCCACCATTTTCCCATCAACCTTGGCCACCGACTTGATGTATGTGTTCCATTTCAGATCAGGAGTAAAGGTCAAACCCAGAAGCTTATCAAAACATAATTATATTTCACCTTTTATTTTTACCAAGCCTTTTATTTATGAAACTCGATGTGACTACAGAGCATATAACAAATAAATGAGAAAAAGGTCTACGCTCAAATTTCAAGGTGATGACCATCTTACCGTTTATTTCTTTCAGTATGTTAAAATCTTCAATTCTTCACAGCACCTGTCAATAAATTAAATAAAATACATAATAATCACATGAATGATTGTGCGCTACGAAACAGGTGCTGTCAAGGATACTTAAAGAAAGAAACGGTAAGATCGACAACGTTTGGAAATTTGGAATATAGACTTTTTGTCATATATATATATATATATATATATATATATATATATATATATATAAATTATTGGTATTATAGTAAATTCGAGAGCGAGTTGATGCAGTGATTGCAGGTGATTAAATGACTTACTGACTGGATGGTTTTCTAACGAATGATAAAAATAGTTTTTGTATAGTTTTAAAGGTTAAAAACTTCAAAGACTATATATATATATATATATATATATATATATATATATATATATATAAACTTATGAAAGTATATATGACAATTAAGCTGCACAGAATTCTCGTGAGAATTCGTCAGGTGCATAAGCCTGACGAATTCTCACGAGAATGAAACGCGGTATATTCCGTGTAGATTAATTGCCATATATATTTTCATAACTCACAACCTAGTTCTACCCATGTATTGAGCATAGTTAAAGTAAATACTGAAAATTTACGCTAATGTAATCATATATATATATATATATATATATATATATATATATATATATATATATATATATATATATATATATATATCCTTCACATTTTGAACCAGTATATAATTTCCCTTACTCTATGACATTTAGAAACTGAAAAAAACTTTTAATTATGATTTTCTATATTTATTGTTTTTAGCAAATTAGGTATAAACCATTATGATAGTTGCTAAGATTTTCTTCTCTGATGGTGGACATCGAAAACCGATAAGTTAAGGTGATATTCTTATTGAAATGTATTCTTTGTCTTGCATATAAAAATTACTAAGTTTTGATATATATATACTAGCAAAAGTACCCGTCGTTGACTGGGTTCAAAAACAGCATACAGAAAATGGACTCTGATTTATGAAAGTATGATAGGTTATGAAAAGGAAGGGTTGTAAAGAGATAGCTTCGAATTTGGGGGTATCAAAACCAAAGCAAAATATGATGAAAGTAAAAATAAAATAGATAAACCTCATAATTTATTATATCATACCTGTTCACACTGAAACACTTATCACAATATTCTGTGGATATATATATTAAAAAACCTTGTTAAACTTTGTGACATGTATCCATTCTATGGAGGTCAGGTGCGAACGAACACCCCGTAATTTTATTATACCATATTTCTTCAAACTGAAACATTATTATCAAAGTATATTAACGCAGATAGATATGAAAAGTCTTTATTAAAGTTTGTGCCTATTTCCATTCTATGGAGGCCAGGCGCGAACGAAGACCCCCACAATTTTATTATACCATCCCTATTTAAGTTAAAACATACTTATCAAAGTATTTGTATGTACATCTATATCAAAAACACTTGTAAACGTTTTTTTTTAATTTTTAAATTTTGTATTTCCATACTTTGTGGACCAGGCGCGAACGCAGACCCCACAATTTTAATGAACCACCGTTCTGCCAGATCAAACATACACATTCCTATGTTATATGTAATCAGTTTTTTAAAATAGTTAACCATATAGGAGCCTATTCGTGACCACAAACACACACACACACACACACACACACACACACACACACACATTCAGCTTTATATTATATATATATATATATATATATATATATATATTAATTGTATTGTTTCGTTACAATCTCTTAGCGTTTTATATAAACAAAATCAGATACATTCGACGTGGCCTTCTATTTTTGCATTTTCGCACGATTTATGGCAGTTATTAGCTGTGATTCTCTTTAATTTTTTTTATTTTTGAGAAAATATGGAGGCTTTATTTTTTGTTCTAACTTAATATAGTTGATATTAGTTCTGTATCAAAGTAAAACGCTTTAAATGAATTAAAACAGTAAAAAAAAGAATTATCCCGTGACGTGTAATTATCTTGTCTTTGGTAACAGTTATATATATCGCGAAGGAGGAAAAGAACGTGACCGCCTCCAAAAAAGGTGACGTCTTTGCTGTTGCGTCCATCGCCAAACCGGAAGTGATGTGGGTTTAAATTAAGACTGGTCAATCGAAAAGTGCCCAGTTGAGGGTGAAGGAATTAATGTTTTTAGCCAATTTTTCGATATTTGTAGTCCAAATGGTCGAGCTTCAAAACAATACCGATCTCGTGAAAATCCGTCGTCTGTGTCGAAAGTTTTAGGCAGACATACAAACATACATATATACATCAATTTCAACAGACAGTTTGCCCGGGTGTTTTTGAGTGTGTGTGGTCGGGCAGGGGTGAGGGGTGTTAATGAAAACCTAAGAATAAGCGAAGTAAAAAAAAAAAAAAACAGAAAAACGAACGTTAAAAAATCTGAAAAACACGTGAAAATCGCTTAAATAACCCTGCTTCAATATTAAAATTAAAAAGATCGAAAAAAAAGAAGACATTTCACACAACGATTCGAACCCAAAACCTTTAGATAATGAGGCCGCACTCTAAGCAACTGCACTAAGATGACGTCCACGAAATTCTGTCGCTTTTTCAAATATTTGAAACTAGCGGGGGTACCCGGTGTTGCCCGAGTGTTTGTTTCCGGGACGGGGGGGAGTTTTAAAAAATGTTATGGTAGGTAAGTAGGAAGGATCAAACCCGGAGTCATGAGTAAAAGTAGGAAAATAAAGTGTGAAAAAAAAACAAAAAACAAAAAAAAAACATCTGCAACGTTAACAGTTCGGCCACCAAGAAAAGTCCATTCCAGTTGTTTAGGAAAAAAAAAAAAAAAAAAAAAACGACTACGGTAGGTCGGTGCGAACGTGAAAATATAATGTGAATTGTCCAGCACGCTAACCACTACGCCACAGAGCGCTGCAGCTTAGTTTAGTGATTTTAAATAACTTTACATGAAAGAACTACGAAGCCAAACCGGTGTTCTCTTCTCAACTGTTCCTTGTGAACGATCCCCAAACGGTGTTAAGTGGTGGCAGGGGGAGGAGGAATTTATAAGAGAAAAAATATTTTACCACTTCCATTGATCTTAACCGATTTTGGGCGTGACTTCTCTGCAGAAAAAGTATAGAAATCTAAGATTATCGAGGAATTTGAGAAATAGTAAGCCTATAACACACCTCAGATATTGTTCTGCCGTTTGTGCATATTATATTTGCATGAAATATCTTGATTTTTAATCCTATTAAGGTCAAAATCAGACGGGGAAAAATGAGTTCATTTTATTTATATAGAGATAAATCAGGTTACGACGTCGTATGACGCATGCGTAGAAGCGAACTCGTCATGATAGAACGGTTTTTGCTGACCCCTCCCTGTAGAAAAGTGCTGATTTCAGGGTGAAGAAATTAACGTTTTTGGCCAACTTTTCGATATTTGTCGGGCGAAGGTTGGTAGTTTAAAATGATACCGATCTGGTGAAAATCCATGAC
>NC_136522.1:6923134-6973134 GCF_053919585.1 Euprymna scolopes
TCTATTAAAGTCTAGCGTTATTTGAAGTGGATTTGGGCACGGGTTTATGTTGGATGATCTTTAAGGGTTCTGACGGTGTATGTCCTATAATATGCATTGATTTACATATCAATGAGGCTTCGCCCCCAAAAAGATTTTATAAAAAAGACTAAAATCTAGAGAGCAGAGCAGTCGAGTACTTGGGAAATAATTGAACAGCGCGGAATTTAGAATGTCGTACGAATGATAACAAGATTCCTTTTTCTTAATTTCAGCTATTAATCGTCTTGAGCCGAAAACATGAAAGTTGCCGGTTGAAAGGCTGGCTACATTCCTCGTATATCGGCTTACGCCTTATCAACAACTGTGACCTTCCTACAATGAACACATGCGACGCTTTAACTGAAAGGCAATGTTATATTTCGTTGACATACTGTTGAGGAGTGTTTGAGTTGAGGATTATTTTTTTTTTGTTCTTTGCATTATTCGGTGTACTATTCTAATATTGGGCTGTTATTCTAACGTTTCGGCCGCTGTAATCTCCAGAATATCTATCCATCCCTCCATCTATCCACCTCTCTCCCATATATAACCTATCTACCTACTATTATATAAAAGGAACTTTGCGTGAGTTTGTTCCCTACGGACTTGAAAACGGCTGGACCGATTTTTATGATAGTTAACACGAAGGTATTTTATGTGTCCAGCAGTATTCTTACATAGGGTTTCTATCGGAATTGCTTCGATAAGTATTGATAATCGATAATTGATAATCGATAATTGATAATCGAAATAATCTGATGAAAGAAGTAACAGGCGATTTTGACCAAAGTTAACGCCTTAGATAGCCTAACATCACAAGTGCGTTCGAGAAGTTTTATTGCCGCACAAGCCGAGAGCCCCGATATATAAAATCAACAGTAGGTGCTTTGATATTACAGGGCTATGTTCGAAATGAATGTTTCTGTTTAAAGCACAATTGCACCATTATGCTTGATGTCTCTGCCACCAATAGCAATGGCCAGTGACTCCCTGTCTGAGGGGTACATCTTTCAAATTGCTTGGCCTAACGTTCACAGGAAACATGAGTTGGAACAATTATATTGAAAACATTGCTTGGGCCGCTGCGAAAAAGGTAGGCTCTCTCTACCTTGCTAGAAAACTACTGACACCTGAAAGTATCCTGTACCTCTATAAGGCCACCATTCGCCCATGTATGGAGCATTGTTGTCACATTTGGGCCGGTGCATCTGCTACTAGTCTCTCGCTGCTAGACAAGGTTAAAAAGAGAGTCGCCAATCTGATAGGCCCTGAACTGGCATCTAAGCTTCAGCCTCTGTCCCATCGACGAAACGTTGTATCCCTCTGCCTGTTCTACAAGTATTTTAATGGTGAATGCTCTGACGAACTGCAGACACTTGTGCCCCCACGACGTAGACACAAACCCGACAGGCAGCTAAATCCCACCCCCACACAGTAGATATCCCTTGATGTAAAAGATCTTTCTACTCCAGTAGTTTCTTCCCCAGAACCGCTAGACTCTGGAATTCCATTCCAGGTTCCTGCTTCCCTAACTGTACTGACATGCAGAAGTTCAAGTGCAACGTGAACCGATATCTTGCTGCCCAAATCCCAACATAGTGCCCCAGTAATTGCTGCCCCTGATAGTAGCCCCTTGCACCAAAGTGGCAATGCGCCTTGTTTGGGGTGAAAATGTAATAATAAAAAATAAATAAATACAAAATGTAATGAGCTAAAAAAATACGACTTAAAAGTCAAAAACGTGCCAAGAAAAAGTGTTAGACGGAATACATTCTGACCTAGAAAAGTACAATTCTTCCCCCTTTGTCAGAAACATCACTCTATAAAAGTGAAAGTGTGTGTGTGTGTGTGTGTGCCTGTCTGTCTGTGTACATTTCCCTACACAATAAGTCAGTCAATTTTTAGTCTACAGACTCGAAATTTGATATGCAGGGTACTGAGGTTTGGTAAAATATTTGCAATCCATTTTCGGCCAGAAATTTGGCTGTTAAGGGGTCAAAGTTCGATGATTTGACGTTTGAGAACTCTACCAAACTCCTCCGCCATTTTTGGGTTTAAACACTTGAAATTTTAGATATAGATTCTTTGGACATGGATCTAACTTAATAACTTAATTAGAGCCCAAAACAATAAATTTTAAGGGGTCAAGGATAAAAAATTGATCACTTTTTTTGTGTTGCTCAGCATACATCTCCAAATACCTGGGCAACGGCGGGCACCCATGCTAGTATATATATATATATATACAATGGTCAAAATAATTGTAACTGCCTTAACAAACCCCAATGCCCGCTCCAGCAAAATTGTCTCTCAACAAATGTGGTTTACAAAGCAACTATTGCCCCTGCTGAAGACCCACAAAACAAAAAATTTTACATTGGCCTTTCAAGCACCACGTTCAAAGACAGATTTAGAGTGCATAAATGCTCCCTAAATAACCCCAACCACCCAAATAGTACTTCATTAACTAACCACTATCTACTACTTACCCGAAACAACCTCACCCCAATTATTAGCTGGGAAATTCTTAATAGAGCTAGTACCTGTAAATCACTAAACTCCCCATGTTATTTATGCTTAACTGAAAAATTACTGATTACTAATTTTAGAGATAGAGATAAACTTCTAAATAAAAAAACTGAAACCTCACTTAATTGTAAACATTATAAATCCCACCTCTTAAGCAACTTCTCACCCTTCTAATAATAACTATAACCCACCCCTAAAATCTAACACTAACGAATTACACACACCCTATTTACAACCTAAACTATATAGTCCCCCATTCATTTTAAAAGAACTCCTCCACAGAACCCCCACCTATTTATCCCACCATATTTTAGCTACATCTCTCTTTACCAAACTCATTTTTGTAACCCCCCCCTTTGCCTTAATCACTCCTTATGTCATTATTTAAAGGTTCTCGCCCCATAGTCTCTTATTGGCTATTTCCATAATCAGGTCTCGATTTCTATTATTTCAATTACGTACTTATCACAATTGGTATCCTTCGACTTGCCTCTCGGTCTATTATCTACTTGTTAACAACTAATCATTTACTTACCTTCTATTTTAATTAATTATTTAATTTACCATCTACATATAACATATATAATACGCTTTTCTCTTATATTTACCTCTTACTAATTCTTTCAATAATAATTATCATATTTTTTAACACGAAGCTTATTTACATATTTTTCGTATTTGTGTTTGTACATATACTCAAGCACATGCTTCTCCCCCATTTATGTGTGTATTTTTTACATGTGTACTCATGTGTATGTATTTGTGTGTTTTTGTTATCTACTTACTATCTACATTTTATTAATAATTATATTAATTTTTATTATTTAATTAACTTACTTATATCCTTAGTTTTTTTACTTTATTAAATAAACCTATAACGTATAATTCACCTATTTACCCTTCTATTTCTCATTTCTTTCTTCCAACTTAACGCCCGACAATTCAAAAAACTATAAATAATAAATTAAAAACAAAAAATTAATTTTTTCAATTTCTCCCTGCCCAGCTAATTTATATATATATATATATATGTGTATATATATGTGCACATGTATATATATATGTGTGTGTGTGCGTGTGTATGTGTGTGTGTTTGTATATGTATGTATATGTGTGTGTATGTATGTATTTATATGTGTGTATATATATGTGTGTGTGTATATGTATGTATATATATGTATTTGTGTTTGTGCGTATCTTCTATATGTGTGTATATGTATGTGTTTTTTTTTTTTTTTTTTTTTTTTTTTTTTTTTTATATATTTGTATTTGGTTACGTATCTTCTACATGTATATTTGTGTGTGTGTTTTTCTGTGTGTATGTGTTTTATTCACTTATTATAAATATCTCCCTAATAATTTTATGAATTTTATTATTTGATTAACTTACTGATATTCTTACCTATTTCTATATTAGTAAAATAAACTTGTAACTTATAATTCATTAATTTATATTTTTCTCTTTCTCTCTTTCCTTCAACTACAACGCCTGAAAATTTAAAAATTATTTATAAAATATTTTTCAATTTCCCCCCCCTCCCAGCTAATTTATATTTATATGTATATATGTGTATGTATATGTATATGTATATATATATGTATGTGTAAGTGTTTGCATCTGGATGTATGTGTACTTGCATATATGTTTATATGTGTATATATGCGTGTATTTTTACGTATCTGTGTATGTGTACATATATATATATGTGTTTGTATATGTATGTTTGTGTATATATGTATATGTATATATATATATATATGTATATATATATGTATATATATATATATATGTATGTGTGATCACGCATGTGCTTTTCCCCCATTTACGTATGTGCATTTGCTGTACATATTTATGCGTGTGCTTATATTTGTGTGTTACTTATTAAAAATGTTTTTTTTTTTTTTTTTTTTTCTATTATTTAAGTTACTTACTTAAGCCTTCACCTATTTTATTTTATTTCACTAAAATAAACCTGTAATGTATAATTTCTACCTGCCCGGCTATTTATTTATATATATATTATATTTAATTATATATATCATTACACTATCAAAATAAACCTGTAAAGTATAATTCATTAACTTATTTTTCCTTTTCTTTTTCTTTCCATTTTATAAACAATAAATATCTTTCAATCTCTCCCCGCCCGGCTAAATTACTTTAAACCCCATTTTCAACCCGTTCCTTCACCTATTTTATTTTATTTTATTAAAATAAACCTGTAACGTATTATTTCTACCTGCCCGGCTAATTTATTTATTATATTTAATTATATATATCATCACACTATTAAAATAAACCTGTAAAGTATAATTCATTAACTTATTTTTCCTTTTCTTTTTCTTTCCATTTTATAAACAATAAATATCTTTCAATCGCTCTCCGCCCGGCTAAATTACTTTAAACCCCATTTTCAACCCGTTCCTTCACCTATTTTATTTTATTTTATTAAAATAAACCTGTAACGTATTATTTCTACCTGCCCGGCTAATTTATTTATTATATTTAATTATATATATCATCACACTATTAAAATAAACCTGTAAAGTATAATTCATTAACTTATTTTTCCTTTTCTTTTTCTTTCCATTTTATAAACAATAAATATCTTTCAATCTCTCTCCGCCCGGCTAAATTACTTTAAACCCCATTTTCAACCCGCTCCTTCACCTATTTTATTTTATTTTATTAAAATAAACCTGTAACGTATTATTTCTACCTGCCCGGCTAATTTATTTATTATAATTAATTATATATATCATCACACTATTAAAATAAACCTGTAAAGTATAATTCATTAACTTATTTTCCTTTTCTTTTTCTTTCCATTTTATAAACAATAAATATCTTTCAATCTCTCTCCGCCCGGCTAAATTACTTTAAACCCCATTTTCAACCCGTTCCTTCACTAACATTAACTTTCCAACCTGTTGCCATGGTGATCCTTTAAATTAACTGTTACTTATGCCGTTATCAACAAAAGTAGCGTCTTTTAAGTTTAAACTGTTAAAAAACACGTATATAAGAATTTACACATAATTAATATTTAATTATAAACCCCTCTCTTTTTTTAATACACTCCTACTACTTTAAACTCCAACGTCCTCTCCCCACCACTCCCCCTTCTTTTCTAACTCCCCTTTATCTACGATCTTTCCATTTTTATTTGACTTTATAACTTAGTCCATCTATGAATTCTGATGATGCTAGTTGGATTTTTCCTCTCTTTGAGGATTTTCCTCTAGTTGAAACAATTTGTAAACTCATTCTGGACTCACAGTAATAAATTTCCTATATATATATATATATATATATATATATAGGATAAAATAAAGGAAGTGAAAGTTACGCAGCTGCCGAAATTAAATGGAAGATCCACTTTCTAGTCTCCTTAAATTATGACGTGGGTTTCAGTTAGTAAGAAACCCTTGAGATTCGAACCAGCAATAAAATGTTTCATCATATTTTCTCCGATCTTCTCCCTTATACAATAAAATTGTCGCCCCAAAGAAAAATGAAAAAAACTACAGCTTTATTTTAAAACTTTTATTGAAAAAAAATCAATTTAGGTAACTTGATTATGTAGTACAGATGACATATATTCAATGTAGCCGCATTCAACCTCAATGATCGCCTCGATACTGATTTGGAACTGGGAGCATGCCTTTTCCACAAGCGTCGGTGGATGCTCGGCGAATGCTCAGTGATCAGCCTGACTTTGATGTTGTGAGAGGTCATGTTGGTGATGTTCTCGACGTATGACTAAACGAAGTAGTCCTGCGGGTTCAGGTCTGGGGAGAAAGGGAGCAAGTGAGAGAAGTGTATAAAGTCGTAGCACTCCTTCTGAAATCAATGAATCCAAATAATACGAATGACCTCATCTCAAAGATTCAGAAACGTCAATAGCGATCTTTGTTCTCTATAACTATCGAAGATGTTATAAATGTCTCGCTTAAAAAATTCTTTAAGTTTTTATGTAAAATATAAACCGAACTCATTTTCAATCTCGTGATATTAATCTAACTCCATCTAAATGACTTTGTAATACTCGAAATGAGTGGTAATCCGCGGGAGCTAGGCCAGGAGAATATGAAGGATGGGGCAAGATTTCCAAAACAAATTCTTCTTAAAGATTTTTTGGTCAGTAGTGCTGCATGATGAGGAATATTATCATGATGGAAGATGACTGCTTTTCTATTGACTAAGGAATGTTGTTTTCCAGTCAACGTTCCAAGTCAATATATATATATATATATATATATATATATATATATATATATATATATATATATATATATATATATATATATATATATATATATTTATATATATATATTTATATTGATTGTTGGAGAGCTATTGGCTACGCATTAGCAAACGTGTTTCAATGACCCCCTAGCAGGGAAAATCACCTCATCAGTTGGCCTGATGTATTGATTTTCCATGCTAGGGGGTCATTGAAACACGTTTGCTAATGTGTAGCCAATAGATCTCCAACAATCAATATATTGCTCTGTTTCATGCATTGAGCACTCTTTTGGAATGACATATTGTGTTGTTGTAGTAGTTACTGAAAATACCAATAGTATAATATATATATATATATATATATATATATTGTATATATATGCATATATATATACATTATATATATACATTATATACATATATGTATATATACATATATATATGCATATATATACATATATACATATATAGATATATATATACATATATGTATATATACATATATATATGCATATATATATACATATATAGATATATATACATATATATACATACATATATATACGTATATATATACATATCTATACATATATAAACATATGCATATATATACAAGTCAATATATATATACATATATATATAAATATATACATATATACATACATATACATATATACATACATATATACATATACATATATACATATGCATATATATGCATATATATACATGCATATATATACATATACACATATACATATATACATATGTATATACATATATACATATATACATATACATATATATACACACATACATATATATACATGCATATATATACATGTACATATATATACATATATATATACATGTACATATATATACATATATATATACATATATATACATACATATATATACATATATATACATACATATATATACATATATATACATATATATACATACATATATATACATATATACATATATACATATATATACATATATACATATATATGCATATATATATATACATATATATACATATATATACGTACATATACATACATATTCCAAAAACCTATAAGTATAGAAATAAAGCATGGGAGTAATGTTTGTACAACGTAACGTCGCCTTTCGCACTTTTACATTTTTTAAAAAAAGTAACTAAACCATTTATTGATAATTTGTCACGTGTACAAACATTTATTTATTTACGTAGGCTTAACTCCTTTCATGAATAAGAAAAGTTTTACTCTTTAAGAATAATAAAAAGAAAAAGTTACTGAACATTTATAAAAGGACTTCTTTTCATGAAGGCCAGAGGAATAGTTGGCCGAAAATTCGTGAAACAACAACAATAAATAAAAATGGTGCTAATGCAGAGAGCCGCGCTATTTTTTAAATCATATTTCCACGTTTAAATAACGTTTTACGATTTTTTTTTATTCAATTTTAAGGTTAAAGTACAGAATAGATACAAAACATCCTTACCTCCCCATGTTAAGAATGACTTTTTAAATAATAACATTATTTCAGCATGGATCACTCTCTGCATGAGTAATCTTATATAGAAAAAAAAAACAAAAAAACTCAAAAGCAAGCAACAAATTTTTTTTTTTTTGGCCTTATATAATAAAGAAAAGATGTGTAAATTAAAAAATTTGGAAGATAAACAAATGAAATATGTTTTTTTTTGTTTTTGTTTTTTTACTTATCGAGTTAACAGAAAATTATACCTTTCGTCAAATCGTGGCTGTGAAATGAATCGAACCGGAAGTTCAGTTTTATCAACAGAACAGATTCGCAGAACCGATAAATAAATATATTTATTTTATTTAATATTTTAATTTTAATTAGGTAAATTTATTTTAATAACATAAAAACATACCTCGACTCTAAAAATTGGTTGTCTGAAAATTTCAAATAAATTGGTAACGTATAAACATGGTTTTATTTCTTTAGAACGAACCAACTTTACATTTTTATATGCATAGATATAATATTGGAAGTTTATTTAAAACCTTTAAAACTATAAAAAAATACTTTCTCCCCAAACGACATCAATAATTTATTTCTAATGAAACTATCGCTAGACGCCACTTCCTCCATTATGTTACCTAGAAGCTTATCCATTCTTCTGATGAGAAGCATATTAGACTTCGAAATACCATGGTATAAAGAGATCATTTTTACCAAAACACCCAGTTTATGTATACCCTTATTAAATAAATGAATAAATCTCCCCCCCTCTCTCTCTCTTTATATATATATATATATATATATATATATATATATATATATATATATATATATATATATATATATATATATATAGTCATCCACATACAGTACTGTTTCACAGCTCATCACTGCGGCTAGACAGCCAACTACCTCAAGCCAGGATTGAAACCCGACCGTCTGTACGACACTATATAGTTTTCATTTTCTCTCTTCACTGATTGCTATATATATATATATATATATATATATATATATATATAAATTTTAATTTCACCTGCCTATTTCTTGTTTTTTGGTATTTAAATTAAATTATGTTTCCTCTGAAATTTCTCCTTCCATTTTGCTGTACCAAAAATTTACTTAAATATATATATATATATATATATATATATATATATATATATATATTTACTATAACCATTATTAAACACACACACACACACACACACACACACACACACACACACACACACACACACACACACACACACACACAAGAACAAAAAAATGAACAGATCCTACCATATGCCATACTGTTAATAAATGAATACATTTGGATCATTCCGTTGCACCAGGTCTTTATTAAACTTCTTTTTCATCAGTTTTATCTTTTTTTTTATTTCACAGAAATCAACATGAAGGTCTTTTCTGTTTTGCTCGTACTCTGCCTCATTGCGTACGCATTCGGTAAATATATATCCCCTTTGTTCATTCTTTTCTATTGTGTAGGTATATATATATATATATATGTATATATATATGTGTGTGTGTGTGTGTGTGTGTGCGTGTGTGTGTGTCTGTCTGTCTATAGGCATGTGTATATGTTTATCTATTTGTGTGCCACAAAAAACAAAAGTAATAAATAGAATTATATATATATATACATATATATATTGGATTTTACTTGTGTAAATGGAAATTCAATTAACTTTCTTGCAGTTATATTTTTTCGATTTTACCGTCATTTTATCTTTCACCAGACTATCTATTTACGTGTAATCACCCTTTTCTTCACCATATTCCCTCTGCTTCACTTTTTGTTAAGATCTTTGACTTACTTGTTGTTTCATCAAATACTTTTGTATGCAAAATCCGATCCCGCATTTTGCTAATTCCTACCCTCTGATGAGAGGGAAAGTATTTCTTCGAAACTCCGTGGATTAAGGACTATCCACTTATCAAGTGTTTCCTTTTCAGATTAAATATGTTTTTTACTCTTTTTCAAAGTGTTTTTAACATGTTTTATTAACTGTTTGCTTATATATATATATATATATATATATATATATATATATATATATATATATATATATATATATATAGTCATCGACATACAGTCCTGTTTCGTTGTATCACAACTCATCAGAGCCGCAAGACTAGCATCGCTTCCTAGCCAAGGATTAAACCTAGGACTGTCGTGTTGACAGTCGGCAGTTCTCCCACTCGACCATGAAGGCGACGCCCGCAAATAACTCGTCGGAATGTCTATTTAAATGGACACCACTTTTATAGTGCTCAAATCGTCTGTTTGTAAACAAACAACGAGCTTCGCGTTTTTCAGCCAATTAAGTAGCGGGTGAGATTATTTACGACATTTCTCTACCCAAAGAAGGGGGTTTATATATATATATATATATATATATATATATATATATATATATATATATATATATATATATATATATATATATATATATAAGTTTAATAATCAAAGTGTAATTCTGTAAATCAAAATATAAACAATATTTTTAAGTTAAGAACTTATTGTTTGGAACAAGGAATATATTGAGGAAAATTATGTTTATTTCCTTAATCCATGGATTTTCAATAATGGCTCTTATCATCAGAGGAAATGAAATGCAATTAGCAAAATGTTGAGCTGTGAATAAACAAGTTTTTTTGCTTTGCAGCACATATATTGAAAATGTTATTTGAATGGTGAATAAAAGTCATAGAAAAAAAAAAGATTCCATACAACCTGGGCAGTCCATTATCAGAATGAGTTCAATATTTTCCGGGATATTACTGCCAGGTCGGAGGAGTAGTGATCCAGGGGAAAGATCATTTCCTCTGATGATATGCGCCATTATTAAAAACTCATGGATTGAGGAAAAAAACAAACATAATTTTTCTCTATATATTCCTTGTTTCAAACAATAAATTCTCAATCTAATATGAAATAAAATGGAGGTGGAAGGACCTGAATACTCAACGTTTCGCCCGATTTATGCGAGCTTTTTCAAGAGGGATGGCCATTGACTAATATATATATATACTAACAGAGAGACCCGACGTTGCCTGGGATTGAATATTCCACATTTCTAATGTTTTTATTATCATCGAAATCGATAAAATCGTACATTTTTTCAATCAAATCGATTGATTACCTGTTCTAGCCAGGGAGACACCACGGAGCACCGGCAGGAAGTTTCACGTGCCTCCTCCCAGTGACTTAATCCACAATATATTGCAGTTTTTATTGAACTACAGAGAACTTACGGTTGATTTTACATAATTTTTAAATAATGGCTTGAATTAAAGTTTAAACTGCAAAATCAAGTATCATGGTTCAATTGTGCTTTTAAAATAGAAACATTCATTTTGTTTTATCAAATAATCTACTGTTGATTTTATATGCTGGCCTTTCTGCTTGTACAGTGATGAAACTTCTCAAATGGATTAGTGATGTTAGGTTGTATAAGAGTGTTAACTTTGATCAAAATCGGATTGTTCCTTTTTTTACTTGGATTTTTTGGAATTAGAATTTTCGGTATTTATCGGAGGATTTCCCATACCCAACCTGTTCCAGAACACTTCCAGACACGTAAAGTATAAAAACCATAGGGAAGAAACTTACACGCACGCGCGCACGCACGCACACACACACACACACACACACACACACACACACACACACACACACACACACACACACACACACACACACACACACACACACACAAGAACACATGCACACATACACAAAGTGCATTTTATATATTCAAACGAACTTTATTAAAGAAAACAGAGGGCTTGTTTAAGTATAACGTTTTTATTTTTCAATTTTTCTTATTGTTTTTTTTAATTAATATATTGCCACTTGGACGTAAGCGGCAACTTATTGGGACGATGCCTAAGAAAGATTAAGATATTAATTTACGTTGCATTTAAACTTCTGCGTATCATTACCGTTAGGGACGCAGGTAGCAGGAAGGGAATTCCAAAGTCTTGTCGTTCTAGTGAAGAAGCTATTAAAAATGAAAACTTTCTGACATTTAGGGACCTTAGCTGTGAACGGGTGTTTTTTGTTGCTAAGCGGGGTTGTCGGGGATATGTGCATCAAGGAGGCACAAGTGCAACGAGTTTATCAGAGCACATTCTATTAAAATACTTGTGAAAAAGGCACAGGGATGCAACATTGCGGCGATGGGACAGGGGTTGGAGCCTAGTTGACAAAGTGGGATCTATTAGATTGGAGACCCTTCTTCGGACTCTATCCAAGAGGGAAAGACTAGTGATAGTAATTTTCTAGCACGATAGAGGGAGCCCACATTATTTGCAGCAGTAATGTCCTCAGTGTATTTGTTTCAATTCATATAGTCTGTGAATGTTAAACCAAGGAGTTTGAAGGAAGAATTCCCAGGAAGGGAGTTATTTGTCGGATATCGGTGGTTGGAGAGGCTTCTTGTAATTGTTAAAGGAGAGCAGCTTAGTCTTACTAGCATTAAATGTTATCATCCATTTGCGGCTCCATTCCACTACGGTCTGGAGGTAATTTTCTAAGGAATCAAGCATTGTCTTGGATTTGTACACATCCGTTCTTTTCTCACGCATGTTACAGCGCATTGTATCATCAGCAAATATACTCATCTCGGACACAATATTATCGGGAAGATCATTTCTTAATGCTTTGTATGAAATTGGTAACATTGGTTATTCTACCACTACTTTGTCACACTGTCCTACCATGCATAATTTTATATTCCAGTGTAATTCATCAATATCTATATAAAAAAAGTATTTCCTCTCCGATGTAAGACAAATATTAGTAACACAAAAATACTACATCATGAAACAAATTTTTAAAAGGTTAAAAATTACTTGAAACCGTCTGTAGAACCCCCCACTACCCCCCCAATATAGAATCGACAATATCATCTTTCAAACTAGTAACAATATTTAAAAATATTTGCTGGAACACAACCGTTCTTTCATATGACCCAAATTTCTCGCTGTCAGTAAATTGTCTCTCACGTGAAGATGATTCCAGCCGGAGTCGAAAACGTTCGTGACCCATATGGAGAATATATTAACGTTTGTTTGATTTTTCTACAAAAAAAAAAAAGAAAAAAAAAGAAAAAAAAAGAAAGAAAAACCGGAGAAAGTGAAAAGGAAAACTTAAAATAAAATAAACAAAAAAGATAAAATCAAACACAAGCAATGTTGTTAATACACACACACACACACACACACACACACACACACACACACACACACACACACACACACACACACACACCCCTCTATATCTCACCGAATGTATGAAAGTAAATTTGTCTGTGCGTTCGTTTTCCATGGATTTGAAAACGGCTGAGACGGCTTTTTTATGAAACTTCACACAAATTTACTTTATGTATCTTACAGTGTTCTTAGTAAGGTTTTGTACCGGAATGTCTTCGATAAGTATCAATAATCGAAAAAATCCGATAAAACAAATAACAAGCAAATTTTGACCAAAGTTAACACCTTATACAGACTAACATCACAAATGCATTTGAGAAGTTTTATTATCACACAAGCCGAAAAACCAGGCATACAGAATCAACAGTAATTTCTCTGATATGACAGGGGCGCGTTCAAAATGTTTCTGTTTAGAGCACAATTGAAGCATGATACTTGACCTTTGAATTTTAAACTTTAATTCAAGCCATTATGTATAAAAATAATTTTATAAAATGGACACTATGTTCTCTACAGTGCAATATTTATAAACAATTATTGTGAACTAAGTCATTGCGGAGAGGCATATGAGCGATTTTATCGGATTTCGATGACAATAAAAATATGGGAGTGTGAAATATTTATTAATCATCAATCAATCCCGGAAAACATCGGGCCTCTTTACTAGTCGGTACTAAATATTAGGTACAGTATACTATTCAATATATATATATATATATATATATATATATATATATATATATATATATATATATAATGAATGAATAACAAACGTCTCTATTCCAAAATTCACGATGTTGACCATCTTACAACTTATTCCTTTAATTCAGTTTACAATTTTTGACAGTATCTGTTTCGTAGCACAAAATCAATTACGTAATTATTATATCAATCAGTAAATCTATTTTGCCCTTAACTCATCAGAAGAAATAGCAACAATCACTCCATCAAAGAGAAATAAAGTGCGTTTTGACATGATAAAAAATCCGAAAATTGGAAGAGAAGCTGTAAATACCTAATAATATGTTTCCATTTCGCCATTTTGAATTTAGAAATAAAGTCACTAAAACCTATTTTTACGTACTAACAAATTCCATTAATTTAGGTATATTCTGCCAGAAATGTTCTATTTATTAATTATTAAATTTATTATTTATTAATTAATATATCCATATTTACCCAAACAGCATCAATAATTATAATGTATTACACATGTTATCATATACGAAACTAAACAAACAAAAACAGACTTTTTTTTCCCAATTTCCGGTTATATTAAATTATTTATTAAACTGAATTTAAAACTAGTTTGTATAGAAGATTGTCTAAATACCAAAAACAAAGAAAGAAAAATACATAATGCACAACACCGGAAGAATAATTACCGCAGCAAGAGACACTGAAAAAACAACAAAAAAAAAAAAACAGAAAAAAACACAAAAATAAATACAGAAAAAGATGAGACGAAGGATAAGAAAAGAAAAGAGAAATGGAAAGACAATTGCTAAGGATGATAAAGAATAAGACGAACAAAAACATTTAGACATGGCTACAAAAAGGACACCTGAACAGGGAAATTAAATCTCTAATAACAGCGACACAAGATAATGCAATTAGAAACAACCACATGAAAGCAAGGATCGATAAGACACACGCACACACACACACACACGCACGCACACACACTCACGTACGCACACACGCACACACACACACACACACACACACACACACACACACACGCACACACACACGCACGCACACACACACACACACACACACACACACAACAGCAAATGCAGACTCTGTAGGCAAAGAGACAAAACATTAAACCACATAAGCGAATGCAGCAAACTAGCCCAAAAAGAATATAAAAATAGACACGATCAAATGGGAAAGGCAGTACATTGGCTATGATGCAGACACCTGAATCTTGAACCATCAGACAAATAGAACAAGCACAAATCGACGGCAGTTCTTGGAAATGATAGTCACAAAATCCTATAGGACACGGATATACAAACGGATAAAACCATCCAAGCAAGAAGACCGGCTGTCATAATTGTTAACAAGAAGAAAAAGTCCTGCCAGATTGTTGATTTTGCTGTCCCAGCAAACCACATAGTAAAGACCAAGGAGACAGAGAACCTGACCAGAGAGCTCAAAAGGGATCTGGAAAATGAAGAAAGTCAAGGTAACACCACTAATAGTAGAAGCACTAGGAACAATACTGAAAAGCTTTGAAAAAAAAAAGACTGGGAGAAATTGGAATCAGAGGGGTGACTGAGAAGATACAACAGATAATAATAATGAAAACGACTGACGTATCAAAGAAAGCACTTGTAAAACATAAAATAACATCACATAGAATGATGAAAACTGAAACTGTATAATTGTTCCCGCAGTGTAACCCGTCTCATCGGGTTTTGATAAATCCTCTTCCGGTGTTTATGAAAATTTTTTTTTTTTTTTTTTTGGGGGGGGGCTCCTATTTTCGTATTTCTGTTTCAAATTACGGTCTGCAGGATACCGTTAATAACAGGATGAAAACATTTTCAAAAAACACCCGACTAGCTGAAACCACCGTCAATAATCTTCCCCACTCCTTATCTGTGCCTAAATCAAAACGTAGATTCCATTAACAAAGCTTCTTTCTTAGAACTGCACGCCTGTGGAACGCTGTTCCCTTGCCTGTTTTCCTCCCGACTTCAACCTGGATGTCTTCAAGTCCAACACAAATAAATTCCTGATGAACCGCCCCTCCTAAGTAATGACACCTTACCAATTCTCCAATACTATTGCTACACTATCCCTTTGATTACTGTACACATAATAACCCTTATCCCTGAGTGGCTATTGGGCCTTGATAGGTGGTGAACTCCATGTAAAAAAAAATGTCCAGATACGTATAAAACTTGTATTTCTTTCAATAAGTCCGATAAGATGCCAACCTCGAAAATTTTTAAACAATATAAAAGTTTAAAATTGTCTAGTTGATGTCGAAACAACTGTAACATTCGAAAAAAATACAAATATGATGTAATCCTTTTCCATGTTATTTTGGTTTTTACAAGTATATATGAATGCTCGATTACAGAAATGTTAATCATGTTGCTTGATATTTGAGAGTCAATTTACATGGCTTAAATTTTTCTTTTTGATGTATGTACATTGCCACTGGAGAATAGATTTTAGTATTAAACAATTGGGAAAATGTTCTACAATATATATATATATATATATATATATATATATATATATATATATATATATATATATATATATATATATATAATGTCATCCACATACAGTACTGTTTCACTGTATCACAGCTCATTAGCGTAGCAAGACTAACACCTATCCCTAGCCAGGGATTGAACCTACAGCTGTCTAGTCAGCACCTTGCTTCCTTTTCTTAAAATTAAATATGTTTTTAACTCTTTTTCAAGATGTCTTTTAACATGTTTTATTAATCATCTGTTCACATATATAATATACGTTCGTGTTTGTGCGTGTGGTTGTGTGTGTGTGTGTGTTTGTGTGTGTGTGTGTGTGTGTTCGTGTGTGTTTGTTTGTGTGTGTATGTGTGTATAAATTAGGACATTAAATATTAAGCATCATTATTTTTTTTGTTTTAAATAAATACGTTTATTGTCGACTGAATTCCGGATGATATCAATCTAATGAGCGGAAGTTTTTCTGTTTCTCGTTTTTCTCTCGCAGTGAAAGTCAACGCCGCCGATGATTCGACTGCAACCGACGCAACAGAACCCGATGCATTCACCACTGAGATGGATATGACAGAACCCACAATGCCTACCACAACTAGCACTGGGGTAATCGTTACATTCTCCCCCCCACTCTCTCTCTCTCTCTCTCTCTCTCTCTCTCTCCCCTCACTTTTTCGAAATCCAGTGAGCGAAGATTTCTTCCTCACCGTACTATTTTTTTTTTTTTAACTTAAAAAAAAAAAAATGCATTTTCACCCGAAACAAGGCACAGTGCCACTTTGATGTAGGGAGCTACTATCTGGGACATAAATTGCACGGATACTATGTAGGGAGTTGAGCAGCAAGATATCTGTCTACATTGCATTTGAACTTCTGTATGTCAGTGCAGTCGCAGAAGCAGGAACCCGGAAGCGAATTCCAAAGTCTATCAGTTCTAGGGGGGGGGCTAATAGAGGCTTTCTGACATCTGTATGTGGATGACATACCTGTGTAGGGGTGGGATTTTGCTGCTTGTCGGGTTTGTCCGGGTATTCATGTCGAGAGGGTACAGGTGCTTGTAGTTCGTTGGAGCATCTACCATTAAAGTACTTGTAAAACAGGCAGAGGGATACAGCATTTCGTCGATGGGACAGAGGCTGAAGCCTAGCTGACAGTTCGGGACCTATTAGGTTGATGACTCTTTTTGAACCCTGTCCAGGAGTGAAAGACTAGTAGCAGATGCAATAGTCCAACTGTGACGACAATACTCCGTACGTGGCGAGTCGGTATTCATCTCTCTCCCATGGCGGGTAGATTTTACAGAAAGTGGGACTGAACTGCCAGCGACCTCTCTCTTTATCCAACCCGCCCTCTGGCATGCAAATAATCTCTTGGCAACCCTGTCGGCATTTCCCGTTAAAAGAAAGAAGGCAAAAACTTGGGAGTGTGGACCTCTTGGAATTGCACAGGACCAAGAACACACCGCGTTTAACAGGAAAAGGACATTTCTTAGATGGTCGAAACCAGGGGTGTGCAATATTTTCTAACGCTGGGGACATTTAAACTTTGTAATAATAATGCGTACCAGTTAACGTAATAAAATAAATTCCTATGTAGACTAATAAGAACTCTAGTTAAGTAATTAAATACAATCAGTAATATTGTAAATACATTTAGAAATAAAAACATATTTAAATATTTTATTATTTTTTTAATGTTGAACTTTTGCATTTTCACATTTTTTTTTTACAGAGTGGTCACCACTTATCAAGGCCCGAAAGCCACTCAGGGATAAGGATTATTGCAAGTACATTACGTTAGTGTGGAGATTTGATGAAGTGTTTACTTAAGGGGGCGGTTCATTAGGAATTTGTTAACGTTGGGCTTGAAGACATCCAAGTTGTAGTCTGGTGGGAAGCAGGCAGACGGAACAGAGTTCCACAGGCGTGCAGTTCTAAGAAAGAAGCTTTGTTCATGGAATCCACGTTTTGATTTAGGCACAGATAAAGAGTGGGGGAAATTTTCACAGTGGATTCAGCTAGACGGGTGTTTTTCGTGAAAGTTTGGCGAGGGGGGACCAGAGATTGGAGTTCAGACGAGCACCTGCCATGGAAATAACGATAAAACAAGGATAGGCTCGCAACGTCTCTTCTGTGGGAGAGAGGTTGCAGGGTAGAGAAAAGGGCATCCCCCACTAAGCCACGAAGTCTATTTTGTACTCTGTCAAGGCAGGATAGGCTGTTTTTAGCAGCTCCTGCCCAGATATGGCAGCAGTATTCCATCCTTAGACGTACTTGGCTTTTATATAGATAGAGAATTGCATCAGTAGTGAGACATCTTCTGGAGCGGTAGAAGGATCCCACCATCTTTCCAGCGACCTTGGCAACAGACTTGATGTACGTGTTCCATTTCAGATCAGGAGTAAAGGTCAAACCCAGAAGCTTGTCAAATCATGGGGCCTCTCCCAGACGAGAGCCATCCATCCCAATTGATGCTAGATGGGGATCAGAGCGTTGATGATGTAATTTGTCAATGTCTGCTCTGACACACGCTGCAGCCACTCTAAGTTGACTTAATCTTATTTATAAAACACACTATGTTTGTCTGTCTGTCTCCATATTTTCAACCTCTTATCTCCTCCGAAGCTAAAAGTGGAAGAGCGACGCTTAGGGTCTCTAATAATTGGATTTTTTAAGGACCGTTCTTTTATGGGGCTTTACTTGTTCAAATTGTTTTTAAGGGGTTACAAATTTCCGTCAAAATTAAAACAATCGTTATACATTTTGTACGTTTATTTTAAATTCTTAATCCTTTCATATGTGCGTGTCACGTTGGTTCAGTGGTAACGTCACCAGCTTTGAATGCTACAGTTTTGCTTTCGGTTTCGATTCTAGCCGATGGCACCCAAATACTTTTTTTTTGTTGTTTTTTTTTTTACTTTTTCAATCACAACTCTATAATAATATATATAAAATCTGGACAAATTGAAATATCATATTTAAGCGTATTTTACTCCCAGACAAAGCTTCCCCACCGCTAGTTAAGGAAGATTTTAACATGTAGTTGGCAGGATTAAGATTCATAGAAAGTTGTTTTAGTCTCTCTCACTCGCTCTCTCTCACTCACCCTCTCTGTCTCTCACCCTGTTTTCCACTCACTCTCACTCTTTCTCGCTCTCTCTCACGCTCTCTCTCTCCCTCGCTTTTTCATTCTATCTCTCTCACTCTATATTACTACATCTCTCGCTCTCTCTCTCTCTCACTATCTCTGTCTCTCCTTCTCTCTATCGCTTTTTCCCTTCTCTCTTCCCCCTTCTCTATCTCTCTCTTAAGCATCAGACCTTTTGAACACACCTTTTCATAAAATTGCTTTTTGGAACCTGACGTGCGACCCCCCCCCCTCCACCACAATATTATAATACTCGAAATAATATTCATTGTTTATACGTTACGATTCGAAAAAGGCCAAATACAATTTTTGAAGGCCGATCTGCTAAAAAAAAAAGCCAAATTCATGAAATTTATCTTCAAAAAGGCCAATCCGGCAATCCTGAACAAGAATATATAAGTGACCCCCCCTTTTAATGTAACCTCGTTTTTAATTATCACAATAATCTATCTATATAATTATAAAACTCAAATGACCTTGTAACGATGTATGTAACCCACTTTCTGGTTTACGATATCCGGTTGCGCATGCGTACATGATCTGCGCACTGAAATATTAACGCTATTATTTTGAAATTATTATTTAACATGGGAAGAGTGGGGTTTAAAATAACTTAAACGTAATACAGAAATGAACGATCTAAAAAAAAAAAAGCAGACAGTATTAACAATTGTTTATTTGAATAATTTAAACGCGAAAAAAACAAAACAAAACAAAAGAACAATTGGGACGCTGAAATATTAACGTTATTATTTCGAAATTATTATTTAACATGGAAAAAGTGGGGTTTAAAATAACTTAAACGTAATACAGAAATGAACGATGTAAAAAAAAAAAAGCAGATATATCAAAATTTGAATTTAACTATAATAAGTATTATGG
Organism: Euprymna scolopes; assembly: GCF_053919585.1. NCBI lineage: Eukaryota > Metazoa > Mollusca > Cephalopoda > Sepiida > Sepiolidae > Euprymna > Euprymna scolopes. The sequence goes on from NC_136522.1 coordinate 6,943,901, forward strand.
TATCTGTTCAGTGCACATTTACCTATAAGTATGGCCAACCACTTATAATTCAGTAACTGTAATTAAAAAAAAATAATAATCAATTATAATAAAGAGAACGGCTCATAGAAATCTATCTATATTCTTTTTTCATTTTAATATACTTTTATAGAAATGTTTCTGTTATGTAAAAAAAAACCAACTATTTTCTTTACGTCACAAGTGTCACGCTCATACATGAATTCCATAGCTAATATAACATACTGACCCAACGGGTTACGGGTAGTCTAGTAATATATAAGCATTGCTGTAATGGTTTGAGAAAAGAACTCGTTAGTAATTTCGAAGTTCAGCGGTTCTTCACCGAAGAAAAAAGTAAGTGAAAATGTAAATAAAGGGAACATTCGAAAGAAACAGGACAATAAAACAAAAGAACATTGTCTGCCAAGAGGTGCTGGACTGAAAAAGAAAATTAAAGATTGTCTCTTACAATGTGATTTTATTGTTTGCATTGAACTATGCAACACAATATTACTTTCTGAGTATTTATTAGTAATTATTAATTTATCTGATTTGGGTCAGTATTTAGTTAAAAAATATAATGGACCTTATTTTCATGGTAACTTATATTTGCTGAGTGTTATTAGTTTTTTGTCCCCCCCCCCTAAAAAAAGAAAGAATTAATTTTTTGCACTATCCATAAAAATATCATCTTTATCAAAACATACGAGGTGTCTAAAATAAGCTTCCAGACCTTTTTCGTATGAGTATTTTTTATTGATAGTACACACATGAAATTCTAGTCCCCTTCGAAGTAATCTCCTCTGGCTGCAATGCACTTGTTGTACCGTTCCAACAATTTCTGGAAGACCTCATAGAAGTCCTCTTGCGTAAGCGTGTCAATGGTTTTCGTCACATCCTCTTTTATTTCCTCAATAACGGCAGCCTCTAAGGTTTTCCTTGAGCTTAGGGAATAACCAAAAGTCACAGGGAGCAAGGTCTGGACTTATAGGGAGGGTGAGGAACTGTCTCGATGCCCATTTTGGTCAAATAGTCTGTGACAAGAAAGGAGCACCCTTGGGACAAACCTCACGCAAATCTGCCACATCTTCAGTTCCTCACGAATAATTGTGTGTACAGTTCCCACACTGACATCAAACTTTTTTTTTTTTTTTTACACAGTGATTACCACTTATCAAGGCCCGGAAGCCACTCAGGGATAAGGGTTATTGCAAGTACATTACGTTAGTGTGGAGATTTGATGAAGTGTTTACTTAAGGGGGCGGTTCATTAGGAATTTGTTAACATTGGACTTGAAGACATCCAAGTTGTAGTCCGATGGGAAGCAGGCAGACGGAACAGAGTTCCACAGGCGTGCAGTTCTAAGAAAGAAGCTTTGTTCATGGAATCCGCATTTTGATTTAGGCACAGATATAGAGTGGGGGAAATTTTTCACTGCACGCTTATTGTCTCTATAAATACAAGACAGTCATTATTGATGAAATTCTTTATTTGGCCAATCAACTCTGATGTTCTGACTTTCTTAGTCCTCCCACACGCCTTATCATAATTCACAGACACTCTGCTTTCCTTGAATCTCTTATGCTACTCCAAAACTGATGCTCGATTCATAGATGTTTCAAAAGCAGTTTGAAGGATTCCATACATTTCTGTGGCATATTTTTCAAGTTTAAAACAGAATTTTTTTTATTGCATATCGTTCTTTGAAAGTGTCCTCAAGTCCAGAATGTATTTTTGAAATTCACCAGCTGTGAGAATCAGGCTTTAGTAGGGTGTATTCCGATTCTTGCTGTAATTGTCTATTTGAACATTAAATCAGTAAGTCATCTCATAAGATGCATAGCAATAACATAATTAATTTTCAAGTGTCTACGAAAAATTTTAATGCTTGTAAATAAAAAAAAACAGTTTGGAAACTTGTTTAAATCACGTTGTATCTATTGATTGAACATATTTCTTATCCCGTGAAATTTCCACGGGCCCTGCTAGTAAGGTAATAATGTCGTTATTTTTTTTTTCTCATTTCAGTACGTGACGGCTGCCTCCATTTCCGTGCCACTGGTGGTCCTACTTGCTTCACGGGTTCTTTCTTAATAAAATCAGTTTATGTCAACATTATAAATACTTATATTTTTTTACACACACACACACACACACACACACACACACACACACACACACACACACACACACACACACACACACACACACACACACACACACACACACACACACGATTTGAATAAATGGCTAAAATTAAATTAATACTTTTCTTTCTATTAATGTATTCTTCTCGTATATAGGCCCAAGTTGTCTTTCGGATACTTAGACGACATCCTAATCACTAAACAGCATGTTTGCGCATACGCATACAGAATAGTTACGTTTACAAAAACATTTTTACTTCCAAGGAAAACAGCGTTCGACAATTAAATACGAGAGCTGCAGTAAAAATATTATCGGTCCACTTGAATGTTGCATACTTTTCTTTGCTAACATGCTAAACCTCATCTCTGAGTGACTCATTTATATTTCCCCCGGAAAACGCCGGGAGACAGGTCCTGCTAGTTCATAATCTATATATCTATAAAAGTGAAGATGTCAGACTCAAAATTTGGCATAATGGGTATTGAGATTTGGTAAAATTTTTTTAATCGGTTTTCGACCAGAAATTTTGTTGTTAAAGGGGTCAAAGTTCAACGATTTGACCTTTGAGAACTCTACCAAATTCCTCCGCCAATTTTGGGTCTAAATATGGTTGTTAAGGAAGACTATTATATAGAAACGCATTACCGTACATATTCACATAAAGCTATGAAGAGTACATAGGGGCTGAGCAAAGCCGGGCGGAACTGCAAGTAATAATTAAAGAAGAAATCCTTTGAATAGGCTGAACATGAAAAGATTGCGTATCCACATGGGCAAATTTGCTAAAGAAATTATATATTGTGGTTCTGCAATATCATGCACTGGCAACAATTATTAATGTGAACAAACGTTGTTAAAAACATACAAACTAAAATAAAAACGGACACATCGTAGCGGTTACCTATTTTTGTTTGTAATCAAGACGCCTACGAATGCTTTTGAATGGTAGATGCCGCAGTACCTTTCCCAATAGGCATAATTTCTTGATTTTTTTCATCCGAGCTTTCGACATATGCTAATATATATATATATATATATATATATATGCTAATATATATATATATATATATATATATATATATATGCTAATATATATATATATGCTAATATATATATATATATATGCTAATATATATATATGCTAATATATATCTATGCTAATATATATATATGCTAATATATATATATGCTAATATACTCGGGGTTTTTTATATTCAAAAGTAATGGACTAATGAATTCAACGAGGTTGTTAGATAGTGCTCAATAAAAAGAGCTGATAATACTTGTTTATTGTTATATAAACATGCTACCATCCCGCTGCTACAAATAGCCACTTGTTTCAATCAAACAACAGATATCATCAGGCAGCGATTTGACTATTCAAAAGTTCAATGAATAATCATTGAACTTTTGAATAGTAAAGTCGCTGCCTGATGATATCTGTTGTTTGATTGAAACAAGTGGCTATTTGTAGCAGCAGGATGTGAGCATGTTTATATAACAATAAACAAGTATATGCTAATATATATATATATTCTAATATATATATATGCTAATATATATATATATATATGCTAATATATATATATGTATATATATATGCTAATATATATATATGCTAATATATATATATGCTAATATATATATATAAGCTAATATATATATATGCTAATACATATATATATATATATACTAATATATATATATATATATATATATGCTAATATATACATATATGCTAATATATATATATATGCTAATATATATATATATATATGCTAATATATATATGCTAATATATATATATATGCTAATATATATATGCTAATATATATATACATATATATGCTAATATATATATATATGCTAATATATATATATATGCTAATATATATATATATATGCTAATATATATATATGCTAATATATATATATATATGCTAATATATATATATATATGTATATATATGCTAATATATATATACGCTAATATATATATATATATGCTAATATATATATATGCTAATATATATATATATATGCTAATATATGAACAAATGATTAATAAAACATGTTAAAAACATCTAGAAAAAGAGTTAAAAACATATTTAATTTTAAAAAGGAAGCACAAGATATATATATATATATATATATGCTAATATATATATATATATATATATGCTAATATATATATATGTTTATATATATATATTCTAATATATATATGCTAATATATATATATATATATATATATATATATATATATATATATATATATAATACACACACATACATACATATATATATACAGTCTGTGTACGACAAGAATACATATATAATCGATAGAGTTTTGTAAATTCTTTTTATTTTTCGATTCTGAATGATAAACACACACCCATAACCAGAGCTATGTGCTAGTATAAATATATACTTAAAGCAAGGAAGCTACATATATTGCACAGCTATATACATTTGTATAAGATAAAATATTATACGAATATGAATATAAGATAAGATATAAAAGCTTCAATGATTCGAATTGCATTTTTTTTACAAAACCGAAAAAAGGTCTAATAGTTAATGAGTTAAATTTGAAGGTTATGACCACGAGAGAAGCACGAATGTTTTAACTATGGGTTAAATGCAAATGTTATAACCATGGGTTAAATGCAAATTGTGTTATCATGGGTTAAATGCAAATGTGTTGACCATGGATTAAAAGCAAACGTTTTAACAAAAGGGTTAAATGCAAATATTTAACCACAGGTTAAAGGCAAGTGTTTTAACCATGGGTTAAAGGCAAACGGTTTAATGAAAGGGTTAAATGCAAATATTTAACCCCAGGTTAAAAGCAAATGTTTTAACCATGTGTTAAAGGAAAGTGTTTTAACCATGAGTTAAAGGCAAATGTTCTAACCACGAGTTAAATGCAAATGTTTTAACCATGGGTTAAAGGCAAATGTTTTTACCAAAAAATTTAGCGATGGGCTAAATGCAAATGTTTTAACTAAAGAGTTTTATATGAATGCTTTGACCATTTATTGAATCAAAATGCTTTAACCATGGGTTAAATACAAATAGTTTACCCGCGTTTTCGACGCAAATGTTTTAACCGTGAGTTAGATCCCAAAATTTTTAACTATGAGTAAACTATGGGACATTTTTCGGTTTAATATGGTTAGAATTGACGATGTGTTTTTTTTTAAAAAATTTTATTGTTGTTATTTGAAAAAAAAAAAAAAAAAAGAATGTAATTCTATTTTTCTGAGCAAAACGTATTATCTGTACTCGTTATGAAATAAAATATTTTACGATACTTTTTTTTTTCTTGAATGCTTTGTTTTCATTACTGTGTGTTTGGGGTGGGAGATATGAAACAAATATGAACTATTTTTCTTTTTTTCATTTCCTTCCTTTGAAGATTGTAATGCTGGGCATGGGGCAGCCAAACCAGTTGCCAACATTGTCCGGCTTTTTATTGAAACCAACCGAGAGCTTTTTTTAGTATCCTTGTTGTTCCCTTAACTGCAGTTGTCTGAATCTCTTTTGCACTTGGTTCACCGGGAATATTAGTTAGGTAGGACTTCTTGTAGAGATATATTATTGGATTTTTCTTTTTTTTTTCTTTCTTCTTTTCATTTCCTTCCTTTGAAGATTCTAATGCTGGGTATGGGGCAGCCAAACCAGCTGCCAGCATTACCCTGCCTTTTATTGAAACCAGCCGAGAGCTCTTTTTAGTATCCTCACTGTTCCCTTAAGTGCAATTGTCTGGATCTCTTTTGCACTTGGTTCACCAGGAATATTAGTTAGGTAGGACTTCAGGTTCTTCTTCATAAGTCCTGTGGCACCTATAATAACTGGTATGATTGATATCTCTCTAAGATTCCAGTTTCTTTTCATATCATACATGAGACCTTGATATTTGGTCTGTTTCTCCCTTACAGCTCTATTCAGACCTCCATCATTAGGGACATTCACTTCAACCAAGGTTGCAACTCTTTCTGACTTATTCCATATAACTATGTCAGGTTTCACAGCAGCATTTGCAAGGTAGGTGGCTGTAGGGATTATATAAGTCATTTCCAACAGCTCTTTCAGATTATCCGTTATATTTTCATCCATGTACGATATATAAAAAAAAAGAAATAATAAAATTACGTTTCTGATTTTTTTTCTTCTGAATTTTTAAGATAAAGATTGACACATAAAATACATTTGTGGGGGGAGGGGAAATCGGCCCAGCCGTTTAGGAGTCAATATGAATGAACTCATTCACACGCATATATATATATATATATATATATATATATATATATATATATATATATATATATATATATATATACACACACACACAGGTCACACGCACATACATACATACATACACGGGTCAAGTATAAATAGAGGTATATTGAATAGTTTTTGGTCCTCTGACAAAAGGAGGGTGGGCCTGTAAATTCACCTTTGTCCGTTTGTCCGTTCGTCCGTCTGCACTTTTCTCAATAGCTAAGCCTTGGAATTTTTTGAAATTTTGTACAAACATTAAACACGATAAGGGTAAAACAGTAATAGAACGGGTTTTGTCAGGAAAACTCCGGTTGCCTCCAATAGGGGTGCCTTTCAGGTTAAAATGGCTAAAATTGACACTTTAGTGCCTATTAAAAAAATTAATGCCTTGGATTTTTAAAACTTTCTGAAAAGTTGTAACTAACTGATTTCTATATAATTTTGTTTGTCTATACTTCACAATAACCCTTGGGTGTGCTCCAGGGGCTCTTTTAGGGCTAATAAAAACACTCCATTTTTGGGACTATTTTACCATATTTGTCCAAAATTTTCTGTTTATATCTTCTTAGCAGTTTTTCATGGTGTTGAACTCAAATTTAAATATGTTAAGGCCTTGGGACTTTTGGGCTAAATGGCGAGGGGGGGGATGTTGAACTCATTTTTTTATGCCTCGGTCCCTGAGGACTTACGGGGGACCATGCATGCTTCACTTGTTTTTATGGAAATCACTCGAGACAAGGCATGAAGCCACTTAATGTAAGGAGTTAACAAGTACGAAAGCTGAGACAGGAGATTCCTATTGACCTTAGTCTTGGAAAAACGAAGGCTGCAGGTAAAAGGAAAACAGTAAACGGGAAGAGAGTTCCACAACCTTGGAAAGAAGCTACTGGAATAGGATGCTGTATTATAATGGGGTATTAAAACAATGAATTGATGAAGACCACTAAACCAACAAATCAAACGAGCTGGAACAAAGGAAGCAGAGAATAGATCAGACAATTTTGAGGAACACATGTCATAATAGTATTTGTAGAAAAGACTGAGACTATCAAAAAAGCAGACAAAGGATGCTGATTGTAGTTGTCCTACCGACATGGAATGCTAGAATGGAGTTGTCCTCACACTTTAGTCAGTATACGAGGCTACCAATATATCTATATATCTAGAAAAGTGAAATTGTCTGTGTGTGTGTACATTTCCATACCAAACTACTCTGTCAATTTTCAGTCTACAGACTCAAGATTTAACATAAGGGGTATTGAGATTTTGGAGAATCTTTTTAATCGGTTTTCTGCCAGAAATGTGTCCGTTCAGTTCAACGATTTGACCTTTGAAAACTCTACCAAACTCCTCTGTCGATATTTGGTTTAAACACTTTAAATTTTAGATGTAGATTGCTTGGACATGGATCAAGCTTTAAAATTTGATTTAAGCCCAACACAATAAATGTTAAGGAGTCAAAATTGGAATAAAAATTTTTTTAAAAATTTGGCTTCTGCGATCTCTACCAAATTACTTAGCCAAATTTTGGTTTAAACAGTTGAAATTTTACATAACGTGTATTCAGACATAGGGCAAGCTTTTTAATCGGTTTCTGGCCGATAATTTGGGTGCCAAAGGGTCAAAGTTCAAAAGATTTGACCTTTTAGTCTGTAGCAAACTATTCAACTAATTTTGGGCCTAAACATTGTAAATTTTACATGAAGGGTATTCAGACATGCAGCAAGCTTTTTAATCAGATTTTGTGTGAAAATTTAGCTGCCAAGAGGTCAAACTGAAAGAGTTGCCCTTTGCAGACTCTACCAAACTCCTCCGCCAATTTTGGGTATAAACACTTGAAATTTTAGATGTAGGTTACCTGGACATGAGTCAAACTATTTAATATATATATATATACACATATGCGCATAAAGTTATGAACAGTGCATGGGGTTCGAGCAAAGCTGGGTTGAACTGCTAGTCAAACTAAAATGAACTGCTAGTCAAATCTAAAAGCCCATCTACAAATTCATCTAGAAGTCTATATACAAATCCATGTGCAAATTCATGTACAAATTCATGTACAAATTCATCTACAAATCAAATTACAAACCTTGCACAAATTTTTCTATGAACAATTCACATAGAAAATAAATATTTAAAGATAAGAACTTAAAGTATGCAGAATATTTTACCAAAACCACAAGAATTGGTAATAACTTCTGACTGACCAACGATATAGATTTAAGCAAACTTGTTCTACAGCAGATATCTAAGGCTTTTGACAGGGCATGGGACGATGGTATTCTAAAGGAAATCGGATCATACGGTATCACTGGACGAATAATAAAATTCATTATTAATTAAGAAAAGAGTAAAGGTTGTCCTCGATGGTCGTGCATCTAAACAATATGATATAAATGCGGATGTACGTCAGGGGTCGATCCTTGGATTTTTATTATTCATAATATTCATAAATGACGTCCCTGATAAAATAGTCTCTGAGATGGGTATATTTGCTGACACTCTATAACAGGCACGAGGGGAAACGAATGATCACATATCTGAGGCATTGGCGGAAACCTTAGAGGAAGACTTCCAGACTGTAGGGGAATGGTCACAAAAATGGATGGTCATATTCAATGTTTGTTTTTTTTTTGTTTTTTTTATTACATTTTCACCCCAAACAAGACACATTACCACTTTGGTGTAGGGGGCTACTATCAGGGGCAACAACTACTGGGGCACTATGTAGGGATCTGAGCAGCAAGATGTCTGTTTACGTTGCACTTGAACTTCTGCACGTCAGTACAGTTGGGGAAGCAGTGACCTGGAACGGAATTCCAAAGTCTAGCGGTTCTGGGGAAGAAACTAATGGAGTAGAAAGATCTTTTACATCTAGGGATCTCTACAGTGTGGGGGTGGGATTTTGCAGCCTGTCGGGTCTGTCGAGGGTGTTCATGTCGTGGGGGCACAAGTGCTTGCAGTTCGTTAGAGCATTCACCATTTGCCAAGACTAAACTTTTGCCTTATATCATCAATGCTTTGATCCCCATCTGGCATCGGTTGAAATTAATGGCTCTCGTTTTGGGAAGGCTCCATGTTTTGACAGGCTTCTGGGCTTGACCATTATTCCTGATATGAAATGGAACACGTACATCAAATCTGTTGCCGAGGTCGCTCGGAAAATGGTGGGATGCTTCTATCGATCCAGTAAATATCTACCTGCTAATACAATTCCCTACCTATATAAGAGCCAGGTACGTCCAAGGATGGAGTATTGCTGTCACATCTGGGCAGGAGCTGCAAGGAAGACCTTTCCTGCCTTGACAGAGTTCAGAATAGACTTCCTAACCTAGTAGGGGGATGCCTTTTTCTCACATTCAATTCAATGCTACTAAGATTAAACTTGTTTCCTTTAATAATTACAAGAAACTTTCTCAACCACCCACAGCTATGGCTAAAGATACATTACCTGAAAGTATTTCTTTCAAACTCCTCGGCTTAATGTTTATGGAGAACAGGAGTTAGAGGAGATACATCGAGAGCATATTTGAAAATATTAAGAACTCAAAACATGTATTTTACCAAAATCACAAGAATTGGTAATAACTAAACCAAGAAGTGTTGATCTGCCGTAACAATCAAACCCGAAGATGACATTGATTTCACCAGAACGTAATATCAATAAAAAAATAACGTTTTTCTTTTATATACTTAATTATTTACTATAATAATTATTAAATACTTAACGTGTTTCATCCTTTCGGGAATCATCAGTGCAGGGTGTCACGATCAACGCCAGTCAAGAGATTCGAACCCCAGCAACAGAAGTCATGTCTGGCTTTATTAGCAAGGACCTGTACCACTCGGCTACCGTCAACCGCGATAGATACAGTTGAAATTAAACATTTATTCTTATTAAATGCTTTAAGAGAGTGATATAATCATTATATGACGATCTACGCATATGAGCTAAGTTGACCGACTTTATTACAACTGAAAGTGCTCAACGATAAGAAACAAGTTTCTTAAAGGCGCTTACATTATTATTTACCATAATAATTATTAAATATATATATTAGTGGTGGGACGATCCCGATATTTTTTCCGATTCCGATACAATTACCAATTACGTACTAAATTTCTGATTCCGATACCATTATCGATTCTGATTTTTTATAAATCTCTAAATATTTAAGGATAAAAGTGTTATTTTGTCCCGATTACTGTAAACACACACATTTTAAATGTACCTATATTTTCTCAAACGTAAAAACACACTTGTGAGGAGGTGGTCTAGAGATTTTAATCTTACTAAAAGTTTAAATCAATAAATATTTATTAATTTATTATTACTACAACCAAAATCAAATAAAAAATAATTTAAGGAATCGGTTTTGGCATAGGCTCAAATTTTTCCAATTTCGATACCGATTCCGCTACCCCGAAAAGCTCTGATTTTTCCAATTCCCGATTCTGATTCCAATTAATCGTCCCAACACTAATATAAATAAATGCGAGTTGGGAATAATTTTCCCTTTTAACCAATTTGCATTTTAAAAATAATATATATGTACAGCTCCCCATGTGGGGGTACCAAATTGGTTAAAAGGGAAAATTATTCTCAACTCGCATTTAGGTAAAAAAAATGCGCTTTTGTAAATAATTGAGTTCATTCAAAACATATCGCTAAAACCAAACAAAAACAAAATCTAAGTAAATCGCGATATATCCAGACAGTCGGCGAGATGGTCCAGGGGTAAGGGTTTAGGCTCATTACTGTTGGGTCCGGATTCAAATCTCGCTAGATGCAGCCACTCTGATGAGACGTAGACGACGAAACACGTGTCAGTGGATAATTACATTTTAAAAATAATATATATATATATATACAGCTCCCCATGTGGGGGTACCAAATTGGTTAAAAGGAAAAATTATTCCCAACTCGCATTTAGGTAAAAAAATGCACTTTTGTAAATGACTGAATTCATTCAAAACATATCGCTAAAACCAAAACAAAACAACATCTCTCTCTCTCTCTCTCTCTCTCTCTCTCTCTCTATATATATATATATATATATATATATATATATATATATTCGTCAGATGAACCAAAGTCAAATAAATATCTGATGAAGAGATCTTTCTCGAAATATTATATAACACAGATATACCATCAGACCGACTTTCCCAGGTAATCACGGTGCAAATATAAATATAATGTCTATATGAAATACATGAATATGTACACATGTTTTGTAAGTTGTATTAATAAAAATTTATCATCTGCTTCAGCTTGTGTCTTTCCGTTATCTCTGCATTGTACCGCCTTCTACACATTTCATTTAACTACATACTCTACAATGCTTCAAGCAAACTACATCCACGTCTTGTCCCTTTGATGATTCATCCACAGAATGGGTGGAATATGGTTTATCTCTGTCTTCATCTTTTTCTTTTAGGGGTGGGATATCGAACCAGATGTTTGACATTTACTCCTATTTTAGTGAGTCTTTTATGATTCTAGCCGTCCCTTTCAGTGCAATCGGTTGTATCGCACTTGCACTTGGTTCACCGGGTATATTTGCTAAGTAAATTTTTAAGTTCTTTTTCATAAGCCTAGTTGCTCCTGTGATGATTTGGTATCATTGAAACCTCTTTTAATTTCCAATTTCGTTTCATATCATACGTAAGTCCTTGATACTTTGCTATCTTTTCCCTCTAAGCTCTGGCAAGTCCTGTATCATTGGGTACACTGACATCTACTATGGTCGCTTTTTCATTCGCTCGGTCCCAAATTACTATATCTAGTTTAACGGCTGCGTTTTCTAGATATGTACGAGTAGGAATTATGTATGCGTCCCTTTATGACATCATAAATGAAGTTAGAAAACGATTATGTCCTCCTTTCAAACACAGCATAGACGACCCGTTACCCACCACCAATAGCAATGGCCAACGACCCTTTATCTGAGAGTCCATCTTTCAAACTCCTTGGCCTAACGTTCACAGGAAACATGAGTTGGAACAATTACATTGAAGGCATTGCCAGGGCCGCTGCAAGAAAGGTAGGCTCTCTCTACCGTGCTAGAAAACTACTAACACCCGAAAGTATCCTGTACCTCTATAAGGCCACCATTCGCCCATGTATGGAGTATTGCTGCCACATCTGGGCTGGTGCATCTGCTACTAGTCTCTCGCTCCTTGACAAGGTTCAAAAGAGAGTCGCAAATCTGATAGGCCCTGAACTGGCATCTAAGCTTCAGCCTCTGTCCCATCGACGAAATGTTGCATCCCTCTGCCTGTTCTACAAGTATTTTAGTGGTGAATGCTCTGATGAACTGCAATCACTTGTGCCCCCACGACGCGAGCACCCTCGACAAACCCGACAGGCTACTAGATCCCACCCCCACACTGTAGAGGTCCCTAGATGTAAAAGATCTTTTTACTCCAATAGTTTCTTCCCCAGAACCGCAAGACTCTGGAATTCCATTCCAGGTCCCTGCTTCCCCAACAGTACTGACGTGCAGAAGTTCAAGTGTAACGTGAACCGACACCTTGCTGCCCAAATCCCTACATAGTACCCCAGTAGTTGTTGCCCCTGATAGTAGCCCCCTACACCAAAGTGGCAATTTGCCTTGTTTGGGGTGAAAATGTAATAAAAAAAAAAAAAAAAAAAAAAAAAAAAATTATTATGGGTCAATTATATAGGCGCACACACACATACGCAGTGCCTTCCATAGGTCTACAGACTTCTTCTTTCAAGCACTTAAATTTGTCGCAGACTCTTGAAAATTCAGTATGTTATTGCTGGGTACATTATGACCATATTTTTATGATTTCAGGTTCAAATGAACAGCCACAGCAGGAATTGAAATACACCCTACTAAAGCCTGACTGTCACAACTGGTGAATTCCCAAAATGAAATCTGCACGTGAGGACGCTTAAGAAGAACGATACGCAATAAAATTTTGTTTTTAACTTGGAAAGAGATACAACAGAAACGTATAGAATGCTTCAGACTGGCTTTGGACCATCTTGCGTGAATCGAGCATACTAGAAGACTATTCACGCTTGAGAGTATCCTGTTCATGGAGTATTGTTGCCACATCTGAGCTGGTAGATCTACCACTAGTCTCTCCCTCTTGAATAGGGTCCAAAAAAAAAGAGTTTTTCCATCTAATAGATCCCACTTTATCAACCTTTATTCTACAGCCGCAATGTGGCATCGGTGCCTGCTTTACGAGTATTTTAATAGCGTGTACTCTGATGAACTCGTTTAACTTGTGTCCCCTCAACATATCCTCGACAAACACGTTTAGCAATAAAATCACCACCCCTAACTTTTGATGTCCCTAAATGCCAGAAAGCTTTCTAGTCTAATAAGTTCTTCCCTCGAACAGCTAGACTTTGGAATTCCCTTCCTGCTACCTGCTTTCCTGACTGTACTGATATGCAGAAGTTTAAATGTAATGTAAACCAACAATTTTTCCCCTTACGTCCCAGTGGCGATATGCCTTGTTAGAGATGAATTTGAGTAAAGAAGAAGTACCACAGCACCCTATGTTTTTTTAGCTACTGGGTGGAACAATAAATTTTAAATAATAATAAGGAAATGTAGTTTGCTTGAAGCATTGTGAGACATGTATAGAGTGGAATTTATTTATTTTATTTTAAAACTTTTATTGAAAAAATCTATTAAGGTAACTTGATTATGTAAAAGAGCTGACATTAATTCATTTATTCAGTGTAGCCGACTTCAGCCTCAATCACCGCTCAGTACAGATCCGGAACTAGGAGCATGTCTTTTCCACAAGTGCGAGTGGGAACAGCGAATACTCAGCAGATGGCAGCGATCAGGCTGGCTTTGGTGTTGTGGGAGGTCATGTTGGTGATGTTCTTGACGTATGATCAAACGAAGTAGTCCAGTAGGATCAGGTCGGGGGAGGAGGAGGGCCAGTGGGAGAAGGGTACAAAGCCATAGCACTCCTTCTGAAGCCAAGCATGGGTTTCTTTGGACTTTGAGGCCAGCGCTGAGTCTTGCTGCCACGCCCAGGGTTTGCCAGTGGCCACGTGATTGCATCAGGGGATCACCACACTCTTCAGCACATCCAGGTACACTTTGGTGTTGACTTTCAAGCCGACTTCGAAGATGTGAGGTGGCATGATGTGGCCCTCACTTAAAACCACACCAAAGACCATAACCGTGGCCGGAAACTTTGGTTTTCATTGCTCTAGGCATGTCCCTGTTATTCGTGGCAATCCAGCGATGCATTTTGAGGGTGCTGGCAATGGTCCTGTTGTCATAACTTGGATCGGTAGAGAGCATGAGTTGTACAGCGGCGCATCTTTGATCTCGCTCGTTGAACATTGTGTCACTTTCAGACATGATAGAAAGCTCCTATCGCTCTTGGGATTTGTACACAACTGGCCAACTATTAGATAGTCTGCTGCTGCTGCTACAACAACAACAATAAAATAAAATAAAATAAAATAAAATAAAACCGGTTTTATCAAACGGAAATGGAATCATGTTGTCATTTCGTCGTGCAAATGAAAAGTATGATGCATAAAGAGTAGCAAGTGAATCTGGGATTTTACTTGTGACTTTCACTTTCCATATTTTGTTTTTTTAGTCCTTACATTCCACGAGCTATGTATCTGACAAAAGGGGAAGAATTGCTGCTTCCTGTGTTGGAATCTATTCATGCTACATTTATCGTTGGCTAAGGTTTTATTATTAAGTATTAGTCTTTTTGCTAGCTCCTCACATCAAGTGACTTTATGCATTGTCTGGAGCGATTTTCCTACCTCCTCCCCCGATCTGAATCCGTTGTATTTCGGTCATATGTCTCCACCGTCTCCAACATCACCTCCCACAACACCAGAGGAAGCCTAGTCGCAACCATCCATCGAGTATTCACCGAGCTCACTATGGCGCTTGTGAAAAAGGCATGCTCCCAGTTCCGGACCCGTATCGAAGTTATGATTGAGGCTGTAGACGACTGCTTTTAGCGTTGGAATCTATGCATGCTATATTTATCGTTGGGTAGGCTTTGATCTTGAATTAGTACTCTTTTTAAACTCTTGACATCAAGTGGCTTCATACCTTGTCTGGAGCGATTTCTATCTAAAAGGTGGCTAACGCGAAAAACTAGAAAGTTCATTTTTGATTATTTTGAAAGTGCCCCTTCATTCCCCACTTACCGAACGGTGACCCAAATATTTATAATACTTGTGCGCAATCCTTTTGTTAGAACGCCCCATAAAAGAGTCACCGATCGAGCTATTTATTCACTTGTATTTCATTTGGTTAACGCGCCTAAAATAATCAAAAGATGATAAGGTCGGCGCCATTTTGTTCATTTCGTATGTTTTATTTGTTTTTCTTTTTGTGTTCAATCAATGGAAAAAAAAGTATTTTTCGTTCGTTTTAGTTTTACGTTACCTCTTAAACCCGCCATGTTTTTTTTCTCTTCTTCTAACCTCCTGGTGACGTACCCGACTTTAGACGTTTCTGGGTTCCGGATAGTCATTTTGGTACCTAATCGCACAAAAATGTCCCGGCTTTGATGAGGACCGTAGGTGTGAAAGGATCACATCCCGTTAAATCACCGCTCACCCCACGTTATCAAATGGCCAGGGGAGCAGAGGTCACTTTTAAGAACAAACAAAGATACACACAGGCATACAAAAGGTAAAAGATAACGAAATACCAAGATCCTATGTATGACATGAAAAGAGAAACTGGAATCTTGGGAAGACCTCTATCATTTTAGTAATTATAGGAATAACTGGACTTATGAAAAAGAATTTTAAAAACTAACTAGCACAAATATACCCAATGAACCAAGTGCAAGAGAGATTCAAACAATATATATATATAATTTTTTAAAAAGTTTTTTTTGAAATATCGTTAATTTCAATGTCGTTTTTGTTTAACGGGTCTAGATTGTTATTTTAAAAACCAATCACTGTTAATTTTGAGTTAAGCTCAATATATCTATTTAATAGGTGCAGAGCATATATAGCGCAAAATTTTGTTGAAAATTAAAAGACTCACCTTTCTTTTTTTATAACCGTTTATTTATTGGATTTTTTTTCCGTTACAGCTGTTTCGTTAGTGGGAAAAGTGCCTTCTCACTAACGAAACAGCTGTAATAGAAAAAAAATCCAGAAAATAAACGGAGGTTATAAAAAAGAAAACGTGAGTCTTTGAATTTTTAACAAAATTTTGCACTATATATATATATATATATATATATATATATATATATATATATATATATATATAAGTTAACAAATTTACCGAATTTCCATTACTAAGGATTATTATATTGTCCAATTGACTACTGTACACTCTTAATCCTTGTCCTCGAGTGGTCTCTGATCTTTGATAAGTGGTGATTCCTATGTAAAAAAAAAAGAAAAGTAAAATTTGTGATTTCCCAAATCATAGCATTTTCCCTTTACTTCGCATGTGTGTGTGTTTTTATTTATTATTTTTTAAAAATGTATTAGCCGGGGTGAAGTTTTTTATCTATCATTTTATTAAATTCTTTAGTGATATTGTTTTGTATATGTTCACTTAAAGGTGGATTAAACCAAACTTGTCTTTTTACGCTTATTTTTCTTATTCATAGTTGCCTTTTTAGTATCTGTTTATCATTATTAATGTTATTATTTTCCCCCTCATTTGTTTCTTCATTGCTATGTTATATGCTATTGCGTTATCAATGTTATTATCTTTCTTATGAACATATTTAATATAGTTTATCTTATCATGGTACCCTGATCGAGTCATGGCTTCATTGTAGTAACCTTGATTTAATTTTATATTTTATATATTTAATTTTATATTTTCATATTTTGATAATATTAAACATCCAAATTAATAACATAAGGAATAACAGGGGAACTGAATCAAGTGAATTAAATACGGAGAAAATGTAACTGCAAAATCCCTAATGAATGTCCACTGGAAGGTAATTGTTTACTATCGCATATTGTTTACAAATATAGAATCAAGACGTGTAATAGTAAAAGGATACAGATAGGGGAAACCGGTTGTCAATTTAAGGGCAGTTTCAGAAAGCATATAGCATCATTCAACGTAGGATAGGATAAGAAAATCCAATAAGAATGGTGAAAATTATAAAAATAAGGACAAGTTATGTTAAAATGTTGATTTATAATGAGAGTAGATATTTGATTTGTGCCCACATCACCAATATATGAAACAAGGTCAGAAAGTGGGGATCTAAGCAAGTTCCCGTAAAGGAGGGACACTCTTAAAATTTCAAAAATTGCCTGAGTATCCCCGTCGGCATTCCCCGGTCGGGGCGCCTCAGGCAACAAGCAATGAACTTGCCCTACCTGAAAGCTGCGTGGCAAGGTCTGAAAGAGTGGACCGCCTCAGTAATACCCAGGTAGAGTCCCTCAGTCCAACAGGTACTGGGCCGATTCCCGGCCCCGCAGCTGTCGGGCTGAGTGTCAAGAACAGATCTTTGATGAGTACTCCACCTAGTCTCCAAGCCGCCGAAATCTCAAGAAGACTCATCCCAATTCATAATAAGGGTATGACCTCAATGATTTCAACGATCGTACTTATAACTTACGGTTTGGACAATTAACCAATCAGACGCCTCCAACTTTATTATAAAAAATCTCGAATTTTGGATTCGATTCAGTTTGCTGTCAACCTCCGTCTTAAAACGACTGAATCGTGACTACATTGATTATTCGCCGCCATCTTTGTTATTAAGAATTACTCAACAATCGAGATCGTGACTGCATTGATTCTTCGCTGATTTGATTTACCACCGCCATCTTTGTGCAACATAATGTCTCAACACTTAATAAAATTTGAAATGGTCGATAGTAAGGCCTGTAAATATAAACCAAATAAAAGATGTAATCTATGTACACTTGAACCATATCACATAGTAATGAAAACATTTAAAGGGAAATTTAAGTATACACAGCAGTTATTTAAGAAGGTACATTAAGCAAATAGGATGTTTATCTAGTTAATAAAGACTAATAATCTAAAACCAGGAACGTTTCTGAATTTTTTTAGATGAGGATTGGTTATTCGTATTATTTGGATTAATCAGTTTTCGGACTACTTTTCTCATCTTGAGTGTGATTTTTCCCAACGTTTCGGTCGATATAACATTCGACCTTCTTCAGGTGTATCTTGTCGAATTCAGGAATGTTTCTGTCAAACTCGGGAATTTGGACGGAATTTCAAGCGGAACCCTTTATTTATTTCACGGGGGTAGCATGCTCTTGTTCCGTCAGCCATGACTGGGTAGAGGTCCTAAATAATTCGCAATTTTATTTTCCGGTCGCCGACACTGAGGAATGAACTTTCAACCTTTAGATCCGTGGCGCAGTGATTAGAGTATTTGGAAAAAATCAATTGTAAAAGTGATATTCAGCCGAAGTCCAACAGAAACATTCTCGAATTCGACAAGATAAACCTGAAGAAGGTCGGAAGTTACATCGACCGAAACATTGTAAAAATCACACTCCAAAAACAATGTACCAAATACCTTTGCTATCCACTGTATATATATATATATATATATATATATATATATATATATATATATATATATATATATATATATGTTTTAACAAAAACTAAGACTTCAAGAAATGGGTTGATAGCAACAAAGTATGTTTTTAAAGATTAAAAAAAAATAATACTTTGCAAAGATGCGACAGAGGTAAAGTGTTCCTGCTTGTTTTCTTTTCATCATAAAGGAAATGTTTCTTTTCCTTAATGTTTTATTGTTAAAGTGTTTTCTATTTAATAAGTCTGAAGAAATGCTGTTCGTGTGAAAATTTTCAAACGACCTATTGCTTGAATTTGTCCAAATGGTCTTGAAACAATTGTAACTAACAATGAAATACACTTTTTGTTGCTATCAACCCATTTCTTGAAGTCTTGGTTTTTGTTAAAACAGTATATGATACTCAGTTATGAAATATGATAATTTTGTAGCTTACTTTTTACGTCATCTCTCCTTTTTTGGCTTAAATTTATTGGTATATGAACAATTACTGAATTATATGAACCCAGTATAATTTGGAATACTACAAATTTGTGTGTGTATATATATATATATATATATATATATATATATATATATATATATATATATATATATATATATACTCGTTTTTTCTTTATATTCAAAAGTAATGGACTAATGAATTCAACGAGGTTGTTAGATAGTGCTCAATAAAAAGAGCTGATAATACTTGTTTATTGTTATATAAACATGCTCACATCCCGCTGCTACAAATAGCCACGTTGATTGAAACAAGTGGCTATTTGTAGCAGCGGGATGTGAGCATGTTTATATAACAATAAACAAGTATATATATATATATATATATATATATATATATATATATATATATATATATACATACACACACACAAAATGACTTTTATATATTAGTATATATATACTAATAAATATATTATGATGATATATATATATATATATATATATATATATATATAGTAGAAATGGTAATTAATAAAAACCTGAAGAAAGTGCTCAATACTGTTGTAGAGCAGATATGCGTTTTATTTTTTTATTACCGTTTTTTTTCTGTTCAGTTACATTATTGTTTCAGCTACGCGACCGTTTTTTTGCCGTCATGTAGCCTCCTCAGACTTTACGAACCTTTCTGTAAAGTCTGAGGAGGCTACATAACGGCAAAAAAAAAACGGTCGCGTAGCTGAAACAAAAATGTAACTGGACAGAAAAAAAAACGGTAATAAAAAATAAAACGCATATATATATATATATATATATATATATATATATATATATATATATATGCAAAGTGATTTTTATATATTAGTATATATATACAAATAAATATATAAATATAATGATATATATATAAATATAATAAAATATACATATATAAATATAATGGTATATATAGACATATATATATAATCAAATATATATATAATTTTATTTATATATATGTATATATATATATATTTCATTATATTTAAATATTTATTTGTATATATATACTAATATATAAAAGTCACCTTGTATGTACACACACAGACATATATTTTATATATTTCTAGTCATCGACATACAGTCCTGTTTCGTTGTATCACAACTCATCAGTGTCGCTAGACTAGCATCTCTCCCAAGCCAATGATTGAACCTTGAACCGTCGTGTTGACAGTCAGCAGTTCTCCCGCTCGACCACAGAAGGGACGCCCGCAAATACCTCGTTGAAATGTCTATTTAAATAGACATCCGCCACCACTCTTTCAGTGCTCAAACCGCCTGTTTGTAAACAAACAAACAACGAGCTTCGCATTTTTCAGCCAATTAAGTAGCGGGTGAGATTATTTACGACAGTGCTCTACCGAAAGAGGGGGGCTTAAAATATATTTGTAGTCATCAAGATACAGTCCTGTTTCGTTGTATCACAATTCATCAGTGCCGCTAGACTAGCATCTCTCCCAAGCCAAGGTTTGAACCTAGAACTTTTGCATGCTCTCTTCTTTCGCTAAAACAATCACTTTTCTACCTCAATTCATATTTAATGTCGTTGTGGTACTATACAAAAAGACGCTCCAAAATGATATCTACTAAAATCAGCGGACACGCCAGGGGATAGCATGTTATTTTGTTATGGAAATCGCCCCAGACAAGGCATGAAGTCATTTGATGTAAGGAGATTAAAAAAAAAAAATCAAACCTTTTCCCAAAGATAAGTGTTAAATGGAATCAATTCTGACTCAATTCGTCCTCCTTTGTCAGAAAGATCGTCGATGGATTGTAAGAAGTAAAGGACAAAATAAGGGAAGCGAAAGTTACGTGGTTGCGGAAAATACACCTAAGATCTATTTTCTACTTTCCAGTCTTTCTAATTCAATCCTTGGTAACGCCGGATATTTCTACTCGTCCTGAATAAACGAGTTATTTAAAAAAAACAAAAAAAAACTTGTTGATAAAAGGAATTTCGAAGGTTTTGTTTTTGTTTTGTTTTTTATAATTCGGTAGATCTTATTGACTGATGCCTGCACGAAAAGGATATTGTTAGGGCATTTTTTTTTAGCGAAGGAGTTGACTTAAACTTGTTGAGCTGGTTTTACAAGTGTTGCGTCACCAATCTAAAAAAATAAAAAAATGACGTCAACATTAAAGTCAACTAAAAAATGTGGGAAATACATTTTTTTTCTGTAACTAATTTTAACCTATTTAGATTTTATGAATTATCTGAAATTGAATTACAATCTTTTTCTTATTGTGTGAAACCGCAGTCGATAGACGTTCTCGTGCGGATAAATGTAAGCCATTGATTGATACGACCTAACCTCAACTATGGTATATTTCTTTTGGTCTGTGTTCCTGTCTGTACATTCCATTGTTTTTTTTTTCTTTTCGGAAACTACTCCACCGATCTACTTTAAATTTTGTACGGACATTTGGTGTGATAATGTGCAGCGAAATAATTGTTATCGTATTCGTTCTATGCAAAGTTAGGGATTAATAACGATTAGGCACTACAATACCACATTTACTGTTGCAATTTTATCGGAAACTATTGGGTCAATCTGGCTAAAATTTTGCATGCACCTTTGTTATGATAATGCTAAGTACTAAGTATTATTATATCCATTCTATGCAGAGTTAGTGATAATAGCGACTAGTCACCACAATACCACATTTACTGTTGAAGTTTTCTCGGAAACTACTGGGCGGATCTGGTTTAAATTTAGTACGGACATTGGGTTTGATAATGTACAGAAAACTAATTGTTATCGTATTCGTTTTAAGTACAGTAAGGGATTAATAACAGTTAGGCACTACAATACCACATTTACTATTTAAATTTTATCGGAAACTACTGGGCTGGTCTGGCTGTAATTTTGTACGGACCTTTGCTATAATAATGAGCAGCGAACCCAATATTCAATATTCAATATGCATTCTGTGTACAGTTAGTGATTAACAGAGACTAGTAACCACAATACCACATTTACTGTTGAATTTTTCTCGCTACTGATTTGATCTACTTAAAATTTTGTACGGACATTTGTTGTGATAATATGCAGCGAACTAAGTATTATGGTATCCGTGCGATGCACAGTTAGTGATTAATAACGATTAGTCACCACAATAAGACATTTACTGTTAAATTTTTCTCGGAAACTACTGGGCTGATCTGGCTGTAATTTTGTATAGACCTTTGTTAATAGAACAATGTTTTTAACTAATATAAAATGTTGCAATTATGACATTTGAATGCAAGTGTAATATTAAGATTAGAAGAACTACAAAGAAAAGATGAAAACCTAATAAAACGATTCCACATCTATATCTATATATATCCATGAAAGTGAAAATGTCTGTGTGTCTGTCTGTGTACACTTCTCTACCAAACAACTCTGTCAATTTTCGGTCTACAGACTCGAGACTTGATATAAGGGGTATTGAGATTTGGGAAAATCATTTTAATCAGTTTTCGGCCAGAAATTTGGCTTTCAAGGAGTCAAAGTCCAACGATTTGACCTTTAAGAACTCTACCAAACTCCTCTGCTAATTTTGGGTCTAAACACTTGAAATTTTAGATGTAGGTTACTTGGACATGGATCAAACTTTTGAAATTTGATTTGCGCCCCAAACAATAAATGTTAATGGCTCATAATTGGGATCAGAGTTCTAAAAAAATTGACCTCTGCTGTTTCTACCAAATTACTCAGCCAATTTCTGGTCTAAACATTTGAAATTTTACATAAAGTGTATTCAGACATAGGGCAAGTTTTTACTCGGCTTTTGGCCGAAAATTTGGCTGTCAAGTTGAAAGAGTTGATCTTTGCAGACTCTACCAAACTTCTCCACTAATTTTGGGTCTAAACACTTGAAATTTTTGATGTAGGTTACCTGGACATGAGTCAAAGTTTTTGATATATATATATATATATATATATATATATATATATATATATATAAACTGTACAAATGGTCAGAAAAACATTGATACAATCGGTTTCAAGCCTAACATAAGGGGGACTAGTAAATGGTAAATAATGTTTCAGCCATTATAATTGCTGACGAGAACCTAACATTATTCACCATTAACTGGTGTTTCCCTATGTTAGGCTTGAAACTGACGGTACCAATGTTTTTCTGATCTGCTGTACAGTTTTAAATAATTAAATATTAAGGTCTTATATTAAAAGCTCTTTTTCTTTATGATCGAGCACTTTGTTTGAATTCTTCCCTTTTCGTTTGGGCGATCGGGTTTCGATCCTGGTTTGAGATAGTTGCTTGTCTAGCCGCACTGATGACCTGTGAAACATCGAAACAGTACTGTATGTGGATGACTATATATATATATATATATATATATATATATATATATCATGACCTGACACATATGTATATATATATATATATATATATATATATATATATATATACATATGTGTCAGGTCATGATATATATATATATATATATATATATATATATATATATGTGTGTGTGTGTGTGTGTGTCAGGTCATGATATATATATGTGTCAGGTCATGTCATATGCTACTGGTACCATGTAACCCAGTACTACCTGCCTCATGGTCGGGTCACCGGCGACTAAACTGGTTCCCCCACCAGACTTGTTTGGTGAGGAGGGCGGCTAGTCTCCCTGAAGGATTAAAAACAAGACCTTCCAAAGGGCGAATGAACTTTTTTTTTGGGTCAACGGCCAACTAGCACCGTGTATATTTGTGTGTGTGTGTATATGTGTATTGGGGTAGAGAGGGCTCCCGTAAGCTGTGGTGAAGGCAACCTTTCTAGGAGAAGCAAATCTCTGATTAAAAAAAAACATAAAGCGGGAGACCAGTACCCGCATTAAGCTGGTCTGCAGTTTAATTTGTTGCTGGCTATCTTGCTCTTGCTTGTTGCTTGATCTGAACATTTTGAACCGAGAGAGAGACTTAGCTGTCGTACAAAGCTAAGACTCTGTAACATCATCTTTGTATAGATACTCCCTCAGGCATTTGGGCTCATGGATTTTAAATGTCTGAGGGAGTGGCACTCGTCTGACAAGACCTTGCAATCATCACATACATATGTACATAAAGTTATGACCAGTACATTGGGTCCAAGCAAAGCCGGACCGAACTGCTAGTATATTTATAAAGCAACATTAAAAAAAAAAATCTTGTTCATCTCAACCAAGGCAGATGGACACTTGGACACAAGTGGCTACAATTTGGGATCATGTTTAACAGGAAACTGTGGAAGGAAATGAGCGAGAAATAGGTTTACATTGCACTAGCGGGAGGGGATTCTCGGCGTTGCTCGGGCGTAAAATACGCTTGAATATGATATTTTAATTTATCCATATGTGTTATTATAAAGTTGTGATTTAAAAAGTAAAAAAAAAAAGTACTTGGATGCCATCAGCTAGAATCGAAATCGAAAACAAAAATGTAGCATTCAAAGCTGGTGATGTTACAAACGTGACACTTTTTTTTACATGGAAGTCACAACTTATCAAGGCCTGGAGGCCCCTCAGGGATAAGGGTTATTGCGTGTACAGTAATCAATGGGACAATATCGTAGTAATCGTTAGTAATGGAGATCTCATAAAGTGTCTTATTTAAGGGGGCGGTTAATCAGGAATTTGTTTATGTTGGACTTGAAGACATCCAAGTTGTAATCAGGTGAGAAACAGGCAAACGGAAGAGAGTTCCACAGGCGTGCACTTCTAAGCAAGAAGCTTTGTTCGTGGAATGTACATTTTGATTTAGGAACAGATGAAGAGTGGGGAAAATTTTTAACAGTGGTTTCAGCTAGACGGGTGTTTTTTCGTGAAAGATTGACGAGGGTGGACCAGAGATTGGAGCTCAGACGAGCACTTCCCATGGAAATAATTATAAAACAAAGACAGGCCCGCAACGTCTCTTATGCAGGTATGTCTGCATATACATTGTTTATATATGTGTGTATGTGCGTATGTATCTGTATATGGATGTGTAGAAATGTACATATGTATGTGTATGTATGCGTATTTGCGCGTGCGTTAGCATATGTATTATTTCTTAACCACCTAAAAACAACTCATTGTCAACTGCAATCAACAAGTTCACTACGAAAATTTTAAATGGAACCTGTACTTGTCAAACACATAACACCTACAAAAACCCTTTCTCTCTCTCCCTCTCTTTCTCTCTCTCTCTCTCTCTCTCTCTCATCTACTTCATATACCTGGCTGAACAAGCAAAAAGCAGTCAAAATTTAAACCGTAAAACTTGAAACTCCTCCCCTCCTCTCCTTACCCCTCTCTTTTTTCTTTACCATCCTCCCCCCTCCCTATACCCATATATCTCCACTCACGCCTACTTGAATCTGCTACGCCACCACACAGACAATACAATCTAATGTATTTTAACCTTCAAAACTGAAATATTGTCGATACCCGTCTCCCTTCCCCTTATTATCTCCTACCTCCCACTCTCTTTTTTTCTCATATTTCTTCTAAAACACTTCTTCCAAATACTAACAACCAGTTCTGTAAGGTCTGACCAGGCTGTTGGATCGTAAACATGGTCCACCATCCGAAACATATGTAACCAAACAGATAAAACAGTAATAAAAAATAAAATGAATATATATATATATATATATATATATATATATATATATATATGTGTGTGTGTGTGTGTGTGTGTATGTGTGTGTGTGTCGATTATAAAAAAACTACGTCATTATAAAATTCATACTTCACTTAATAATCGGTGAAAATTTCGTATTGATTGGATAATTACTTAATTTTTGATAGACTTTTAAAAAGAAACTTCATTATATTTTTGGTAGACTTTTAAAAAGAAACTTCATCAAATTTTTGGTAGACTTTTAAAGAGAAACTTCATCAAAAAATACTTCCTCCTTTCGTTTTGGCTGTGCCTACCCTTTGTTTTATCCCTTTTGGTTCTCATATCTTTCTTACACCGTGTTTTCTTTCCGTTGTCACAACTTTAGGTCCACATCAGATAATCACAGACGTTTTAGTCATAATACAAACGTTGCTTGAATCAACAGCCACGCGGATATCCGCACTTCGGCCAATGAAGTTTTATAAATGAGGTTTTTGTCTCGACGAGCGCCTAAGTAGAAAAGCTAAAGCGATACACCCGATATCTCGTTGCTTGGCTACTTAATACTTAGCATCAATTAAATACCTTTAAATCCTCGAAAAAAATAAAAATAAAAATACCCAATGGAAAAAAATATAATGAAGTTTACTTTTTGTGTCAGGGACAGATGGAGTATCTCCAAGGTATGACAGGGTTAGGGTTAGGTTTAGGGTTAAGGTTAGGGTTAAAGTTAGGGTTAAGGTTAGGGTTAAGGTTAGGGTTAAGGTTAAGGTTAAGGTTAGGGTTAAGGTTAGGGTAAAGGTTAGGTTTAGGTTTAGGATTAAGGTTAGGTTTAGGGTTAAGGGTTAGGGTTAGGGTTAGGGTTAGGGTTAGGGCTAGGTTTAGGGTTAAGGTTAGGGTTGGGTTTAGGGTTAATGTTAAGGTTAGGGTTAAGGTTAAGGTTAGGGTTAAGGTTAGGGTTAGGGTTAGGGTTAGGGCTATGTTTAGGGTTAAGGTTAGGGTTAGGTTTAACGTTAGAGTTTTACTGCTTTGCTCGAAATGTGTTAAACAACGTTGTGCTCTAATTAAGTACGAAAACTTAAGGTAAGACAACCAATCTTTTTTTCAGACTTGGAGGAAATATTTAAAATACGAATCAAACGTAAAAAGAAAAAAAAGTTAATTTAATTTAAAAGAAAAAGTGTTTATTTATTAAAATCGTAATTATTTTTATAGTGTTTTTTTTTAAATTTTTATTTATTTTTCAGCTTTAGAAATCAAGAGTTTATATTAAGCAAATATCTTTCGAGGTTTTGCCACAAATTAACTCTTAATTTCATATAAGTTTATGGGCGAAATAAATAAAAGAAATACAAACATTATTGTTTATTTTCTTACAAAGATTTTTAAGTGAACAAAAACAAAACAAAACAAAACAAAAACAAAACAAAACAAAACAAAAACAAAACAAAACAAAAACAAAACAAAACAAAACAAAAACTATCATGCCAGTTCGTCTAAATTAAAATCAATAATTTCTTATTAAATTAAAACTTTTAGTTGCAATCAAAAAATCGTCGTACCTGATTTTCCGTGGTTACAAGTTATTCAAATGACGAAGCTACGTCGCACGAATAGAGAACCAACAGAGTTTATCACGCATTATCGTACATTTGTTGTGCTCTAATGTGCCGGACATACGAATATCTATACTTGGACCCCAAAATCAAAAGAGATTAGAGCATTCCTGTAATTATTTGGTCTTTATTGAATGCAATATGATTCTAGTTCCGTGCAGTTCTATGAGGTCCAACCTCCCAGGCTTTGCCTTCTCTCTTTGATAACGGGTTAGTATATTGCTAATAACCCAGGGACTTATCGCCCAGGCACGTTTTTGCAGGTAAGAGTGCTCCTCCCGGGGGCGCTGACCTCAGTCCCCCTTCCCGACCCTGGTGTAAAAGTTCTTGCAGTGGGAGAGAATTAAATTAAAGGCCTAATTAGTAAAATCCTTAAAAAGTGTTCTCGTGAAGTTTTGGATGATGCTGAACAAATTTTAAAAATGCCACGTACACGCGCACACATTGGGTGATAAGGATTCGAATCATTGTGCGTGATTATGAAGCTACTAATATAATGATACACAAGAAAATATTTAATTTTATAATTATTACTAGAGGGACCCGCGTCCCGGCGTTGCCCATAAGAAAATAGAAAACAGTGATTTTATTTAAAAAAATATACAATCAAAATCAATATATAATTAGGATTAGAATCGCTGTGTGTGGTTATGAAGCTATTATTAACGATACACAAGAAAACATTTCAATTCATAATTATTACTTTTGTGACCCTTTGTCCCGAAGTTTCCCAGGGAAAAAGTAAAACACTGATTTCATTTTACAAATATAGTATCCAAATATACGAGTATAATTATTATTCGAATCGCTATGCGCAGTTATGAAACTAATAATAACGATACGCAAGAAAATATTTTAATTCATAATTATTACAAGCAGGACCCGTGTACCAGCGTTGCCCAGGGGAAAATAAAAAATAGTGATTTTATTTAAATATATACTACCAAAATCAATATATAATAAGGATTCGAATTATTGTGTGTAAATATGAAGCTATTAATAACGATACACAAGAAAACTTTTCAATTAGAATTATTACTAGTGTGACCCGTGTTGTGAAGTTGCCCGGAGAAAATATAAAATACTGATTTTATTTTTAAAATATAGTATAAAAATATATAATTAGGATTCGAATCGTTGTGTGTGGTTATGAAGCAATTAATAACGATACACAAGAATATATTTCAATTTAAAAGTATTACTAGCGGGACTCGTGTCCTGCCGTTGCCCAGAGAAAATATAAAATACTGATTTTATTTTTAAAATATAGTATAAAAATATATAATGAGGATTCGAATCGCTGTGTGTGGTTATGAAGCAATTAATAACGATACATAAGAAAATATTTCAATTTAAAAGTATTGCTAGCGGGACTCGTGTCCCGTTGTAGCCCAGAGAAAATAAAACATAGTGATTTTATTTAACCCTTATCCCTGAGTGGCCCCCGGGTCTTGATAAGTGGTGACTCCCATGTAAAAAAAAGAAAAAACACTGTCAAAAATTTTCCCACTCCTTATCTGTGCCAAAATCAAAACGT
>NC_136522.1:6978134-6993134 GCF_053919585.1 Euprymna scolopes
TGATTGTTTCCACAGACCCTGTACTAATTTTGACATCTTGGGCTATTTGTCGAATAGTAATACGCTGATCTTCCAAAATGGCAGTCTGAACTTGACGGACAGATGCCTCATCAATGGCAGAAGGGAGGCGACCAGGTCTGGGAGCTGTTTCTACGTTTTACAAGGTCATATGATGGGGCATTATCACCATAAGTTTCTTTCATTTCATCAAAAGTCTCCTGTGGTGTGCGCCCTTTCAAATACAAAAACCGAATGACTGCTCGACATTCAATAGGCTCCATTTCACACTGGACTCAGTTCAACCACCTGTAGAACAGAAACAACAATTAGTTCAGTGGGTCAGGGGCATTATTTATTGCCCGTCCCTCGTCTCGTATATATATATATATATATATATATATATATATATATATATATATATATATATATATATATATATATATATATATATTTATTTATTTCTGTCGAAATATACTTTATTTCCTTATAATATATACCAATCCTTATTTAAGAAGCTCAATGTAATTACAGAGCAATATAATGAATGAATGACAAAAGTCTGTATTCCACAGTTTATTGTGGTGTACCATCTTACAATTTATTCCTTGTATTCAGTTGACAATTACAATTCTTGACATTTGAAATTTTCGGATTTTAATCATGTCGAAACGCACTCTACTTCCTTTTAATGGATCGATTGTTGATCGATCTTCTTATGAGTTCAGGGCAAAATAAATTCACTAATTGATTTAATTTAGCAATTGATTTTGTGTTACGAAACAGATACTGTCAAGAATTATAAATGCCAACTGATTCGAAGAAATAAATTATAAGATGGCCAACATCATGAACTTTGGAATATAGACTTTTGTCATTCATTCACTATATATCTATATATCTATAAATGGGAAAGTGTCTGTCTGTCTGTCTGTCTGTTTGTGTACATTTCCCTACACAATAACTCTTTCAATTTTCAGTCTAGATACCTCAAATTTGATATACAGGGTATGGATATTTGGGGAAA
The DNA here is from genome assembly GCF_053919585.1 of Euprymna scolopes. NCBI lineage: Eukaryota > Metazoa > Mollusca > Cephalopoda > Sepiida > Sepiolidae > Euprymna > Euprymna scolopes. Next base: position 6,979,159 of record NC_136522.1, read on the forward strand.
ATATTGTAATCGGTTTTCGGTCAGAAATTTGGCTGTTAAGAGGCCAAAGTTCAACGATTTGACCTTTGAGAAATCTAGCAAAATCCTCAGACAATTTTGGGTCTAAACACTTGAAATTTTAGATATAGGTTCATTGGACATGGATTTAACTTAATAACTTGATATACAGGGTATGGATATTTGGGAAAAATATTGTAATCGGTTTTCGGTCAGAAATTTGGCTGTTAAGAGGCCAAAGTTCAACGATTTGACCTTTGAGAAATCTAGCAAAATCCTCAGACAATTTTGGGTCTAAACACTTGAAATTTTAGATATAGGTTCATTGGACATGGATTTAACTTAATAACTTGATATACAGGGTATGGATATTTGGGAAAAATATTGTAATCGGTTTTCGGTCAGAAATTTGGCTGTTAAGAGGCCAAAGTTCAACGATTTGACCTTTGAGAAATCTAGCAAAATCCTCAGACAATTTTGGGTCTAAACACTTGAAATTTTAGATATAGGTTCATTGGACATGGATTTAACTTAATAACTTAGTTTGAGCCCAAAACAATAAATGTTAAGAAGCCATAAAAGGGGGTCAAAGTTAAAAAGAAATTGGCCGTTTCGATCTCTACCAAATTACTCAGACAATTTCCGGTCTAAACACTTGAAATTTTACATAAAGGGTATTCAGAGATAGGGTAAGCTTTTTAATCGGTTTGGGTCGAAAATCTTTAGTTAATAATATATAAATGTATGTATGTATATATGTTTCCATGTCTGTCTAAAACTTTCAACAGAGGCGACAGATTTTTACGAGATCAGTATCGTTTTGAAGTTCGACGTTTCAGACGACAAATATCGAAAAATTGGCTACACAATCACTGTCAATTTTCAGTCGAAAGACTCGAAATTTAATATACAGGGTATCGAGATTTAGGAAAATCTTTGTAACTCGTTTTTTATCAGACATTTGGCTGTTTAGGCGTAAAAGTTCAACGATTTTACTTTTTGAGAACTCTACCAAACTCCTCTGCTAATTTTCGGTATAAACAATTGAAATTTTAGATATAGGTTCCTTGGACAGGGATCTAATTTAATAACTTTATTTGAGCCCCAAAACAATAAATTTTAAGGGGTCATAATAAGGGTCAAAGTTTTAAAAATTTGATCTCTGCAGTCTCTACCAAATTACTCAGACAATTTCTGGTCTAAACATTTGAAAATTTACATAAAGGGTATTCAGAAATACGGCAAGCTTTTTAATCGGCTTGGGTCGAAAATTTGAGCTAACAATATATAAATGTATGTGTGTATGTTTGCATGTCTGCCTAAAACTTCCGACAGAGGCGACGGATTTTCACAAGATCATTATCGTTTTGAAGCTCAGCCCTCCAGACGGCAAATATCGAAAAATTGTCTAAAAACCATTAATTTCTTCACCCACAACTGAGCACTTTTATACAGGGAGGAGTCGCTTTTTTCGTCGATATTTTCGAAAGTAATCCCCTCCTTTCGATTGTCTAGCCTTAATTTAAACCTACGTCACTTCCGGTTTGGCGGTGGTTGTAACAGCAAAGATGTCACGTTTTTCTACGTTCTTGTCCGCCTTCACGGTACGGGTTCGAGCCTGCCTTCCTGTTACCCTTTTTTTTTTGCTCAACACACACCTTCAAACACCCGGGAAACGCCGGGCACCTATCTAGTAATATATATATTATATATATATATATATATATATATATATATATATATATATATATATATATATATATATAAAAGATGTCTTTTAACATGTTTTATTAATCATTTGTTCATATATATATATATCACAATACTAAAATCCAAGAATCCAAAAAAAATATATATATAGGCGGCAAAAAGAAAGTCAGAACTTTTCAAAAACTTCAAATTTAAACACAAACTATACCTCATTTGATTGGCCTTTTATTCTTCTATAATTTTACCTGTTCATATATATTTGACTTTTAATTGAAATATTTTAGTGTTTACGTCAATGTAAATAAATAACTTCAAATTGAGGAGGCAAAAAAAAAGTCCCCACGATGGAAAATTGTTATTTAAATGTAACTTTAGGACATTAATGTAACACAAATACAACAGGACCACAATGAACTAGTCAATATTTAGTAGTATGCCTCTGCAAATTGACAGCCTGCAATCTTTTGGGAATTCCTTGAATTAGACTGCAGCAATACTCCGGGGAAAGTGCATCCCACTTTTCTTTAATTTTTGTCCAAACTTCTTCCAAATTTGAAATTTTATCATTGCGTAGCTGTTGCTTATGTGATGCCATACGTTTTCGATAGGATTGGGGACTGGACATTGTACAGGCAAATCCAAACAGAATATCATGCTCTTCCAGGAACCTATTGACTTTGCCAGCTGTGTGAATGGGAGATTTATCCTGCATCATCATCCAAATTCTGACCAAAGTAGGGTAGAAAATGCTCAGTCAACCTATTAATGTACTTGGTCGAATTAATCCCACCTTGCAAGCAAACTTTAGACCCTGGACTATTGGTACTAATAATGCCCTACGCGAAAACTGAACCTCCACCACCAGCGTTGCAGCGTTGAATCTGAGCACCTAGGATTACATTGTTTGTCTTTCCTCCGACGGACGTACTGTCTATCATCACTGCGTAATCTATTGAACTTGCTTTCGTCGCTAAAAAGTACTTTTGACCAATATGAAGAGTCACGATTTCCATTGCATCTGACGAAGTCCAGACGACGCTTTCTGTTCTTTACAGAAGTCATTGGCTTGCGTCTTGCAACATATCCTCGCAAATTTAATTCCTTTAATCTGTGCTTGAAAGTAGAAGGAGAGTACTTTTTAACAAGATTGCACTGTTTTTGGATTTGGAGAGCCGTTTCAAATCTGTTTCTTAGGCTGCGGATCTTGATAGCATTGTCTTCCCTGCTAGAAGTAACTCTAGTACGACCAGATTTAGGGGAATCACGTACACTGCCGATGTTTTGATGCATTTGCAGTCTTTCATACCGTTTTCTCATCACATTTCAATCTGCGGCCGATTTCTAGATTGGATAGACCAGAAGGGTGGAGATTAATGAGCTCCTGACGATCACCAAGAAACAGTCGTGGCATATGGACTGAATGTTACGTTGATACTTTGTTGTCTGTTCGTGGATATTTTAAACTGATTTAGGGGCGATAATTTAAGCTGGTTTTAAGCGAATTTGTTGCGGCGGACTTTCTTTTTGCCTCCTCAATTTGAAGTTATTTTTTTAAATTGACGCGAACATTAGAATATTTCAATTAAAAGTCAAATATACACAGGTAAAATTATAGAGGAATAAAAGGCGAATCAAATGAGGTATAGGTTGTTTAAACAGTTACATTAAGTTTATCTTTAATTTGCAGTTTTTGAAAAAAAAAATACAAGTGTAGACTTTCTTTTTGCCGGCACTATATATATATATATATATATATAAATATATATATATATATATATATATATATAACTAATCCACTTCATCACATAAATTAATATACGAAAGTATAAATTTATGTGTAAACTTTAAGTATTTACTTCAACAGTGCTCAATACGTAGGTAGAGCTAGGTAATAAGTTATATATATATATATATTTTATAACTATATCTATCTCTCTCTCTATCTATCTATCTCTCTCTCTCTATATATATATATATATATATATATATAACTTGGTGAATTAGAAAAAGAGAGTAAATTCAATAAGAGGAGACTTATCGAGATAATATAAAGCTCAACAAATTTCAATGGAGTCAATAGGAGTGGAAAATGAATTATAAGGGTGTACATACATTTAGTTGGGGGATAAAGGGGACTCTTTATACCAAAATTAAATGTATGTATATCCTTTTTAAATAAATGATTCATTCTATATTTTTCAATATATAGTGTTTGTGAATGCATTTTCCACTCCTATTGACTTATATATATATATATATATATATATATATATATATATATATATATATATGTGTGTGTGTGTGTGTGTATATATATATATATATACATATATATATATGTATATATATATATATATATATATATATATATATATATATATATATATATATATACATATATGTATGGCTGTGACAATGACTCAATATTCTGAATAAAAACAACGACAGGTTAGCGTTACGGATGAAAGCGTACCCTGAATTGGCCATCCAAGTAAGCAGCAGGTCACGGATAGGATACTTCGGTTGTGAATCATATGTAATGGGTGTATGCATATATATATATATATAAAAACAACGTTACCCGGATATAAGAAACCCGAATAAAAGAAAAACGGATATAAGAGAGATTTTCTCTGGTCCCAAAATTATAGCCTGTATTTATGTACACTGAAACCCGGATATAAGAACCTTGGATATAAGTACCCCGGATACAGGGTAACCCGGATATAAATCGGCTATATGGACAGGAGAAGAATTCTCTTATATCCGGGTTACACCATATTTAGTGTAACCCGTATATAAGATTATATATATATATATATATATATATATATATATATATTAGTTCAATGATTAAAGTTAAATTCTGTCGATTAAAATAAACATAAGAATATATTCGCCTTAAGAATTTATTGTTTGAAACAAGGAATGTATGGAAAATAAATATATTTCTTTTCCGTAATCCATGGATTTTTTTTAATAATGTCTCATATCGTTATTTTTATTTTATTACATTTTCACCCCAAACAAGACACATTGCCACTTTGATGTAGGGGTCTACTATCAGGGACATAAGCTACAGGGATACTATGTAGGGAGTTGGGCAGCAGGATGTCGGTTCACTTTACACTTGAACTTCTGCATGTCAGTACAGTTGGGGAAGCAGGAAGCCGGAAGGGAATTCCAAAGTCTAGCGGTTCTGGGGAAGAAACTACTAGAGTAGAAGGCTCTCTTACATCTAGGGATCTCTACTGTGAAGGGATGGGATTTAGCTGTTTGTCGGGTTTATCGGGGGTATTTACGTCGAGGGGTACAAGTGCTTGCGGTCTGTCGGAGCATTCACCGTTAAAGTACTTGTGGAATAGGCAGAGGGATGCTACATTTCGTCGATGGGACAGAGGCTGAAGCTTAGATGACAGTTCAGGACCTATTAGGTTGGCGACTCTCTTTTGAACTTTGTCTAGGAGAGTGGGACTTGGTATAAAATTATTGAAAATCCATGGATTAAGGAAATAAAGATAAACAATAAATTCTATACTTGAATATATTTTTATGTATATTTTACATTTTGCTCTATTTTTTATATATTGAACTTTACTTTTTTTGGCTCGGATCGTCTTGAAAATATTATCTCACTGTAATATTTAATAGGACAATTTGCTTGATTTCTAATCTGTGATTTAACTCATTCAATACATATAATGGTTTTACACGTGAAAACGATCATGTTTATGTTAGCATCCCCTTGGCTGTAACAAAAGCGAGAAATTTGATGACTCAATATTCTGATTAAAAGCAACAAATTAACGTTACGGATGAAAGCGTAACCTGAATTGGCCATCCTAGTAAACAGGTCACGGATAGGATACCTTGCTTGTGAATCATATGTAATGGGTAGATGGTGCTGAATACAGACCGTAGGCAATCTTGATTTCTGGAATAATATTTAATACTGTTCAAAAATGATATGATAATTATATGATTGCTTTTTTTTTTGTGCTGAGAAACAGGTGCTGTCATTTTTCTAATCCCATTTTTTCTCATTTAGATGGATAGCTATTCTGTACAAGTCCTGGACATATAATTTTGCAGGCATAAAGCAAAAGATTCTTCTCGTGTTGACACGAAAAAAATGATGTGCGCAGAATTTCCCAAATTTCAGGTATCATAAGGTATAAAATATTGCAATAGCTAGTATATATATATATATATATATATATATATATATATATATATATATATATATATATATATGTATATATATCTTTAAATAAGGGAGTAGTCACCAACAATGTGTATTTTTTAATATTATTTTATTATTCCGTGTCTTGGTTTTTCATTGAGAATTATGTTTGGATCATTGTAATAATGTTTTTAAGTCATTGAAATCGTTTACGCGCGTTTCAGACGGTCTGTTATGCGTCCTCGTCAGAAATTATTTTCAAATGTGTTGGAGATGTAAAAATGGCGATTTTCGTAGTTAATTTGAAGTTTTTCCAAGGGGTGGAGGCTTGTAAGTGTTTATTATCCATTGGTATGCTGAATTTTTTATTGCTCTTTTATTGGGCTTGTCCAGGGAGACGTTGACCTGGCTGTAGTCGCTATCTCTTTCTGCTATTTTTTTTCCTTTAGTATGGGGTAGGGTGTGTGTGTGTGTTTATGTGTGTGTGTGTGCGTGTGTGTGCGTGTGTGTGTTTGCTTTTATTGGTTTGGGAATGTGTATATTGTTTTATAGTATTTTGGGGTTATTTGCTTCCTTAGGAAGGCGGCTGTGGTCCGAGGTCGTTACTAATGTGTATGTGTGGGGAGGGGGGACTGGCTCTTCTGAAATAAGGGTAGGGGTGCTTTCATTCTATTTTGATATTAATTTTTTGGATTCTTGGATTTTAGTATTGTGATATATATATATGAACAAATGATCAATAAAACATGTTAAAAGACATCTTTTATATATATATATATATATATATATATATATATATATATATATATATATATACACTAGCATTTCAGCCCGGCGTTGCTCGGGTGTTTGGAGGTGTATGTTGAGAAAATAAAAAGTGGTAGTAGAAAGGCAGGCTCGAACCCGTACCGCAAAGGAGGAAAAGAATGTGAAAAAAGACGATGTCTTTGCTGTTACGACTACCACCAAACCAGAAGTGACGTAGGTTTAAATTAAGGCTTAACAATCAAAAAGAGAGGATGACTTTCGAAAATATCGGCGAACAAAGCGACCCCTCCCTATAGAAAAGTGTCCAGTTGAAGGTGAAGAAATAATTGTTTTTAGCCAATTTTCCGGTATTTGTCGTCTGAAGGGGCGAGCTTCAAAACGATACTGATCTTGTGAAAATCTGTTGCCTCTGTCGAAAGTTTTAGGCAGACATGCAAACATGCATACATAGCTTTACATATTGTTAGCTCAAATTTTCGACCCAAACCGATTAAAAAGCCTGCACCATCTCTGAATACCCTTTATGTAAAATTTCAAATGTTTAGACCAGAAATTGTCCGAATAATTTGGTAGATACCGCAGAGATCAATTTTTTAAAAACTTCGACCCTTATTATGACCCTTTAACATTTATTGTTGTGGGCTCAAATCAAGTTATTAAGTTAGATCCATGTCAAGAAACCTATATCTAAAATTTCAAGTGTTTATTCCCAAAATTGACGGAGGAGTTTTGTAGAGTTCTCAAAGGTAAAATCTTTGAACTTTGACCCCTTAACAGCCAAATTTCTAGCCGAAAATCGATTACAAAGATTTTCACAAATATTAATATTCTCTATATCAAATTTCGAGTCTGTAGACTGAAAATTGACAGAGTTATTGCATAGGGAAATGTACACATACACAAACACAGACACGTTCATTTACATGTATATATATATATATATATATATATATATATATATATATATATATATATATATATATATATATATATATATATATGAATGAAATCAAAAGGTATATGTTAATGTTTACATAACATTTCGTGGTAATAAACATAAAATGTTCCGGGCAAGTACGTTTTCTACAGTTACAGTAACCTGATTCGCGAAGATGTATTATCAGCACACACACACACACACACACACACACACACACACACACACACACACACACACACACACACACACACACTCTCTCTCTCTCTCTCTCTCTCTCTCTCTCTCTCTCTCTCTCTCGCTCACACACATACAAAAAAAAAAGAATGTCCGAAAATAAGAAGCATGGAATGCTGGGAAAAAATGGCGAAAAATGAAGAAACAAAACAAAATAAAAACAAAACAAAATAAAAACAAAACAAAATAAAAACAAAATAAAAACAAAAACAAAACAAAATAAATAGTTGTGAAAGAGAACGTAGTCGGTTTAATGAACTGTATAATATTGTGTCCTTCTCGGATTACACCGACGGTTATTTAAGATAGATGGGGATTAGTGAGACGCGAGGTGATTCTAACCCTTACCCTAACTCTAACCCTAATCCCTGGCCTAGATCGATAGTCAGATTAGTATAGGCTTACCAAGGACATGTAATTATTTGCTCTTGTGAACTCGTGGCCAAACCATCGATTAACAAACCTTATGAGAACACTGCAATCAAATCAAATATTTATAACAATAAAAATCAACTAGAAAATTGCATTAATTACTAAATCTCTGGTTTCCTAAATAAGCGATACCGCCACCTCTTTGGGTGGTCGGAAAGATCCATAGTAAAGTCAGAAAAACAAGAAGAATTCTAATGTATTTTTCTTAAAAGGCCATTTGCACATATGCTTTACAATGTATCAGAAACGAACAGAATTCATTCTAGGAAAAACAGTACTCAAAAGGGAGGCAATCATTTGTTCGCGATTAACGCCCATTAGTCAAACAGCATATTGGAAAGCAGAGTTATCTGCTCATGGATTTATTTATCAGTAAAATAAGGAGATAAATAATACGTCAAAGAGAACACAGAAATAGACAAAGTCTACAATGAAGAAAGGGCATAAAAAACGGGAATAAAAAAGGCCACCCTAGAATCAGTTCAGATCAAAGTAATAGACAAGTCCTAAATCAAAATATAGCAGCAAACCCTTCACGCTGCGATATCTTCATCAGGCTCGATTGCATTTTCCTTTTCCTTCGCCTTCTAACTCCATATTCGCCTTATTTGCCACATCTTTACCCCCTCCCAAACGTTACCTACCCGCACCCAGGATTGAAGTCATTACCAATTATCTTTTTATATACCAAATGAAAAAAAAATCGTTTCAGTATCGCTCCTTTTTCGGTCTGATGATGTGGCTCTCTCTAAATTGAGAATCCACTGAAACATGTATGCACATATGTAACCAATAATGTTTGTACAATAAACAGACTATATATATATTTATTTTTTACAAGGTAGTCATCACTTACCAAGGCCTGGAAGCCACTCGGGGATAAGGGTTATTGCGTGTACAGTACGTTAGTATTGGAGATTTGATAAAGTGTCTTACTTAAGGGGGCGGTTCATCAGGAATTTGTTTACATTGGACTTGAAGACATCCATATTGTAGTCAGGTGGGAAACAGGCAACCGAAACAGAGTTCCACAGGCATACACTTCTAAGAAAGAAGCTTTGTTCATGGAATCTATGTTTTGATTTTGGCACAGATAAGGAGTGGGAAAAAATTTGACAGTGGTTTCAGCTAGACAGGTGTTTTTCGTGAAAGATTGGCGAAGACCAGAGATTGGAGCTCAGACGAGCACCTGCCATGGTAGTAACGATAAAACAAAGACAGGCTCACAACGTCTCTCCTGTGAGAGAGAGGTTGCAGGGAAGAGAAAAGGGCATCACCCACTAGGCCACGAAGCCTATTTTGTACTATGTCAAGGCAGGATAGACTGTTTTTAGCAGCTCCTGTGGCAGCAGTACTCCATCCTTGGACGTACTTGGCTTTTATACAGATAGAGAATTGCATCAGGGATGAGATATCTTCTGGAGCGGTAGAAGGATCCTACTATTTTTCCAGCAACCTTGGTAACTGACTTGATGTACGTGTTCTATTTTAGGTCAGGAGTAAAGGTCAAGCCCAGAAGCTTATCAAAACATGGAACTTCCTCTAGACGAGAGCCACCCATTTCAATTAATGCCAGATGGGGATCAGAGCGTTGATGATGTAAAGATAGGAGCTTGGTTTTAGATGCATTAAAAGTAAACAGCCAGCTCCCCCCCCACTGTACCACGCGCTCAAGATCAGAGGAGAGAGAATCAGAGAGAACTTTGTCATTTACGGCCTTTGATGTGTTGCCATAGATGGTCGTGTCATCAGCATAGATGTCAACGAATGATTTAAGTATGTGTTTTGGGAGATCATTAATGTATATCAGGAAGAGAGTTGGACCTAGGATGGAACCCTGAGGGATTCCAGCATTAATATTGAGGGCCTCTTATTTCTGCCCATCAACCACTACTTTTATGAGCGTATCGGAGAGAAATAATTTAATGATCGAGAAAACATTTCCAGTTATACTGGAGCTGGAAATCTTGTTAAGTAGACCCTTATGCCATACCTTATCGAATGACTTTGATACGTCAAGAGCAATTGCCATAGAGAGGAAGCCTTTGTCAAGAGATTCACTAATCCTATGTGATATAACAGTTAGCACATCTGCTGTAAATCTGGCAGAACGGAAACCATATTGCGTGTCACTATGAAGGTTATTTCTGCTGAGGCGGTTGACTACTTCTCTATTAATATGGATTCCAGCAGCTTACTCATGACATCCAAGAGACTTATTTATCTGTACTGAGAGGGAGATGAGTTATCACCTGAATTCTTAAATACAGGGCATACTGATGAGGTTTTCCAGGGTGTTGGGAAGCACTTCTCTTTAAGGCAACGCTTAAAGATTTTTTGTAAGTATGGGGGCAAGTTCTTGTTGAAGTTTTTTCAGCACAATGGTTGGAATACCGCCAGGGCAAGTTGCTTTACTGAAATCAAGGTTCTTGATTAGCTTGGCGACCTCATGCACAGATATTTGTATGTCGCAGAGCGTGTTGTCCGTTATAGGAGGAAATATGGGGAGTTAATGGCCTTGGTCGCATAGGGTAGAATTAGCTGCAAAGTTCTTGGCAAATAGTTTGGCCTTATCTGATGCTGATGAGATGACCTCAGGTCTATTGATAATGGTTGGGATAGAACGCACGCTTCTGTTCAGGATCCTGTTTGCTATTTGCCAAAACTGGTGGGAACCAAGTCGCTGCTCAGCTACTTTGGATTTAACGGACTGAGCATATAGCTCTCTTGCATGTTTTATTACTCTTTTGCAGTGGTTGCTGGCAGTCCTGAAGGCAGCTTTAGTCTCAGTGCATCTATTACGTTAGTAGCTATGGAAAAAGCGATTTCTGTGCGCGATGGCAGCAGCACATTCTGGGGAGAACCATGGCTGGCTGTTAGGTTTTTGTTGGAATTTTTGGATGGTATGAATCGGTCTAAGCCTACAATTAGCCATTCGGTCAGGTCTGATACTATGGAGGACACCTCCTTTTTAAACATGGAATGCAGGGGTAGATCAGATATAAGTGTACGGAAGCTATCCCAGTCAGCCGTAGAGTATCGATATACAGTACGGTGGAGAGGTACGTCTGAAGACTTATTGCATTTCGTTTTTATCTTAACTGATATAACCGAGTGGTCGAAAGATCCCAGAGAAGACATAACGGGACTTGAACATAGCTCAAGGGAAGTTGTGAGAAAAAGGTCTAGAAGGCTAGCATACTGACCGGAAGTATCTGGCACTCGGGTGGGTTCGTGAACAATCTGAGTGAGGTCATAGGCAATGCCAAAATCATGACAGAACCTCCCCTCATCATTTGTCTTGTTAGAGTGGGTCAGCTATCCCACATTGTGGACATTGAAGTCACCATAAATGTGGATGTTAGCTGAAGGGCGAGCAGACAGTATGTGGTCAATTTTTTCAGATATGTTCTTAAAGATAGTAACTCCACTGTTGTGGGGGGCGATAGAGGGCAAATATAAATGCAGTAGTGTAAGGAAGTGCAACCCGGAAGCACATATAAGGTAAATTAGGGTCTTCTCTGGAGATATCCCTACCACACGGGAAGCAATCTTTAATGTAGGCACATATTCCATGCCCATGGCGATCTTGGGGGTCAGATTTAGATGTTAAGTTAGAGTGTCCTTTAATTATTAATTCGTCAAGGGAAGTGGTCGGCTTTATGCCAGTTTCGCTTAGGAAAAATATGTCTGGTTTCGTCTCATGTAATTGTGTTTCAACCTCTGGAAGGTGGAACGTAGACCCATGATGTTGGAGAAGGAGACATGGTAGTAGGGGTCTATGTTGGATGATGGGGTTCTAGGTTTACACGTGTTATTTTTCTGGAGATATTTCATGTTGAGGATTGGGATTTGTGGAACAGGTCGACAGACTTGGTTAAAGCAGGACAAAGAGGGAAAGTAAGAGAGAAACAGAGAGGAATTTTTTAAGGCTTTGTCCTCCATTGTGCACTCTTGAATAAACACACAGGTTGCAGTGGATCTACATTTAGAAAAAAAAAAACAAAGTATACATCTATTATATATATATTCAATTAAATTAACATAACTCCCCTCTATATATTCCTTGTGCCAAACAATAAATTCTTAACTCGAATATATGTGTTTATATTTTGATTTTCAGAATTTAACTTTAACCACTAAACTTATATATTGCTCTATTCGTAAATATTGAGCTTCTCCTTTTTGGCTAGGATCACCCTGAAAGTATTACCTCAAGGTAAAATCTTACAGGATATTTCACTTGAGCTTTAATCTGTGACTTATCTCGCTTATTCAGTTGTATATATATATATATATATATATATATATATATATATATATATATATATATATATATAAAATTGTTCTCATCATCAAAACTCATGACTCCTTGCTTTACGTATCGTATGTGTTGGATATGTTTTTATTTAGTCATGTTTAAATTTATTTAATTGTACTCATCATCAGCATCGTCAGAATCATGGAGGAATTCTGCCGGTGAACGTTGTAAACAAACATTTTTATTTCAAATTTTGAGACTTATACATTGCAAACCTGGTGAAATCAGTCTTCGTTGATTAATTTGTGTATTCATTTTTTTTTAAATAGTCTGTGAAGTGCATCATCATCATCATCATCATCATCATCATCATCATCATCATCATCGTCGTCGTCGTCGTCGTCGTCGTCGTCATCTGCAACAGCGTGATTGTTCCTATTTACAATGTCTCCCCACGGGACAGAGTTAGACACCAGGGTCGTTTTTTAATGTGGAGAAAGGAACAAAAATGAAAATTGTCTCAGTCGTGAAGGATTTCTCATCCACTGACAGAGAACAAGAAATTGAAGTGCAGCATCTGAAGAACAGATTCTACACTTTGATGTATTTATTTGCTCCCCCACTGAGCAAATTAGGCACAAGGCCGATTTTTAAAGTGAGGAGTGAAGGGGAAATGGGGACCAACTCACCGGGGAGTAGGGGAGCTGGATAGTGACAATTGGTATGAAGGGTTGCCCCTACATTGACCAAAGTCTTATATGTGGGGTTTCCCCCACATATGGTCTTTGCTTGCAGTATCTGCCGGAACAGATGGTATTTATTTGCTTCCCCACCGAGCAAATTAGGCACAAGGCCGATTTTTAATGTGAGGAGTGAAGGGAGGGGGAAGGGAAAAAGGGGACCAGCTCCCGAGAGGTGGGAAATGGGAGCTGGTTAAAGGTCAGGCATGTGGGGTTGCCCCCACATCTGGTCTTTGCTAGTCATAGCTAGTCATAGCTTGCAGTATCTGCCGGAACAGATGGTGTTTATTTGCTCCCCCACCGAGCAAATTAGGCACAAGGCCGTTTTTAATGTGAGGTAAAAACCAGCTCCCCTAAAAGGGGTCACTCTGGTTACCAAAAATAATAATTGTCCCAGTATAGAGGGTTTCCCCTCCATTGACTGGTACAAATTATCTTAAGTGCAGTATCTGTCGGAACAGATGGTATTTATTTGCTCCCCCACTGAGCAAATTAGGCACAAGGCCGTTTTTAATGTGAGGTAAAAACCAGCTCCCCTAAAAGTAGGCAAAAAGGAAGCACTCTGGTTACCAAAAATAATAATTGTCCCAGTATAGAGGGTTTCCCCTCCATTGACTGGTACAAATTATCTTAAGTGCAGCATCTGCTGGAACAGATACTACACTTTGATCTTGACATTGTTGTCAACAAACTTTTTATTTAAAAACAAAT
>NC_136522.1:6998134-7013134 GCF_053919585.1 Euprymna scolopes
TTCAATGAATCCAATCGACATTATCCTAAACAGCGATAACAACCCCATTTGGAGCGTTTGAATTCCTAACTTTTGGTTTGTGAAACGTGGCAATACCAGGTGAGGATTAAACCCTGTATGAATGCTTTCACTGTTGCGTTACTAGTTTTTCCTAAGCAAAATTATCAGCCCTGAAGCTTTAGTTGCCGTGAGTCTGACCTTTTTTGTTTACCATGCCGCCATACAGTGTAGCAGCAATTAATACTTAAAATTAATTTTTTTTTCACCCAAAAAAGACACAGTACAACTTTGAAGTAAGGGATACTATCGGGGACATAATTTTCAGAGATACTATGTAGAGAGATGAGAAGCAAGATGTTTGTTCACATTACATTTGAACTTCTGCATGTCAGTACAGTAGGGGAAGCAGGATCCCAGAAGGGAGTTCCAAAGTCTAGCAGTTCTGGGGAAGAAGCTATTGGAGTAGAAGGCTTTCTTACACCTAAGGATTTCTACTGTGTAGGGGTGGGATTCAGTTGCTTGTCGGGTTTGTCGGAAGTATTTACGTCGAGGGGGTACAAGTGCTTGTAGTTCGTCAGAACATTCACCATTAAAATACTAGTAGAACAGGCAGAGGGATGCAACATTTCGTCGATGGGACAAAAGCTGAAGCTTAGATGACAGTTCAGGACATATCAGGTTGGCGACTCTCTTTGAACCCTCTCCAGGAGGGAAAGACTAGTAGCAGATGCACCAGCTCAAATGTGACAACAATACTCAATATATGGGCGAATGGTGGTCTTATAAAGGTACAGGATACTTTCAGGCGTAAGTAGTTTTTTAGCACGGCAGAGAAAGCCCACCTTCTTCACAGCAGCCTTAGCAATGCTCTCAAGATATCTGTTCTAACTCATGTTCTCTGTGAATGTTAGACACAGGAGTTAAAAAAAAAGACTTTGACCATTGCTATTGGTGATAGAGAATGTTTCTTGTAATTATTGACAGAAACAAGTTTAGTCTTGGCAGCATTGAATGTGACCATCCATTTTTTTGTCCCCATTCCACTACAAATTAGAGGTCTTCCTCGAGTGTTTCTGCGATGTCCTTAGATATGTGTTCATTTGTTTTCCCCTCGTGCCTGTTATAGAGCATGGTGTCATCAACAAATATACCCATCCCAGACACAATTTTATCAAGGAGGTCCTTTATGATTATTAGGAATAATAAATGTCCAAGGATAGCCCCCTGAGGTACTCCCGCATTTATATCATATTGTTTAGATGTACGACCATCAAGAACAACCTGGATTCTTCTCTTACTTAAGAAGGATTTAATCATGTTATGTTTTTTTTCCAGTTACCATTTGTTTGTTTCTATCAATCATTGTGATGTAAGCTTCAAAGTTTTAAGTTCAATACTTTTGCAGATTCATTTCTGTATTCACATTCCATCTATCAACACTATCATCATATCATACATCATTATAGAATATATATGATCTCTTTGCTCAAGTTATTTTGCTAGATTTCGTTTGCGCCAGCTGTATATTGGGATGTTTTTTATCGGCTTCTTCTGAAATAATTACGAGGGGCGTGCAATAAGTAATGCCTCTGACCCACTTCCAGTTGTCTGATCTAGCTGAAATTTTGTATGTGCAATGATTTATATCTCTACGGGTTATATGGAAAATTACAGCTCTGAATTAATTGTGGTTTCTGTTTTACAGGTGTTTGAACTGAGTCAGGTGTGAAATGGAGCCTGTTGAATGTTGAGCAGTGATCCGGTTATTGTATTTGAAAGGACGCACACCACAAGAGACTTTTGATGAAATGAAAGAAACTTATGGTGATAATACCACATCATATGACCTTGTAAAACGCTGGCATCGTGAATTCAAACATGGCTGGAAGTCTGTAGAAACAGCTTCCAGACCTGGTCGCCCCCCTTCTGCCACTGATAAAAAAGAGGCATCTGTCCGTCAAGTTGAGGCTGCCATTTTGGAAGATCGGCGCATTACTATTCGCAAAATAGCCCAAGATGTCAAGATTAGTACAGGGTCTGTGGAAACTATCATTCATGACCATTTCCATATGCATAAGGTGTCTGCCAGATGGATTCTCAGGTTGCTCACACCATTCCAGAAGCAAGAACGCGTCGAATGCTCGAGGATGAATTTGGAGATGTGCTAAGATGAGTCAAAGTTTTTCAAAAGACTGATTACACAGGAGGAAACCTGGGTCCATCACTATGATCCAGAGATCAAAGCCAAGTCAATGCAGTGGAAGCACTTGGACTCACCACCTCCAAAGAAGGCAAGGGTGCAGCCCTCAGTTGTCAAGGTCATGTTCACAGTCTTCTGGGACCAGGACGGAGTAGTGATGACAGAGTTCCTGGCAAAGGGCATCACAATTACAGAAGCCTATTATGGTTCACTTTTGAGGAAATTAAGGGAAGCTATCAAAATCAAGAGGCGGGACAAGATCAGCAAAGGTACCCTCCTCCTGCAGGACACCGATCCGGTCCACAAGTCGCATATTGCCAGATTAGAAGCACGGACCTGTGGTTATGAAATCCTTCCCCGCCCTCCCTACTCTCCTGACCTTAGAACCTCTGGCTTTTACCTCTTCCCAGCCATGAAGTTGTTTTTGAAAGGAAAGCGTTTCCCAGTTGATACAGCCTTGATTTCTGAAGTCACGTCCTGGTTGGAGAACCAACCTGGGGTGTTCTACAAAACGGTCTCCAGAGCTGCATCAAACGATGGGAGATATGCATGACTCTGGGTGGTTCCTATGTAGAGAAAGACTAATAACTGTCCATAGTTTCGTTGCTCTACTTCTATGGGAAGTGGGTCAAGGGCATTACTTATTGCACGCCCCTCGTAAAGTTTATTTTACCTTTTTGGACACAAGGAAATCCTCAGTCTCTTCAAAACTAATTTAATTTGTTTTATTAGTTTTCATTTTAAGCAAAGTAAATATTCTAGAGTTCACCTGCCTATTCAATATCACTGATTAAAAAAACAGAACTTTTTGAAGCTATTTCATATATCACATGGTCAACCGTGTCCTCAAATCCATCGAAATCATTCACAAATTGACACATTTTTTTCTAAACACGCTTCATGTTTATATTATTTAATTAATGGAAATGTTTATTGAGATGAGTATTATTTACTCATTTATTTATTGCGGACTATTATTCTCATCTTTTTGTTGTTGTTCTACGACGATAGAGACGTTGAATCACTACAGTCCCGGGTGAGTATTGTCTGAAGATAGCGGTTTCAATCTTACCCAAAGTCGGCCAGAGGCTTACTTGGTCAAAAAACGTGGTGAGACGACAAGAACAAAAGTTTTTCGCACCTATTTGATAAATTGCCATTTTTTTTACACAGTGATCACCACTTATACAGGGCCCGGAAGCCACTCAGGGATAAGGGTTATTGCAAGTAAATTACGTTAGTGTGGAGATTTGATGAAGTGTTTACTTAAGGGGGCGGTTCATTAGGAATTTGTTAACGTTGGACTTGAAGACATCCAAGTTGTAGTCCGGTAGGAAGCAGGCAGACGGAACAGAGTTCCACAGGCGTGCAGTTCTCAGAAAGAAGCTTTGTTCATGGAATCCGCGTTTTGATTTAGGCACATATATAGAGTGGGGGGAAATTTTTCACAGTGGATTCAGCTAGACGGGTGTCTATTAGAGTCTTCGCACTTTAATATCAAAGATGTAACATGCTTGGATTTTTTTTTCTAGTGCTGGTTTTGTATGATCACCACATCCTTTGAAATATTTCTTGTTTGCTTATATTTTGTTTGGTTTGACACAAATGAAAATACAGATAATAGTATCATGATGATTAAATATATACTAACCCTTCTCCACTAAAGAAAAAGGTAATACCTGGTGACAATTACCTCATGACAATAGAACAGATAGTTCATGCTATCCCTCTGCAAAAAAGTTTGTTTGGAAAAGTAAAGGCTCCACAAGACTTTCAACCACTCCAGTCATTCTCTCTAACATTGTGCGGATCTCCTGTCTCCTCTTTCTGACCTACGTAACAACGTAATGCTACTACGTAACAACGTAACATTACTACGCAACAACGTAACGTTACGTAACAAGAAGAAAAGTGAGAAGATTTCGCTGAAAGATATTCATCTGTAAACCATCTAACAAAGTGAAGCAAAAACTAACTGCTAGATTATGTCGGGGAAACATCAGGTTGATAGCTGAGAGTCGATTTAAGAAAATCGACTATTATTATGAAAAAGTAAAATGTTAGATAAGGAGCATTATCATCATTTTGTTAACTGTTATGTAGAAAAATTATACAGAGAGATTGTTTTGAAAGAAGGAATGTTTAGTTAAATATTTAGGTTAACAACCAAGGAAAGAATGCGGTGAATAAACAAAATGAATTTCTAACAAATAGTAAAACGTGATTCAAAGTCACATGTTAAAAGATGTGAGTTGAATTACGTCATAGCAAGGGTTAGCTTAAACATATACGAACGGAGAGACAGAGCTAGAGAGACGAGAGACGGAACAGACCAGTTATCAGTTGGTTGGGAATCGTTCAGCCGTGGAAGCTATCGGCCGCAGGGTAATAGCAAGAATACAGAATATCGAATCTACGTGCAACTCCAAAGACGAGGAATATCAGGAAATAAAGTTACATTAAAATACAATCAGACTTGCAGCTTTAGTCAATTTTGTCAATGAAGATCAACCGATAAACCAGGTATGTTCTCCTTTTGGCCTGAATAATTCCACAGAAAATGTTTATTTACACCGTAAAGACTGTTTGTAAAATGTTTAAGGTAGATATGTGACAGAACCTTAAGGAACCTTTTATCACTTAAAAGTAAATTTTCGGTCACGGAAACAAATGTACCCCTTTTTTGGCCGTAAGTCACCAAATGTGATCGGTCTTTGTCACGGAACCCACGATGATAGGATCCTTTGGTCACACACGATCAGTCTTTAAAAGTGATCGGTTGTCCTTTCAATCCCTTCTTTCATCAAGGGTTGATATGCCGTCCGTTCTGTAGCGCCGGCCGTTCGCTGAAAAGTTAATAACTCAAGGTATCGCCACTCGGCAACAGAAAACAAAAACCAGCTTCACAAAAAGAAAACAAATTTCGTTTTTTTTTCTTATACTCTATTCAGTCCAAATAAAACATTTACTATTTCTTTTTACAAGCTTTTGATAGTTCTTGTCGAAGTCTCTCGGAATTTCAAATTGACGGGTGGCGACGGCAACAAGCAGGGGGGAAGCGTGGCGAACTAAACTTGGCGACTTCAACTCGAAACTAGAACTCAAGACTCTAACACGTAACAGATTTTATTATGAGAGGTGACGTGAGGGGCCGAGAACTATGAGTCCATTTTCAGGCAGTGATCTTGCTTCATCCCCCCAACAGGGCCTTTTCAGGTTGGTTAATTAGCCAACATATACCTGTATATTAATTAGGGATCTTTACCGAAAGAATTGTGTGAATCATATTTTTTTTCTCACGCCTTAAAGGTCAATCCCCTGACCTCAGGCCACACCCGGCATGGGATGAAGACAAAACATAACTGGTATTGTTTTCACAATTTCCTCCACCTACGATCAGCAAGTTATGCGTCATTATTAAATTTGAACTCGCTTTTGTATTTGATATATTAATTCTTGTCAGGTCATCCGTTGCTGTCCGGGAGAGCTTTCACACAAAAGCTTCAATCTGGTGCCAATTTTACCGTTTAAGGGCACCGTTCTCGCCTTTTAATGTCGCAATTTTCGCCTCCCTCCAAAGGGTTGGATCACAGTTAAAAATGTACACACACACACACACACACACACACACACACACACACACACACACACACACACACACACACACACACAACAAACATTGCAAAGATAATTATATAACATGTACACAGATTGGTTCCCTTTTGTTATACACCCTTCATGTGATACAGAGCTTCCGACGATATTACATTTTTTTTTTACAAAGGAGTCACCACTTATCAAGGCCGGAGGCAACTCGAGGATAAGTGTTAATGTGTATACATAAGTAGTGGGAATTTTGTAAATTGGATTACTTAGGGGATAGTTCGTCAAGAATTTGTTTACGTTGGACTTGAAGACAATCAGATCGTAGACAGCTGGGAAGCAGGCAACCGGAAGAGAGTTCCACAGACGTGCAGTTCTAAGATAGAAGCTTTGTTTGTGTAATCTACGTTTAGGTCTAGGCACAGACAAGGAATGTGGGAAATTATTGATAGTGGTTTCGGCCAGACGAGTGTTTTTCGTGAGAGTTTGGCGAGGTGGAGCAGTGATTGAAGCTCAGTGTAGCTGGTTCTACACAAAGCCTACACTACTAAAAACATATTATCTGTGTGGAGTTCCGAACAACTTAGTTGTTGTGGCGGAACATCATATGTCGAAATATATATACAGAAAGAGATACATCTATATCTGTTTATTATATGTGTTAAAAATGTACACCCCCCCTACACACGCACGTGCGCAACGAACATCACATAGACATCTACATAACATGTACACTGTTTGGTTCCCTCGTTTATACATCCCAGTTTTATAAACACTCCCTAACCATAGCAACGGCGTATTTACTAGCACTTTCTGTGTCCGATCCCCCAGTTTTCACAGGGTGTTGACGCATCGAGCACAGCTGTAGGTGCAGGGTTGCAACATCAGCACCAGGGAGATGATGGTGACTAAGGGGTTAACGATACGGGCTGACAACCTGGGTGTGTCTAGTTCGAATCCAGTTCGTTCCATAGAAACACTTTCACTTATGGATTTTGGCAACCTTCACCTAGTCACTCTCGCAAAGAATTCTAACTGGAAAGACATCGGGGAACCGAATGCTGACAAGATTCTACTGATTCAGATAAAAATGAATGAATAAGAAGCAACAGCAGCACTACTACTAGTAGTAGTGGTAGTAATAGTAGTGACAGCTTGACCCTCTTATTGGGAAACCGAATGCCAAGAAAGATCATTTGATTCATACCAAAATGAATGAATGATACACAACAACAAAACAACAACAACAACAATAATGAAAAGCAACAATCACAACAACAACAAACCCAACAACAATAATAACACCCGCAACAACATAAACTATAACAACAACAATATGAACAACTACAACAATAACAACAACAATAACAATAATAATAACACCACCAACAATAACAACAAAAACTATAACAACAATAACAATAAGAAAAAACTATAACAATAAGAACAACTACAACAATGACAACAATAATAATATAACAGCAACAACAAAAACAACAACAACAATAATGACAACAACAACTACAACAAAAACAACAATAACAACAAAAACTATAACACCACCACCACCACCACCACCACCACCAACAACAACAACAACAACAACAACAACAGCAACAGGTGAGTAATCAAACAGTTAATGGCCTGGGTGTCCAAAATTTGAATCCAGTTCGTTCCACAAAAATCACTTTAATTCAGGATGTTGGCAACCGTCATGTGGTCCTTCCCATAGCAGTCCCCGATGGCTACAAAAGTATCAGGGAAACCACTGCCCATAATATAATTTTTGGATTCACAACAAAAACTGCAACAACTACAACACCTTGCATATTTTTCGAGACTGACAGATCAACGTTACATCATGATTGGTCATGAAATTCTTATTACGTAGATCGTAGTGAAACCCTTTCAGCGTTCACTCGATGGCCGACAATTTTGTAGAAATTTTATTTTTATTTTACTTTATTTACCTCTTCTTCCTTTCCCCCCATCTAATTGGTGTATTTTCTTCTCTCTTTCTCCCCTTCTTTTCTCCCCCTCTCTCGGTGAATCTGGTGCTACTAATTCTGGCTGTCTCGTGATATTCGATAAAGGAAAGAAGAAAAAAAAACACAATAAGAAGAGAAGTTAGGCACCAGAGTGGTGTTGCGACTTTGGAATTACGACAGAGTAGTTTTGCCGCCTCTGCTTTACACCAGAACGACGTTGCGACCTTCGAGCGAAACACCAGAGCGGTGTTGCGACTTTGGATTTACGACCGAGTAAATTTGCGGCCTCTGCTTTACACCAGAACGGTGTTGCGACCTTCGAACTAAAGGACCAGAGTGGTTTTGCGAACTTTGACATGCCAAAAGGAAAAAAAGCAAGTAAAAAGTATATTTGTTAAAAGTGTTCTTTATAAACCGCCAGAGGAACTGATTTGGCAGCTCAGCCGAACGATAAATTTCCTTCCTTTCCTAGTTTTCTTTCTGATAAAATTTATACCGATTTACCTTGGCCTTTTTTTATGTGATTAAATTTCGTTAGAACACTTAGTCTCGTGCAACGGGATAAAATTTGTTGAACGTGACGATAAAATTCCCGTTAATTTGTAGTCTATACCGAAACTCTTCCGCTTACGTTCGCACTGGGTTTTGAATCTTGAGAAACTCGTCCTCTCTCACGCGTATTCATGTTGCCGCTCTGACGTTTTTCTGTGACTATCTTTTAATATTAAGCCTTTTCTATAAACATCGGCATTCGAGTGATTTTGTAGTGAAACAACTTATCTGTCTATCTCTATGTTTCTCTATCTTTCACGCCTACGAAAGTAACCTGTGTCTTTTATATTTTTCTATGACTATTCTTTTCTTTTTAGTAAACTTTTTATAAACATCGGCGCCCGAGTGATTTAATAACGGATGTATAAAACATGTATCCACGCTGTGGACATGGATTTATAACCGTTGATACCCTCAAATGCTTAATTCTAATTGCTTAGAGAAATCGTGGTTCAACCAATCAAAAAGGGTTGCTCTCGGACCCGGGCACCTACTTGTGTAAGCGACAACTCAGTCAGAAGAGTGAAACTCAACTTGCCACACGAATTCTTGTCATTCAAAAAAATAACATACGTTCACAACGACGTTACGGGTGTATAACGGTTTATGCAGCAATCGCTAAAGTGTTAACTTCTATTATAGCCAACTCACTATCACTTCGCAAGGTTAAACACTTGAAACTGAATTTTTAAAACGATAAAATTTAAACACTTTCAAATTTATTCATATAAATACATGTTAACAATCAATATTTTAGTAAGTTTTAAACTAATTAATTTACCTTTTTAAATATGACTGTCAATAAATTAAAAGAAAGAAGAAATCAATTCGCCTAAGCGATTATGTGCGTGGAAGATTTACTTTTATTTTTTTGACTTATACTTTATATTCGGCTAGAAACTCACATTTAAGCATGAATGCGAAACGTTTGACCATATGATAAAAAAAAATCATCTAATTTAAAAACAATTAAAAAAAAAGAATGTGTCGTCGCGAATGGGGTGAAAATTGAATTTAACAAAAAATGATTTAGATTCTAGAGAATGTCTTGAATTTAAGACTTAATCTTAAGGGATCTTAAGAATATTAATATACTTATGCATACGCACATACACATGGTCCTGGATATGACCTTAAACTATATCCAGTGGTGAGGCCCCAGCTTACGGGCTTTGGGGAGTGTGGAGCAACCCTTTAATTGTCATTGCTCCCAGGTCCACTCTGACCCGGAGTGGTAGTACCTGTAAGGGTCCCAACTATGGGTTAAATAGAAACCGACTTGAAAACAACAAATATATTCTATTAAAAATTTTTTTCTTCAAAATCTTTGCATTCGGCATTAAATAACCCGAAAAGGGTTGATATGCCGTAAAACAAAAACAACCAACCAACTCTCTCTCTCTCTCTCTCTCTCTCTATATATATATATATATATATATAACTACTTAATTTACTCACATAAAATTAATATACGAAAGTATAGATTTATGCGTAAACTTTAAGTATTTACTTCAAAAGTGCTCAATACGTAGGTAGAGCTAGTTAGTAATTTATAAAATATATATGGCGATTAAGCTACACTGAATATTCTGCGTTTCATCCACTCAAGGACTCTTCAGGCTTATGAATCTAATATATATATATATATATATATATATATATATATATATATATATCTTCTATACTCCTATAAATTCGTTTTTCTTTTGTGTATATCGATATTCATATTAAAAAAACTCTTTTCTATTTATTAAAAAGGAAAATACAATTTTCTTATATATGGATCGTGCAATTGCATTCATCTGAAAAAGATCTAGCTAATTTGCATATTCGTTTAAACATTCATTTTCATGAATTCCCTATTAGTTTTTTCGGTTTTCTTACGGGATAATCATCTTTAGTTAACTATTACGTGTAATTATATTCATGCAGATATTCTGCATGAGTTATACTTGCATAATATTTGCGTAAAAAGCTTACAGTGAACATAAAATTGTTTCCATATATATTTATGTATACGTATATATTTTTGTTTAATCTCTCTCTCTCTCTCTCTCTCTCTCTCTCTCTCTCTCTCTATATATATATATATATATATATATATATACATATATATATATACATATATATATATATACTTGAAATTTTAAATTTAGATTCCTTGGACATGGATCTAACTTAATAACTGGATTTGAGCCCAAAACAATAAATGTTAAGGGGTCATGATAGGGGTCAAAGTTTTAAAAAAATTGACCGTTTTTTTTGCTCAGCATACACCTCCAAACACCCGGGCAACGCCGGGCACCCATGCTAGTAATATCTAAGACTTAGAAAATATTCATTCGTTGTGTTGTAAGCGTTTGTATATAATAAGAGTATGTGTGAATCGTGTATACATTTATGAGTTTCTATTATTGTCTAGTGTATGATTGTATGCTAGTGTATGTGCGTATGACCTGTGACCGTCCAGCGATGTGATCATCTAATTTAGAGTATGTTACGTATGTGTGTGTGTATGCGTGTTTGTGTGTGCGTGTGTGTGTGTATGCGTGTTTGTGTGTGCGTGTGTGTGCGTGTGTGTGTATACATGTAAATGCCGTTCATGACGGAACAATAATCTGCTTAAATAATCCCATAGTACATTTGACGTACGTACGTACGTACGTGTGTCACGTATTCCAGATTTCAAATTATTCGAGTGGGAGATCCTATTTATTAAAAAGGAGGATAAATATCTGTAATAATTAGAGCTGTGACAAGAGGATATTCTTATCATTGTTTTTACTCTCGAGTATATATCCGACACAGTTAGACACAGTTAATCGGTCGAGAACCACATCACTATCTTAAAACATAAGATATTAACTGATATATATATATTTTTTTTACACAGACATCACCACATTATCAAGGCCAAGAGGCCACTCGAGGATAAGGGTTAAAGAGTGTACAGTAGAAATTAGACAAGCAGGCAAACAGAAGACAGTGACACAGGCGTGCAGTTCTAAGAAAGAAAATTTGTTCATGGAATCTATGTTTAGGTTTAGGCACAGATAAAGAGTGAGGGGAATTATTGATAGTGTTTTCAGCTAGACGAGTGTTTCTTGTGAAAGTTTGGCAAGGAGGGACCATAGACTGAAGCTCATTCGAACAATGTCCATGAAAATAACGATATATCAGAGACAAATTCGCAACATCTCTTCTGTGAGATAGAGGTTGCAGGGAAGAGAAAAGGACATCTCCCACCAGGCCACGAAGTCTATTTTGAACCCTATCAAGGCAGGACAAGTCTTTTCTAGCAGTTCCTGCCCAGATGTGGCAACAGTAATCCATCCTTGGACGTACCTGGCTCTTATATAGATAGAGAATTGCATCAGCAGTGAGATATCTACTGGATCGATAGAAGGATCCGACCATTTTTCCAGCGGCCTTAGCAACAGTATATACTCGAGAGTCAAAATAACGAAAAGAATATAGATCTAGTGATAACATACTACAAACATTAAAATAGTCTATCTATATACTAATTTAATCTTTCTCATATGTTATTACTAAGACTATGACAACAGCATATTCTTTTCGTTGTTTTGACTCTTGAGTATATATCCGACACAACAAATCAACCGAGGATCACATCACTCTACATAAAAACATATAAGATATTAATGGCAATATACCTGAGAAAGAAAGTGTCATCGCGAATGGGAGGGAGAGAGGGAGAGAAAGACAGCGCTGAATAACCCCCTCTTTCTCTATAAACCTTTCCTGTTTATATCTCGTCAGTATATCGTTCTTTCTACCGAGATGCTACTTGAATTAAATTAGCCCCCCCCCTTTTATAAAATGTTTTATTAATTTATGTTTTTTTCTTTCAATTTTCACCCCAAATAAAGCACAGTACCACTTTGAAGTAGGGGCTACTATCGGGGTCATAAGGGAGATGAGTAGCAAGATGTCTGTTCACATTACACTTGAGCTTCCGCATATCAGTACAGTTTTGAAAGCAGACTCCAGGAAGGGAAGTCCAAAGACTAGCAATTCTTGGGGAAGAAACTATTGGAGTAGAAAACTTTCTTACACCTAGTGATCTCTACTGTGAAGGGGTGGGATTTAGCTGCTTGTCGGGTTTATTAGTGGTATTCACGTCGAGGGGTACAAGTGCTTGTAGTTCGTCAGAACATTCACCATTAAAATACTTGTAGAACAGGCAGAGGGATGCAACATTTCTTCTGTGGGACAGAAGCTGAAGCTTAGATTACAATTCAGGACCTATCAGGTTGGCGACTCTCTTTTGAACCCTGTCAAGAAGCAGATGCACCATATATTATTAATATGGGCTATGACAACAGAATATTCTTTTCATTGTTTTGACTCTCTAGTATATATCCGACGCAGTTAGATACTATTAGTAAACTGAGGATCACTTCACTCTACATGTTGTATATTGGTTTATATTGGAGGAGATGATATATTAAAATGTGTCATGAGTTATCTAGTGGATGTAAGATATTGTTCTTTTAACAGACAGATTATAAACGTATAAATCGTATGTATGTTGTTTAGCTAGGAGGACATGATATTGACGTGTAAACTGAATAATGTTGTATCAGACTTATCACACGGGATATTTTTACAGTTCATATGTAAGAAGAATAATATATGCTTCAGACCTTTTTTCTTGAAGAGTTCTTCTGTATCTTCCCGCTGCTCCGTGACGAACCATGAAGCGATCAGCACCAACCAATTGAGATATCTGTTCTTCTTTGTGAAAACCATAAAACAACTCTTTATAAATTTATTACAGTCGTCTCAAATGGTTTTCACAGGATCTGCAGTTTGTCTACATTTCTATTCTTACAGCTGTCTGTCCACCCCTGTCTAGACATCTGTCCGCTCTGGTAGTCAATCCTCAACTCCCTGAATCTCTCCAAAACTAACTACATCACGTGTCCTCTTACGTCACCTAATTACGTGTCTCAGACCAACCTAATGTTTCAATCTAGTTATTTGTTTATCCAAATCCAAAAGAATGTTTACATCTATTTTCTATTTTCGCATTCTTTTTGCGATTCACGCGCCAATCATTTCTTCCCCAGTTTAATTGTTTATTCTTCTAATCGTAATAACTGATCCAGCGACCATCCGTCGCTGAAATCAATTAATAAGAATACAATAACAATAATAATAATGTTTTGACCATTTACCCCGCTTGCCACAGTTAACAAGGTTAATACAAGAGTACTCAATACCAAACCAGAGCAGGGTATACTCTTTATTTGTTTTTACATGAGCAGTAATATGTTGTTACACAGTCATGTGCATGTTTCGGTCAGCTAGTTACCAGTAACTAGAGACCTCTTCAAGCGATATTGCTTATATGTTCATGACTATTTAGCAACATATTACTGCTTATGTAAAAAGCAAAAAAACAAAGTGTATATATATATATATATATCGGAAATAGAACAAGAGAATTATAAATTAATAACGCCAAAACATTAATTTATTATAAGCTGTTTAAAAATACTAATCCAAATTGTGTATTCAAATTGGTGTTTGCACTATATGCGCAGTATTTAAAAATATTAAATAACTTTGCTATAAATTACTGTTGTTAATCTTCACAAAACTGTTGCACATATATAGCAAAAATAAGACAGTAGATATACAAATGAATAATAACAATGCATTAAATAATTATGAACTGCTTAAAAATATTTATGCAAATTAGAAATTCAAGCAGGTGTTTCTGTAGGTGTGCCAGAAACTTCGTGAAAAATATTGAATAATTCGACCCCCTGTTTTTCCAACCTTATAAATACTCGAGAAATGTAATTCGAACCCTAATTTCTTTTTCAATTAAAGGAGCAACGACCAAGGTTTCATTTAAAAAAATACAAACAACATGGTTTAAAAAAAAAGGTTTTAAACTGCGGACTTTACAGGTAAATTTAAAAAAAACTGTTCTTTTTTTTTGTTTTAAATTAGAATATATTATTTATTGATCTTTTATCTTCAATTTGTGATATATAAAACTTTGGCACATAAATTAATTATTTACTTTTTAATAGACATTTAAATATAGGGGGCGTGAATTAAAAAAAAAACGTTTGTCTAAAATATTATATTAGGTTTATTGGAAAGAGCATAAAATTTCACATTGACCCTGAAAATATCGTAAAAATAGAATCAATAGAAAAATTTTGTAGATTTTTAAAGTTTAAAAATTAAAAAAAAACTGAACACGTAAAATTCAGTTAATTTCATTACTGTTTTTTTTTAAAATAAAAAAATAATATTTCTATTACTTTTTATACAACTTTAATAGATTATTTTGGAAGTATAATCCGTAAAGAAAATAAACAACCCACTTTTGAAAGAAAAATTACGAGATTTTTTTATATTTAATTCGCAGTTTCGTGTTAGTGGTGTTAAAAATTCCTACAAAAATTCTGATACACCTAGTGTTTCTATGCCTTTCCTCTCTAGCATTTCAGATTGTTATGTTGTATTATAGATTTAAATGACATTTTGATGTGAATATGAGGTTTTGTGGCAACATATGGGCTAGCGTCTTTACTATTACTCCCACACTATCGGTCAAGCTCCAAATTCTGTCCCATCGCCGCAATGTCGTATCTCTGTGCCTATTTTACA